>NC_041234.1:99953082-100014187 GCF_002837175.3 Physeter macrocephalus
GCTCCGCGGCATGTGGGATCCTCCCAGACCGGGGCGCGAACCCGGTTCCCCTGCATCGGCAGGCGGACGAAGAATAATATTTTAAGTGCATAAAATAAAATACATGGAATGGCAGTGGAAGAAAACCATTGACATAATTATCAAAATATTAAAAATTATGATATAGTAATATATATACACATAGCAGTTAACTTGCTTAAAAACATATAACAGTGAATCTATCTTTTTAAAGAACTGATGAACATCAGTGCCATTTACCTGCAACAGCTATAATGAATTAGAACAATATCCATCTTTCTGTCACTGAGGCAATCACAGTCCTAATAATGTGTTAGACTGTTGTCAACTTTTATAATAGAAGAAAATGCTGAATTTCAGTGACATTGCAGAGAAAAGAGAGATGTAATTTGTTCCCACCACCCAAGTTTATGAACATTCTGAATTTTATAAGAGGTCTGTGAACCCTAAATAATAACCCCTGGTGACAAGTGTTTTCTGTGATAAACTGCAAATGTGTCTCAGTAGATATCACAAATAACATCTTAACACAGAAACTGACATAATTTTTAATCTAATTTGAGGTGGAGGACCTTACATCAATGAGATA
The DNA here is from genome assembly GCF_002837175.3 of Physeter macrocephalus. NCBI lineage: Eukaryota > Metazoa > Chordata > Mammalia > Artiodactyla > Physeteridae > Physeter > Physeter macrocephalus. The sequence goes on from NC_041234.1 coordinate 99,953,690, forward strand.
CAGAAAATTACTTTTCAGCGGCAAAAATGCTTAAATTATAAAGCTTTATCCAGAGCAAATAGATATTGGGAGAAACTTTTACTGGTTGGCCTTAAGGTACAATCAGGTGACATGATGACATAAAGAAATTAAGAACTGAATGAGAAGTCAATTAGGGATAGAAAGGAAGTTGACAAGGCACTGAAAATAAACTTTCCCTGGTTTACAATTTTTGTTCAGGGTTGGACCAAGTCAAAGTGATTTATCCTGGCAATTACGGCCTGGTGTGTGAACAGAGAATGGAGCTAGGTACAAAGGGGAAGTTCAGGGAAAACAGTATACATTTATATTCATTCCTCTATATCAGAGGTTAAGAAAAGAAAAAGGTAGGTGTTAAGAAGAGAAAATTAAGTGTGGTAGTTAAACGGAGCAGGACCCTATGGTCGTTGACCCGCATGTCCTCAGCCTGCCTTTTGTCTGTGGAAAAACTTTAGCCAAAGAATAAGTTTAATCAGAGAAGTGAGAAAATGCAGAAACAAAGTAAAACAGTCAAAGGAGACCAAATAATAATAGTTTAGTCATTAAGCATAGTCAAGGACCTTTAGTTCCTTCTCAAGGGCTATAGGTAATATTCTGAGCCATATCCTGTGAGCTGTCTTGTAGATACTGAAACCCCTACCAGGTGGAAGAAGTTAACTACATGATGACCAACTGTAGCCATAACATAAGCTGCCACAATTCCGAGAACTGGCCTCAGAGAAATGGGTACAAAACGACCCTGGCATTGAAGATTAACTATATTTAAAAGAATCAAGATGACGCTAGTCAGAACACTGCATGACCAATTTCAAGATGACGGTCAGAGCTGACTGCTGTTTCTGCATGTAGCCCCCTCCCTCCATCTATAAAAGCTCTTGGGCTTCCCTGGTGGCGCAGTGGTTGAGAGTCCGCCTGCCGATGCAGGGGACACGGGTTCGCGCCCCGGTCCGGGAAGATCCCACATGCCACAGAGGAGCTAGGCCCGTGAGCCATGGCCGCTGAGCCTATGCGTCCAGAGCCTGTGCTCTGCAACGGGAGAGGCCACAACAGTGAAAGGCCTGTGTACTGCAAAAAAAGCTCTTGCCCACTGATTGTCAGTGGTGAGGAGTCATCCTTTGGACAGGAGTCCTCCTTCCCCACCCCCCCCCACCCCCCACCTCCGCCATTGCCGGCATCTGAAATAAAGCAAACTTTCCTTTCCACCAATCTTGCCTCTTTATTGGCTTTTGAGCTGCAAGCAGCTGGAACCCCACTTTCGGTTACAGTAATACATTAAGTGATCAACTTTATTTCCTTTGATTTACTGTTTACTCTAAACTATTCTTTAGATTACCTTTTGAACAGAACTGTGAAGTGGTAAGTGTAAATCTTTTGTTGCATGCTTCGAATAGCAGCTTCCTCTTAAACAGTTTTATGCCCTCTGCAACTGTTACCTGTCTTTCTGTGACTTTAGGGCCAGAAGCAAAGATTCACATGCCTGGCTTTAATATTTCACAGATTTACTAACAGGTCTTTTAATTAATTCACAGATTTATTAAGATCTAACAGAATTTAGAGGCTAGTTGAATAGGGACAGTCATTGCTATTCTCTAAATCTACTTTTATTTAAGTCATTTAGAGGTAAATTACCAAATTAATGATGTGTTTATATGCAAAAATGCATAAATAACTTGTGTTTAAGCAGAAATAATGTAGGCTGGCTAGAATGATGTTGCTGATTGACTGATTAGGGAGTAAAAGGTGAGGAGCATGATAAATGGAAATTCCAGATAAATTGAGGGTTATGTTTGAGTATTTTTTGGATAGCTTATTTGTAAATCTGAAAGCAGCTCTTTTGCCCCTTTCCTGTTTGCCCATTTCTCTTCCCTCTAACCTTAAAAGAACCTAATTACAGGAATGAGATCACTAAGCAATTGAAACTAACTCCTGACTTATGCTCTCCTAAATGCACACCATGCCTTGTATAACCTGTTGATTCTTTTCCTAGATAAAAAGAATGAAGAATTAAGCAGTTAAAAAATGACTAGCTCTTTACCCCCAACATCCCCCCTACACAATCCTGCAGGCAGATCATTCAGGCAACATGATATCTGAAGAAAGAGTCAGCCAGTCTGCACGCAATGGAGAATGATACAGAGCCAAACCTCTGCCTCGATGATTCACTGAGATTCTTCCCTCCATTTTTCCCTTTACAAACTGTCATGGCTGAGCAGAATCTTTGGAGTTGGTCTCTGGACATGAGTCCACCATCTCCCCAGATTGCTGGTATGCTGATTAAAGCACCTTTCTTTTCTACCGACACTTGCCTCTCGAATTATTGGCACATGAGCTGCAAGCAGCCGAACCTGGGTTCGGTTACAAATCAGCCTTTTTGTAAAATCATATTGAATATCAGATTTGTGTGTTGGTATTTATTTCTTCTTCCTAGTCCTCTAAACGTGTATACAACTTCTCAGAAGATATGAAATACCCCTAAAGTAAGAGCAAAAAGAAAATCTGACATTTGGTGATATTCTGTTACAGTCAATAATTGCATTTCATGTCACTTTATTATCTCTGTAGTGGACAGGCTACCCCAAATTCTAGAGGTATTATGTGAAAAAATGTAAATAATTGTGCAGAATTTATTGCTTTTATTAAAATGTATCATTTTAAATAAGAAAAAAGTCTTTATTCTTTATTTTTCATTCTAAAGCACATTGCTAATTCCATATAACTTCACTGGTTAATTCTACCAAACGTTTGAAGAAAAAATAAACACCAATCCTTTGCAAGCTCTTTCACAAAATAGAGGAGAAGGGGATATTCCCTAATTCATTCTATGGGGCCACTAATAGTCTGATACCAAAGCTAGAGAAAGACATCATAGGCAAAGGAAACCAAAGACCAATGTCCCTTTGAATTGCAAAATCCTCAAGAAAATACTAGCAAACCAAACTGAGGATATGAAAGAAACTTTACACCATGACCAATTGGGATTTAACCCAGAAATGCAAGAGTGGTTCAACATACAAAGCAAAATCAATGTAATACACTACACTAATAGAACAAATAAAAAATAATCATCTCAATAGACACACAAAAATGCATTTGACAAGATCCTACACATTTTAATTATAAAAACACTTAAAACATTGGGAATAGAAGGGTACTTTTTTAACTTCATAAGGGGCGCCTATGAAAGACTCACAGCTAACATCATACTCAATGGAGAAAGACTGAAATATTTCTCCCTAAGATCAGAAAGAAAGACAATGTCCACTTTTCCCACTTCTGTTCAACATTTTACTGAAAGTTCTAGCCAAAGCAATAAGGTAAGAACATGAAAAAGAAGATTCAGATTGGAAAGAAATAATTAAATCTATCTTTTTACAGAAAGCATGATCTTATATATAGAAAACTTGAAGATTACAGACACAATGTATTAGATATAATGAGTTCAGCAAAGCTATGGGATACAGGAAGAATATGCACAAATCAGTTGTATTTCTACACAATACCAATGAACAATCAGAAAAAAATTTTTTAATCAAATCTATTTATAATAATATTTTAAAAAGATGAAATACTTTTAAAAAATATTTAAGTGCAAGAACTGTACACTGAAAACACAAGGAATTTTTGAAAAAAATATTTAAAGACCTAAATAAATGGAAAGATAGTATATGTTCATGGGCTAGGAGATTTAATATTGTTACGATGTCAATACAGCTGAAAGCAATCTAAAAACTTATTAAAATTCCTATCTAAATGCCAACTGAACTTTTTGCAGAAACAGAATCTAATCCTAAATTCATTTGGAATTTCAAGTTCTTTTATAGCCAAAACAGTCTTGAAAAAGAAAGAGAACAAAGTTCACCTCCTCTACTTACCATTCTCCACACAGCAGCCAAAGTTATTTCTATGAAACATATATCATATTACTATTCTACACAGAAGCCTCAATGCATTACAATTTAATTCAGAACAAAACATGAATTTTATGTTTTTGTGTATAATGTCCTACATAGTCTGGTCCTCCACTACCTCTACTACCTGATCTTTTATCACTCTTTCTGTTGTTTACTTGACTCCAGCCACTAGACTCCTTGAAATCTCTTGAATATACCAAGCCAGCTCTTCAGGGCCATTGTACATAATTACTTCTTTGCCTGTAATGCTTTTTCTCATCTTCAGGATTTGCTCTCTCACTTCATTTAGGTAGCTGCTCTAATGTCACCTTTTCAGAAAGGACTACCCTATCTACTCTCTCTAAAATAGCACTCCCAATTCCCATACCTTCCATTGGCTATCTGTTTCCTTTTCCCTGCTTTATTTTTTCTTCATCATTATCTCACATATATGAAAATATTTACTGTTTATTTATCCTCACAAAACTTAAGCTACATGAAAATGAGGGCTTTCTCCATTTGTTTATTGTTGTATCACCAATGCCCAGACCAGTACACAGCATATGGTAAGTGCTCAATAAATATTTTATGAATAGATAAATGGATATTAGTAAATGAGGTGATACTTACATCTTCATACTTTGAAAAATATTAAAATAATACATCTGCCTCTTTCCCCATCTCCTTTCTTCTCCAACTCTTCCCCATTAATTTTCTTCTTCCTTATATAAGGATAATATAGCTATGAAGTGTATATTTTAAAACTTTCCTTTAGGAATTGAAAGGAGCTCCATATTACTGTCATTTATGATTCAAATTGAATGCCTAATATTTATTTTTGTCCACATTTGAAACATAAATGTATATATTTTAATGATATGTATATACATACTTATATATGTATGAATATATACATACAGTTGGCCCTCTGTATCTACATGAGGTTCCACAATCATGGATCCAACTGTGGATCAAAATATTTTTTAAAAATTCCAGAAAGTTCCAAAAAACAAAACTTGCAATTGCACTGCACCGGCAGATATTTACATAGCATTTACATTGTATTAGGTATTATAAGTAATTTAGAGATGATTTAAAGTATACAGGAGGATGTGTCTAGGTTATATGCAAATACTTCACCATTTTATATGAGACTTGAGCATCCATGGATTTTGGTATCCTCAGGGAGTCCTGAAAGAATCCCCCACAGATACCAAGGGACAACTGTATATAAACAAAAACACACACAGATATAAGTGTATTTCTATTTTCTCAGGTTATAAACTTCGGTACTATGGTAATGAAGCCATCTTCTCTGATTTTATGCTCATTCTTATTGGTTTACTTTGTTCAAAAAGGGAAAAAAAGCAGGGAAATCGCTGCTCAGCGGTTCCAGGTGGCTTAACCTGAATTAGCCATCTCACGTGCCTATGTTGACTAAAAGCAGCAAAAACATATGGGTAGCTTAAAAGTAAACATTTTCTCTAAGAGCCTCTCATTTACCATACCTGTAATCTCTGTTAGCTACATAATCAAAATTCACAGAACATTTTCTTACTTTGTAAACTTTTGTATTATTTATTTATGACATTTGTATGAAAAGGGAGTGATATCCTTTCGCAATGAGATGTCACTAATCCTAGAATATACATTAATGATATGAGATAGAATTATGTCCTGAATTCAAATAAGCACTGACTGACTTCGCTTACTCAGAAATCATTAATCTTCCTCTGCTCCACTTTTATTTATTCATTTATTTTTAGGTATATGACTAGGAAATCTGGCCATCTCTCTCCAATTGCAATCATAAATTCCATAGTTGAAATTCTGAGAATCTGATTTTCCAATGGACATTTTAAGGCTTTTAAAAGATCAAATATGGGCTTCCCTGGTGGCGCAGTGGTTGAGAGTCCGCCTGCCGATGCAGGGGACACGGGTTCGTGCCCCGGTCATGGCCGCTGAGCCTGTGCGTCCGGAGCCTGTGCTCCACAACGGGAGAGGCCACAACAGTGAGAGGCCCGCATACAGCAAAAAAAAAAAAAAAAAAAAAAAGAAAAAAGAAAAAAAAAAGCCCTTTAAATAGTAACAGATGAGGGACTTCCCTGGCGGTCCAGTGGTTAAGACTTCACCTTCCAATGCAGGGGGTGCGGGTTCTATCCCTGGCCTCTATCCCTGGTCGGGGAGTTAAGATCCCACATGCCTCTAAAAGATCAAACATGAATCAGTGCTGTGGCACAATTATGATATTCTAAAGGTCATTAGGGACTTTCTCCCATCAGCAGCTTTTCAATGTGGATCCGTTTGGTCTTCTCCTGGATGAGCTGTAGCCTTGCTCTTTAATATCAACCAGCCTCTTTTTTTTAGAGAGGAAGCATTTTGAAATTGGCAACCACTTAAAATCACTGATCAAAGTGTGCCATGGATTGTTTCCAACAAACCACATCTGCATCTATGACAACTGGCTTCCAAAAGATATTTCCTAATGCAGTAGCAAAATTGGCTGTGACACTGGTCACAGGCCAACTACCCTCAGCTTTGCTCCTGTGATGATGGTTTCTATCAAAGGCCATTGAGCAGTTTTCGATGGCACTTTGGCTTCTTCCATAACACAATGAAAGTGGAAGGTCATCTTCTATAAATAACTGCATCTATTTAAAAGTACCAAGCTAACTACTTTTCAAGCCAAGCAATCCTAATATATGCATGGTATATATCAAGTGGTTTTCTGAAGCTGAAAAGTGATTCAAGAGAAAAAATTACATATTTTCTGGAAATTGGTTTTCAAAATTAATGTGTTTGTATTTCAATTTACTGTAAGACCTATCTAGAAATCCACAAAGTTCTAAATTGTACTTCTATTGAAATCGGGTTCCCAGGTTATTGGTCTATTATTTTGACCAATGACCATTATTCCCATGATCAGTTGTCAGTATCCATATCAGTATTATACGTCAATTAACTTTTAGGAAGAACAAGTGAAAATCATGTATCAATTTTCCAGAATGAGAAAAACAATCAAACAACAATGACCCCAAAAATGTAAAGTCTCTAATAAGGAGAGTAAACAACCAGAGATTAAATATGTGGGAAAATGGAGGTCACTTATAGGCATATTCTACATGTCTGTTGATGCTTGATATATACTCACCAAAATAAATACAAACAGGCATGTAGATACTCTATCACTCTGGAAAACAAATGATTAAGACATGTATTCTGTTTTTATATAGATTTTAAATGCATATTGATACATTTTGAGCTCCAAGATCTTTACATAGTATGCAAGTAGTATTCTGCTGACGAGTCATCCTGATTTTCAAAGTGATGATTCATTCTAATAAAATTATTTGGAGAAGTCAATATACAAAGTAAAACCTGTAAATAATTTAATTTAACTCAAGCTTTCCTTTCAAGCTTCTAAGTCTCCTATCATATTTCATCAACTGAAATATTTATGTCAAAAGCTCTATGTTTTGAACATACGAATAAGAGAATAATGAAAAGATTTGACTTTTAGTTTTTTATAGATGGAATGTTCCCCTCAAAATTCATATTTTGAGTCCTTAACCCACAATTTTTTTGTATTTGGAGATGGGAATTTGGGGAGGTAATTAGGGTTAGATGAAATCATAAGTGTGGGGCTCTCATGATAGGATTAGTGTCCTTATAAGAAGAAACATCAAAGACCTAGCTTCCTCTCTCTCTCTCTCTCTCTCTCTCTCTCTCTCTCTCACTCTCTCTCTCTCTCTCTGTCTCTCTGTCTCTGTCTCTCTTCTCCTCTCCTCTCCTTTCCTCTCCCCTCACAATCCCTGTGCACACACACACACTGAGGAAAGAGCATGTTAGAACACAGGAAAAGGTTGCCATCAGGAAGCCATGAAGAAGCCAGAAACTATGAGAACTACTAAATGAATTCAGTAAGGTTGCAGGATACAAGATTAATATATGGAAATCTTTTGTGTTTCTATAAACTAGTAATCAAATATCAGGAAGAGAAAGTGAAAAAAATCCCATTTATAATTGCATCCAAAAAATAAAAAACCCTCTAGGAATAAAGTTAACCAAGGAGGTGAAAAACCTATATGCTGAAAACTATAAAACATTGATGAAGGAAATTGAAGGTGATACAAAGAAATGGAAAGATATCCCATGCTCTTAGATTGGAAGAATTATTATTAATATGGCCATACTACCCAAGCAATCCACAGATTTAATGCATTCCCTATCAAAATACACAGAACATTTTTCACAAGACTAGAACAAATAATCCTAAAATTTATTTGGAACCACAAAAGACCCTGAATTCCAAATCAGTCCTGAGAAAAAAGAGCAAAGCTTGGGGTATAACCCTCCCAGACATCAGACTATATTACAAAGCTACAGTAATCAAAATACCGTGGTACTGGCACAAAAACAGACACACAGATCAATGGAACAGAATGAAGATCTCAGAAATAAACCCATATACCTAAAGTCAATTAATCTATGACAAAGGAGGCAACAATATAAATGGAGAAAAGACAGTCTCTTCAACAGCTGGTGCTTGGAAACCTGGACAGCCACGTGCAAAAGAATGAAATTAGAACACTCCCCACATGATATACAAAAATAAACTCAAAATGGTTTAAAGACCTAAATGTAAGGCCTGAAACCATAAAACTTCTAGAAGAAAACATAGGCAAGACACTCTTTGACATAAATCGCAGCAATAATTTCTTAATCTTCCAAGGCAAAAGAAATAAAAGCAAAAATAAATGAATGAGACCTAATTAAACTTAAAAGCTTTTGCACAGCAAAGGAAACCATCAACAAAATGAAAAGATAACTCATGGAATGGGAGAAAATATTTGCAGATAATGTGACTGACAAAGGGTTAATCACTAAAATATACAAACAGCTCATGCAGCTCAATATCAAAGACACAATCCTACCAGAAAATGGGCAGAAGACCTGAACAGACATTTTTCCAAAGAAGACATACATATGGCTAACAGTCATACGAATAGATGCTCAAAATTGCTAATTATTAGAGAAATACAAGTCAAAACCACAATGACATATCACCTTGCACCTGCCAGAATGGCTACTATCAAAAAGTCTACAAATAACAAATGTTGGCAAGGATGTGGAGCAAAGGGAACCCTCATACACTGTTGGTGGGATATAAATTGGTGGAGCCACTATGTTAAACATTACGGAGGTTCCTCAAAAAACTAAAAATAGAACTACCATATGATACAGCAATTCCACTCCTGGGTATATATCCAGAAAAAAAAGAAAACACTAATTGAAAAAGATACATGAACCCCAATGTTCATAGCAGCACTATTAACAATAGCCAAGACATGAAGGCAACCCAAGTGCCCATCAAAAGATGAATGGATAAAGACAATGTGGTATGTATGTATATACATGTGTGTATGTGTGTGTGTGTGTGTGTGTGTGTGTGTGTATATATATATATAATGGAATATTAGTCATAAAAAACAATGAAATAGTGCCATTTCCAGCAATGTGGATGGACCTAGAGAATACTATTCTCAGTGAAATAAGTCAGACAGAGAAGACAAATACTGTATGATTCTACTTATATGTGGAATCTAAAAAATAAAACAAATGAATGTAGGTACAAAACAGAAACAGACTCACAGACAGAAAACAAACTTGTGGTTACCATAGGGGAAGGTCGGGGGAGGGATAAATTAGGAGTATGGGATTAACAAATATAAACTACTATACATAAAATAGATAAGAACAAGCATTTACTGTATAGTACAGGAAATTATACCCAATATCTTTTAATAACCTATAATGGAATATAATTGCAAAAATACTGAATCACTATGCTGTATACCTGAAATTAACACAATATCATAAAGCAACTATACTTCAATTTTTTAAAAAAGCCAGAAATAAAGCTCTCATCAGGAACCAAATGGTCTGGCACCCATTTTTGGGCTTCCCAGCCTCCAGGACTGTGAGAAATAACTTTCCATGTTTAAACCATCTAGTATATGGTATTTTGTTAGGACAGACTGAGCTATTACAGTTTTCTAAAAAGTATAGAGGAAGAAGTAAACCAGAACACCTTTTCACTTAACTGAGAAGTAAGAGTCCCTATTTTTTTCTCTCCACACTCTTCAGGGGGTGTTTTTGCTTTGTTTTGTTTTAAATCAACGGTGAGTAACTCCTTAAAATGCTGTTCTAAGAAAAGCCACTAATACTATTGTATTATTTCATGAAAAACAATGTAGCTTGGTGTGGTAAGAACAAAAGTGACACTTTAAAGATAAATATTGGATAGAGCTATCTTTAAGAAGCAATGGAAGAAACTGATATTAATTGCTGTTTCAGATACTGCACTACTTTAATATGTAATATACGTTTAATCCTTAAACCCTGAAGATGGTTATCTCCTTTTAGAAATGAGGAAACTAGGGTAGCTTGTAAAAGCATAGACCTAATATATGAGAATCTGGAATACAAATTATGTTATCCAAAGCCCTCTTTTCTTTCAACCAAGCCATATTACCTCTCAAACCATGCAGACTATTTTTTAGTGCTCAATCTATCATACCACTGAGAGATTCTGGGTGGCTTAATGTCTTCATCTTCTCTGAAATGAATACTAAATTTACGGTGTCTTGGGATACTACTTTTCAAGTTTCATTGTATTGATTCTCAGTGACCCTGAGTTTATATTGTCCGAGCATATTATGAATGACATTTAATGTAGTAGCTAAGAATAAGGACTGATACAGAACTCCTGTGTTCAAATCTCAACTCTATCTCTATTTAAATAATATTTTATGCATTTTGGTTCACATCTGTAAAAAACATGTAATAATAGTACATAACTCAGAAAATTTTTGTAAGGATTAAGGGAGGTAATATACCTAAAGTGTTTAGAAGAGTGCCTGTTGGCACATAGTAAGTATTGATAACATATAAAAACTAGTCATTGTCATTGTTATAAATGATGTAAAAGGTATTTCCTCTTCTTATGGAAAAAAAGAAGATGGCTGCATGATTTAGAAATAGATGGATTTAAATAATGAGTATTTTGATCTGAGATTCTTAGACTAGTTGGGGAAAACATAGTATTGGTAATATGAAGATTACATGCTCATGCAACTGAGCTCTTTATTGTTAATTTAGTTATTCCATGCAATAAAACAAGAAACTTTGTTTCACTGTTTTATTTCCAGGATCTCAAACAGTGCCTACTATATCTGTATATTTGAATGAATTTTATCAAAATGTTTGTTTTTATTACATGTAGACAGTGTAGATTTGTACGTGTGTGTCTGGGGAGGATAACTTGAAAATTGTTGAACATGTCTCATAAGATTTTTATTCCAAAACTGGCTCCGCTCTTTGCTTTGTGTCTGTTTTTAAGCAAGTGGTTTAACTTCTCTCAGCCTCAGTTTCCCTATATATATAAGACAGAAATAATATCTATCTGTATTAACCATGCTCCTAGACATTGGCTATTTGACATCGATTATTCCCAAGCTCTCCATAAGTCCTTTGGGTCACAGGGCCAAAGTTGTTAATATCTTCATTGCAAGGTAGCTTTCACAGAGTGAGAAAGTCATTTTACAATTCCCCAGCCAATGACCCTAACCTGCCTGTTTCCCCTTATTACACAATAAGGGACATCTCGACCTAGTCACATCCTGCCACCATAGTCATAAAGGCAGAATCCCAATTCCTCTGTCTGCTTACTGACTCCTTCATGTGATAGGCTTTGTGTGGTCCTGCATGGCCTGCTGTGCCTCTCATTTCTGGGGGAACTGTTTTTAAAATCTTCTTTCAATGGAATTAACCTCTCTATGTGATCCTTCAGTCACTTTTATAAATTAAGATCCTAATACAATACACTAACCTCTGTTGTAAACATGTCCCAGGTGTGTATTTACAATTAAATGAGAACTGAAAGCACTTGATAAATGGTAAACAGCTTCGTAAACATAAGTTGCTCATCAAACACCTGTTGAACTGATTCCCCAATCAAGAATGTATATTCCAATCTCTTTACTACAGAAAATAAAACTAATGACTTATGAGAATTAACTCATTTTATATATATAATTTGCTCAAACCTCTTCAAAGTTTTGTGATAGCAACACTTGACTACGAATATGATAGTAGTAATTATTTTATTACATTTTTCAACACTCAGTTTACTGAAGTATGATTTACATATACTAAAGCTCACTCTTTTTAGATTTCATTTGATGAACTTTGACAAGCACATACAATAATGTAACCTCTACCACAGTCAAGATTTAGAACATTTTCATCATCACAAAATGTTCTCTCTGCTACTTTGTAGTCAGCCCTCTCCTCCATCCACAACCTCCATTTCCAGCCCTTGACCAGGACTGCTCTGCCTCAGGGGATAGAATTTCTGTATCCTGGGTCTCTTTTTTGGAAAGGTTTGTGTCTCTTTGGAATTCAGACCTCTTTGCCCTATTTGCCATGTTTTTCCTGTGACATCAATCTAAATGTCATTTTAGATTATCTGAATTTTCTCATTTTTATTGTGCTAGCAATACTCCTTCTGCCTTATACATCCCACATGGAAATCAAACTATGTTACCTTTTTGGACATACATTACCATGTTGGAAAGATGTACATGAAATAATTCTAATACATCATTTAATCTTCAGAAACTAACTCTAATCAACCAATCTTTTTCTTTTTTGTGGTTGTCCTATTTCTATCATGTCCTCCAAGTCCAAATTTTCTTCCAACTTTGTTTACATATTACACATATTTGTCTCTTTTTTCTTTTATAGATTTGCGGATTTAAAATGTTTTTTGAGGTTTAAATACACTGCATGAAAACAACAAATTTCCCTAATGATTTCAAGTTTAAAAAGATATATCAAAACTCTTTTAAAAGCCCATTTTGGCCTAGTGAATATTCAAAAAAAGAGAAAAAAGAAAGGAGAATAAAGAAAGAGAGAGAGAGAGAGAGAGATTGAGAGATTGTAGCCCAAGATACCTGTTCATAAGGTGGTATATTAAAGTTACTTTTTATAGCTGCCACATTTGCAAGAGTTTAATTATTTAGAAATTCATGAATTTTTTAATGCTTGTTTTAATGTCCATTTTCAAATTTGTAATGGATACGTCCTACTACTTAGAAGAATATTCTACTTTCTTTTTTTATAGTCAATTGAACCTGGCTTATAATTTAGAACAATATTTTACCATAAGGAAAGCACTAAGGAAATTTCCACATGAAACTACCGCTCCTCCAAAATGGAATTTATTATGAGCTCTTGTATATAAACTCCATTAATTTAAGTTGTGAAGAAAAATGAACTTAAAAAGGTGTTTCCTTCAGCAAATAATAGAATTCTTTGGCAAACTGACTACTTTCCTAACATATAGACATGTGGTTCTCTTTTATTCTAGAGAATAGAATGCCTTTTATTCTCTCTTTATTCTCTGTCTAATCTCTATCAGTAATCAAGGCTCTGATATCACATTCTAAACATAAATACTGTATTTTTTCTGAATATTTTTAGGGTTCATCACAGTCATCATGGGTATTAAGTGAGCACTCAAAATGCATTATAATTATATAATTCATGGATTTGATTTGTATTTTGGTTTCCAGGTAGGCCAGAGTTAAAAAAGAAATTTTTGTAAGCTAATTTTAAACCACATAAAGTGAAAGAAAGAAATTTGTACTTTCTTCTGGAAATCTGCTCTTCTGTAGAATAAAAATAAATAATAAATCCAAATGTTCCAATTATTTCCCCATTCTCTAGATGATTTTTAAAAATCATTACCTATCAGCCTATCTTTAATTCACTGAATGTCCATCTTGAAAGTTATTCAATATTTTTATCTTTAAGTATACATGGAATACAGAAAATATGTGTTTAGCTATAAAATATTAAATATCAGTTAATTTATGATAGTGCTGTGGGACCATTCATTTAAAAGTGTTTATTTAAGCATACCTCTATGGTTAGCTAACAGAGGTTACAATATAATTTGGATAAAATGGGCTCCTGGTATTAAATTCAGGGCTTGTAATTTAGCATGTGCTTGTGAACTGTAAACATATTTTCTGGCTGAGACAACTGGACAAGTCAATTCTTCATTAAGCCTCAGCATTTTTAAATCTAAAGAAAGTTTGGGACTTGATTATCTCTTGAGCAAATTTCTAGCCCTAACAGTCCTTAATCTAAGGACTTAATTAGGTGAGTTTATCTGTAAAATTAGGCATGACATTGATTTGCTGATTCTTTATTGTTATAGATACTTGATTTTTAGGGACGATGTGTGGTGAGAACAATTGCAAGAACTCTGCCTGCCACTCCTCAGTTTTATGAAAAACACAGAATTGAGGCTAGCAGCATTCCCTGAGGAAATAAAGAAGCTTGTATGACACTTTTCCGATTACTTCAGGCAAAGAACATATTTCCTAACTCTGTAAGAGACACATGTTTACTTAAAAACAGAACCAAAACCTTGCTTATAGGATATTTTTTCTTCAACATGGATTTAGACTGTGCTATTTCTGATGAAAAGAAAGAAAAAATGTTTTACCTTCAGAGATGTGCACGTTTAATAAGCCAAATAATAAAAGAACTATCAGGCTAAGAATTTCCACTGCTTGGGATATTGAAAATAAAATCGTTAGTGAAGAATCTTAGAAAGAACTACTAATGCCCATCCAGCTGAAGCCATCTGAGGCTTCTGGGGTTACTCTTTGCTATCGTTTGAATGTTTGTGTCCCCCAAAATTCATATACTGAAATCCTAAAGCCCAATATGATGGTATTTGGAGATCGGGCCTTTGGGAGGTGATTAGGTCCTGAGAGTGGACCCTCATAAATGGGATTTGTGCTCCGTAAAGGAGGACGCTCTGAGCTGACTAGCCCCTTCCACCATGTGAGGACACAATGACAGGTCTGGAACCTGGAAGAGGGCCCTAACCCAATCATTCTGGCACCTTGATCTCAGACTTTCAGCCTTCAGAACTGTGAGCAATAAATTTCTGTTGTTTAAAGCCGCCCAGTCTGTGCTATTTTGTTATAGTAGCTGGAACAGAGTAAGACACAATTCAAACGTCAAACTGAAGGATTTGGTAAGGATCAGAGACAAACACTCTTTCTTGCCTCTGGAAAGGGGCAGAATTTTCTCAAGGACGGGGATAGTATTTCTGACTGAAATACTTGAATAAAAGAATGCTTTGAAGATATGAGTACAAAACTGAAAGGAGGCGAGCTACAGATGGAGTGGAGAAAGTATTCATGGGAAAAGCTTTCTTGGAGAAAACCTAAATTATTAGATACCTTCCCTTATGAACTTAAAGGGAAGTTAAAGTTAGTACTTTCATTTTTCTCCCCATCCCATCATAATTTTGATATTAAATTTTCCTATCTCTATACTAAAGAAATTGAAATAAGTGCATTAGCCTTGTATAGGCTGAAAGGTCATTGTAGCAGAAGAAAGAAGGCCTGTTGTGCCACATTCCATCTAAGCTCCAGCTGGACAGAGTAATTTCCCATAAAGTTGTCACTTAAAATTACAAGTGGTGATAGAATGTGTCAGTGGTGTTAGGTAACTCTGGATAATTCCAATTCTGAGGTGCATATAAGTGATAATTAAATCAACATAAATTAACTAAGGATTCTTCCTTAAGAATGGAAGGAGCAGCCTCTGAATTATTATGCATTACATTTGCTTGAGAATAGACACACTAAATGACCTTCATGATGATCAGAATTAGCAACTATAGTAAACTTCTGTCATTCTTGTTGAATGCTGACAAACTCCATATATTTGGGAATGTTCTACCTTATGATGCAGAATTTTCTCTTATTACAAAGTTTTTAAATGCTGGATATTCACTTTCCCAGATTCTCTTGCAGCTAGGGTGCAGGGACATGACTTAATATTGACAAATTATATTCACTATTTCAGATTTTGAATGGGAAGCAATGGCCTAGAAGAAGCCGGACCCAGCAGAACTGATTGTGATGATGGTACAGTAGAGGCAGTAGATATACATCCAATGTCTACAGCCTGGAGTGGTATCGGTTCTAGAGGTAGCATTAGTAGGTGTTAGTGACTGTAGCAAGCTGTGATGTCTCTGACCAGCAGCAATAACAATGTTATCTTTAGAAATGTAATGCTGTGGCATTATCTGGAGCATATTTTCTGGCCACATAGACTCTAAGCCTGATTCTCCTGTCTTTCTGGAAATCCTTTGAACTTTCAGATATGCTCAAATGATATTTTCTGCTTAAATCAATCAAAAGTGGTTTCTGTTGCTTGAACCTAAAAACCCTGATTGATATAATAATCAAGAGGTAGAAACATCTGTTCTTAGTCCATACATACCGCATTGCTGATATCTAAAAGTCTTACTATACAGTTATTTAAATATGACTGATAGTGAATTGAGCCCTATAATATAAACACTAATTGTAATTCTGCCTTTAACCAACCCTTGTAGTCTTTATTTATGAATTACCTACATGAATTGCATGTAAGATTGCACATGATAAACTATAAGGAATGAAACCTATAATGTTTGTAAGCTTTTTGGCCTTAATTCTGTTAAGCTTCTTTAGATATTTCATAGTGAAACTTCTCAGTCAATATCTCTCTCAATCTCAGTCTCTCTCTCTATCTCTCTCCCCTCCCTCTTATATTCCAGATTGTCAATTTTTATCACAAAAATATCAAGTAATTCTATACTCTTTCAAAAGAGTTATGCTAAATATTACTTGTTCTAGGGAGCAGGGCATATAAAGGAATAGAGAAAGCAAGCAAGAAAGCAAGAAAGCAAGAAAGCAAGCAAGCAAGCAAGAAAGAAAGAAAGAAAGAAAGAAAAAGAAAAAGAAAAGAAAGAGAAAGGAAGGAAGGAGGAAAGAAAGAAAGAAGGAAAGAAGGAAGCAAAAATGGAGGGAGGGAGGAAGGAAGGGAGGGAGGAAGGAAGGAAGGAAGAAAAAAATTTGTCTCTAGGTAAATTGTTGAAAATCACTGAAAATCAAGACAGTTTCTAACAAGGGCATACCTATAGGAACCTATCAAAAAGAGGTATAATTTCTAGAATCATAAAGTTTCTGTTATTCTTCCAGGAATTATCACTAAATTTCATTTCTTTAGTGATTTCAAAATATTAAGAGAGAGAATTCACAATAAAATTACCATCCTTCAAATTAAGGGAAATAAAAATCTTTATTCCTAAGGCATTCTTCTCTATAGCCAAAGAAACAAAGCAAAATTTTAAAAAATATAGCAAGTTATGTTAAAAATAGTAAGAAGATATTTGATTCATCCGGTTTTGATTTTGTACACCTTTACCTTCACTTTGCCTTGGCCTTCAACTTTACCATCACAGTCCAAGGTGTTTTAATACTGGTAGAGTATTTTTCCTTAAGCACAAACTTAATATTGCAAATTACATGGGTACAGAGAGGGCCTCTTCTTAAATGTAAAAGCATTAATTCTATCTGTTGACATTGGTCTCTTCTCATCCTCTTTGTCTTATTGCACCTTCTAAAAGGGGCATTGTCATCTATTGTCAGTTCTTTTTTTTTTTCTTTAAGATTTTTTCTTTTATGTGGACCATTTTTAAGGTCTTTATTCAATTATTCAATTTGTTACAATATTGCTTCTGTTTTATGCTTTGGTTCTCTGGTCACGAGGCATGTGGGATATTAGCTCCCTGACCAGGGATGGAACCCACACCCCCTGCATTGGAAGGGGAAGTGTTAACCACTGGACTGCCTGGGAAGTCTCAATTCTGATTTAAAAAAAAAAAAAAGTTATACTTAGCTTTCTATCAATCAGTAGCACACTTATACTTTGGTAACACTTATTGTTTGACTACAAACCCTGACCTAGATATTTTAATGAAGCAAAGAATATAACACAGAAAATCATCATGCATGTATGTACAATGATGAGGATATCAGCGGCTGCAAACGTACTTGTATCTCAGCTGTGATAAGAATGAGGATCATAATCACTCCCGCCATCGAAGTGCTATGAGCTGCAGGCCATGGAAGATTCTTATTTCAAAAAAGAAAAAAAAAAAAAACTAGCTCTTCTAATAAGAGTTCTCCAAGGGGAGGAGTATGGGCTTTGCACATTAAGCTACTCTAGGTACATGAGTACTCAGTGTACATGAGTAACACAAATCCCAATTCCACCATCAATTTATTTGGTTCTCTCTATAAGTCTCTTGAGTCGCTATCTCCTCATTTTCTCATTTGTCAAATGGAGATAGCACAATCTACCATATCCAAGGGTTATTTCAAGGGTAAATGATAATAGACGTTAAAATATTCTGAAATTATTGAAAGCATTATATAAATGTAAGACATTACTATTACTAGTATCAATGAAGGTTTGTACAGATGGGAGAACAATGCTAATATAATGCAATAAAATGAAGCTCCACCAACCCAGAACTACATGCTACAATCATATTCAGTTCATGAAAATTTGGAAACCTTCTGGCTTGGCTGTGGTAAAAAAAAAAACAAACAAAAAACAATGTACTTTAACTATTATTGGTGAGTTTTGATTTATAGTTTTTTGTTTAGAAGCAGCAATTTGCTAAATGCAAGGCAACACAAATCTACATAGTTTGATCCACACATACACACATATTGTATGGCTAATTTTTAGCCTACTACTATATACAAATTATACACTTTTGACTGTAAATTCATTCTATAACCTAAAACTTAGACTGTCCTCCTACATACTACCATCAGCTTATTTGAATCTTAACATTTATCATATACCAATATATTGCTTCTTTATTGGTTAGCTTTCCAAACAAACCATAAGATGTGTGATTATAGGGACTATGCCTATCTTGCTTACCATTAAATCTTTATTGCAGAGTACAGTATCTGAAATATAGAAGACACTAAATAAATTTTAATGGAATGATGAAAGAAACAAATGAGTGTTATAATGCCTTTCTGCTGAGTGAGAAATCCCATGTTCAGTTTCAAATAAAAAGTTTAAAGAATTTTAGATACAATGTTTGATTTCTTTTAAGTCATCAACTGTCTTGTAAAAAATGAGGAACTATGTAAATGTTTCTACAAGATCAAAAATTATAATGTTATAGTAGCATATATGACATTGATTATTGTGATTATGGATATAAATTATTGTGATTATAGAAACAATGAGATAGCAATTACACTTATCCTAATATATGTCTCATGAAAGTGATGAAATTATGGTAAACTACTGGCAAAGATGCTGAAGAGAAATAGTAAGAGCATGAAGTTTTGAGTAGGTGGGGAAATTACTGAAAGCTATAAACAAAGCTCAGTAGCATAATGAAGACAATACAAACAAGATTATAAATGATAGCCCATAAGCTCCCAGCAATAGAAGCATAAAACTGAAAGGGTAAGCCCTGGAGTGGGAGAATAGACTGATGAGTACATTTAACTAAGTCTAAAGGTATACAGGAGAGACAGGAAACAAAAGACATTATCAAAATTCCAACCATGAATAATAAGAAAAGTGTATGAAATATTATTAAATTTTGTATCAAACAGCCATGAAGGAGACCTTACCTCAGTCAATTAAATCTACATTGAAAACTACCTCCTGCTTTTCTACAACCAAATTTGGTTAACATTAATGAACTATCCTTGCTTTGGATTATCTGTGAAGAAGAGAATTTCTATGTGATTGGATAAATGCCTGTGGATAAAATAGTTATCAATAATGTATGAGTCTATTAAAAATCAAAACCAATGCATGTTGGTGATTTTTCACTAAATCCTTTTCCCTGAATCCTTTTTTTCTAAAGATGACTTCTTTTCTTTCTATACGACGTCTAGAAGCAAGGCAAAGTACAAGGTGGTATCTTAGGGTTTCTTCTAATGCCATGATTCAATACCATATAAATCCAAGTGTGTTTATGCATATGTCTCATATTAGTCAACAACCAAAAAGCCAACAACTGTAAAACCAATTTTGGAATTCATCAAGTGCTGGAAAAAAGACAATAAATTGGAATGATTCCCAGAACAACTCTGACAATTTGCTGAGGTCTACTAGGAAATTTTCTATCACAATAAACTATAAACACATCACATCATTTCGATCACTTATATCACCATCTAGTCTACAGTCTTGATGCAATATTATTTCAAAACTAGTCTTTAAATACTATTTAAAAAATTTCCCAGTAGATTTATTAAATAATTCAAATGGAATGCTACCAAGCAATGCTTGGTATTTAATGACTAAAAACAATTTCACAAGCCCCAATTCTTCTCTTATAATTATTTTTTACCTCATTGCATAATATCACATATTTAATTTTTGAATAATTCAGTATTACTCCCTCCCTACTTATCGAAGTGTCCAATACATTTTGAAGACAGAAAGAGAAAATTCCTCAGTCTTTTGCATAGAAAGAGACTCAAAATACACATCTCATTTTGCACACAACAGTAGGGAGGTGGCATATGCCTTAGCAAGTATAAAAAAATCTATAGAGGTGGTAGGCATCTCACTGCCAAGTGATATGGAGGAATATTTGAGGGGACAATATGGCAAATAGGGAGGCATGCTGCCTTTCTGAATGTATTTCTAGGATGTAATGAGTAATGGAGTATTTGAGAAGTTTGTCAAAAATTTGGACTGTTTCTAACTCTTCTGAATTCAGGTGGGATAAACATTACCACTAGAAGAACCCTAGGAAGTATCTTTAAGGACAATGTGAAAAACTACAATTGAACTTTCTGCTATAAAATTCCAATTTTACTCTAGTTTAAAAAGAAGAAGATATGGTGCCACAAAGTAATTACTGCTGAAATTTCATGAGTCTAACAGAAATACTCAAATTTATAGATATGCTACTGTTCCGTATATCCAATTTCTCTCAGAAAAATTACTTAAATATCAATGAAAAAATGAGTATAAGGAAAGATAAAGCAATGATATATCTTCAGTTATTGTTCAGGAGTATGTATGACCTCACCAACCAAGCACAGGGAGAAGTGTCAATATCAATTAAACAAGATTAAATACAAAACAAAAAGAAAACAATACTATGATTCTCATCTCTTTTAGTTATATGGATCATCATTGTTTATGACACCTGAGTAATGGACTCTTAGCTAAGAATCAAGTAACACCTGACATGCATATATATTTTGAGTGACTTCTTGATCTGATGAAGGGAATTTCAACTAAAAAGGGAAGTAAAGGATATAGGACTGAAATTTAGCTGTGAAAGGAAACAGTTGTCCATTAAATACAAATTTGTTAGAGGAAAGTAAAGTACACTGCATATGTCTAATTGCACAGGTATTTAAAATCCTAAGAATGAAATAAGTGGTGTGGGGAAAATTGGATAGCTACATGGAAAAGAATTAGATTAGAACATTTCTTCACCTCATGTACAAAAATAAACTCAAAATGGATTAAAGACCTAAATGTAAAACCTGAAACCATAAAACTCCTAGATGAGAACATAGGCAGAACAT
Organism: Physeter macrocephalus; assembly: GCF_002837175.3. Classification (NCBI taxonomy): domain Eukaryota; kingdom Metazoa; phylum Chordata; class Mammalia; order Artiodactyla; family Physeteridae; genus Physeter; species Physeter macrocephalus. The sequence continues at coordinate 99,975,117 of NC_041234.1, forward strand.
TCTTTGACATAAATTGTAGCAATATGTTTTTGGATCTGCCTCTTAGGCAAAAGAAATAAAAGCAAAAATAAGCAAATGGGACCTAATTAAACTCAAAAGCTTATGCACAGCAAAGGAAACCAATGACTAAATGAAACGACAGCTTACTGAATGGGAGAAAATGTTATGACCGTTAAGCGGTTAGTGTCCAAAATATATAAACAGCTCATACAACTCAATATCAAAGAAAAATAATCCCAATTTAAAAATGGGCAGAAGACCTGAATAGGCGTTTCCAAAGAAGACATACAGCTGGTTAACACACACATGAAAAGATGCTCAATATCACTAATCATTAGAGGAATGCAAATCAAAACCACAATAGGTATCACCTAACATCTGTCAAATGACTATCATCAAAAAGTCTACAAATAACAAATGTTGAAGAGGATGTGAAGAAAATGGAACCCTCCTACACTGATGTTGGGAAAGTAAATTGGTGGAACTACTGTGTAAAACATTATGAAGCTTCCTCAAAAAACTAAGCATAGAAGTACCATATGACCCAGCAATTCTACTCCTTTATATATATCTGAAGAAAATGAAAACACTAATTTGAAAAGATATATGCACCCCAATGTTCATAGCAACATTATTTACAGTAGCCAAGATATGGAAGCAACCTAAGTGTCCATGAACAGATTGAATGGATAAAGAAGATGTTTTATATATATACGATGGAATATTACTCAACCATAAAAAAGAATAAAATTCTGCCATTTGCAACAACAAATTTTGTTTAGTGAAATAAATTTTCACTAAAGAGAATAGAGAGTATTTTGTTTAGTGAAATAAATCAGTCAAAGACAAATACTCTATGTTATCACTTATATGTGAAATCTAAAAATTAAAACAAATGAATATAAATAACAAAACAGAAAACGGACTCACAGATATACAGAACTAATGGTTACTAGTGGGGAGAAGGAAGGAGGAGAGGCAAGATAGGGGTATGGGAAGAAGAGATATAAACTACTATGTATAAAATAGATAAGCAAAAACGATATGTTGTACAGCACAGGGAACACTCACAAGACAAAACTAAATCCTAAGGTATTTGGCATTGATTGTAAGAGATCACATAATTGCTTTACATAAATCAAGGATCTCAGTTTATGAAAATAGTTCCCAGATGCTCTTGACAAAGTACTGCTTACAAAGTTTTAGGAGTCATGGTAAATGGACAAAGTGACAATAAATTTAGGTAATTAAATGCAACAATATTTTTTCTAAAAAGATGAAAGTACATCAAGCAATGGGTCAGCGAGTTTTATGGTAACTATACGAAAGATGTCAGAATATGTATATATAAATTAACGGGTTTTAATTATATAATACAATAAGGGCTTTGTATTAGAAGTCAGTTATGTCATAAAAACAGCATCTAGACATGTCGAGATGCCAATGGCAAATCAGCAGGGAGAGGGGAAGGTGGACCGATTCATTCTCTAGATCTGATCTCCAACAAAGGTAGTGTGTATTCCAAAAGGAACCTCCAGATCTCAGTTCTAGTTTGAGCTGGCATCAATATCCAAGAGATCTTCACAGTGAAATTACATTGAGGAGTCCAGCTCCTGGATAAAAACTTATAAGTGATTTTTCAAGTCTGATCATAGACAATTACAAAGGCTTTACCTGGCAGGCCTTATGGGGGGAAAGCTGCTCTCCCCATACCAGATTTGATGCACAGTTAATGCACTGTAGTCTCTGAAGGGAGTTGCAGTCAAGTTCTCAGGCCCCTCTCGCTGGTCTTGCTCTTCACTTATTTGCATTTCTAGCCCAAGTGCCTTTATTCCTGTCACTTTATCTGAGGCCATGGGCAGAGCTCTTCTTTAGGCACTTCTGCTAAGGCCTCCTTAAGTGGGGAGGAGAAGGAGGGGGAAAACTTGAAGGCACTTTTCCACACTCTGACTTAGTACTCAGTACTTTTCCATTCCTAGCCTTCCCCCTCCTTGACTCCCCATGGTCCCCGGGTTGATAAAACTGCCAGAGTCTTTTGTTCTGCTCTCTGTTATTGGCTGAACTGTGTTCCCCCCAAGTTCATATGTCTAAGTTCTAACCCCAGTACCTCAGAATGTGACTGTATCCAGAGACAAGGCTTTTAAAGAGGTAATTAAGATAAAATGAGGTCACATGGCTAGGCCCTCATCCAATCTGACTGATGTCCTAAGAGGAGATTTGGATACAGAAACTCCTAGAGAGAAGACCATATGAAGACACTAGAGGAAGATGGCCATCTACATGGTAAGGAGAGAGGCCTGAGAAGAAACCACCCCTGCTGACACCTTGGTCTCAGACTCCTAGCCTCTAGAATAGTGAGAGAATAAATTTCTGTTGTTTAAGACACTCATTCTATGGTACTTAGAATGTTATGGCTGCTATACTCATTTGCTAGGACTGCATGACACAGACTGGGTGTTTTAAACAACAGAAATTTATTTTATCACAATTCTGGAGGCTGGAGTTCCAAGATCAAGGTGTTGGCAGGATTGGTTCCTTCTGAGTACCTCTCTTCTTGCCTTGTAGATGGCTATCTTCTGCCTGTATCTTCCATGTTCTTCCCTTTGTGTGTATATGTGTCCTAATCTCTTCTTCTAAGGACACTAGTCCTGTTGGATTAAGATCCACCCTAGTGACCTCATTTTAACTTAATCACTTCTTTAAAAGTCCTATATCCAAATAAAGCCACATTGTGAGGTACTGAGGGTTAGCGCGTCAACATATGAATTTAGGGGGGTACGCAATTCAGTCTATAACAGCAGCCCTATCAAAGCAACCTAATACAGCCTCCTTCAATAGTAAGATGACCCCAACATCTGCACTTGATCCACTTGACCTTCTACCAGCATGCTGTTCCTTGGAAAAAATGGAATACAAGGGATCTGCATTTTTTCCAATTTTAACCTCTTCCTTATACAATTACAGTAAATGAGTAAAGTCTTGATTGTTACTTTAATTTTTGGCTTGTTGCTTTAACTGGATATTCTGACACCTGACATCTCAGCTCACTCTCCAGCTCAGCTGAGCTCCTTACATACATAGTACAGTTGGAAAAGATCCCAGATGATAAGAGTATAAGAAAAATGCTCAAATGTTCAGCTCCACAATAAAAAGGGTCTAGCAAGGCTTAAGAAAATGTTCAGAGACATAGTCAAGCAAGTGGGAACTCAATGCAGAAACAGAACCAAGCAAGTGAGACTTAGTCCCAGTGATTGACAATGGCTACATTAATCAGTAACTTGGAGGGGAAGGGACCAGTGCAAATAAATCAGTGAACAAGATATGTTTCTAGAAGACACTCCAGATTTCAGACCAGGAAAATTAATTCCAATATCTACCTTCTTGTGGAGACTTGTCATAAATTATCACATTTTCTCAGAGGCGGGGTGAAGCAGAGCATGCCTTTGGGAAGGAAAGGTCTGAAACTGACATTTACTAAGAAAGTTATCCAGCTCAAATTAATTCAATTTGCTTTTATTAGAGAGTCACTTGTGTTTTGAACTATAGGAATTCTACAGAAATGATTGCATTTCTGTACTAAACAATAATTAGAACTAGATGTTTCATGATAACATTTTGGAAAGGATGGCAAAGTGGGAAAAAAAGGAAGTTTTGCAGAGTTACAAGTTACAAGTAGTTGAATGTCCATAACTATGGTAGTTGAATGTCCATAACTATGGGGATCTGATTAAGGGATCATTTTTAAGCTGGAGAAATTTTTAAGTAAGTTGGCTATCAGCCCTGTCCTATTAAATATTTTTATTAGTGACATAAAGAAGGACATTAGTAACTTGCTGATCAAATTTGTGGAAAACATACACAAAAAAGGAACAAAGAGCTGACATGATAACCAGCAGGATGACAACCAATAAAGATCTAATGGGCTAAATCTAACAGGCAAAATTTAACAAAAATAAAGTATTTGAGTCTAAAACATGCTGAAATTGAAGGAGATGTGGCCTATCTGGTATATGTGACTAAAATAAATTTCCAGATATTGCTTCAAAGAAGTGAATTTATAAGGAGATATGATTGATGTTTCCAAATAAAAATAAAAATTAAATAATTGTGTATGAAAGAAAGATTATATTTATTCTATGTTACCTTATACAAAAAAACTAGGGCAAAGAAGTAGAATTTGAAGGGGAAAAAAGTGGCTAAATAAAACGGACAACTTTCTAATAGCCTAAACTATCAAAAATAATATGGATTTTCTTTTTTTCAAGAGCTAGTGAGTTCCCCTTCACTGGAAGTGTTCAAGCTAAAGATGAATAATAAGGTGTGGTAGTGTGTGGTAGTTTTTCTGATAAATTATATGTGTACACTTTAGTTCAGGGATGACAATTCAATCGAGAGTTAGATACACTCTAGGAGCTGACCAACTCAAGAAACTTATTGACAATCAATAATGTTTCTATACCACTGACAAGACTTGGATTTTGAATAGAGTGATTTTTAGGCAAGGGTAGCTAAGGGCCCAGTAATTAGTTGCAATAAAACCCTGTTATGATATTTCACTTTCCTATGACTCATCTGAGCTATAAAATAAATTGTCTGGCATAAATATTACATAGAAAACAGAGGTCATCTCACAAAAAAAGTCATAAATAATACTAAGTCAACTGAAATGAGAAAGTCATAAACATAATTTTTCATACTTCTCTTTTAAAATTGCTCTTAAGATGAGAAAAGTGATGGTAAAAATGACACTAGGGGAGTCAATGTTTTTCTTCAATGACTTTCATACAAAATTGTCTCAGTTTACTAGTAAAAAGATGATTTTTTTCCTTAAATTGCAATGCTAAAACCTTGATTTTTCAAATTGCAATACCTATGTTCTTTCCTGTCTCAGTAAAACAATGAAATTCAAATTCCCATGCCTAAAATACAGCTGTCACTATTTTTATTGAAGTAAAATTCACTTAATATAAGATTCACCATTTTAAAGTATACAATCCCAGTGGCTTTTAGTGCCTTCATAATGTTGTGCAACTATCACTACATTCCAGAATATTTTTATCATCCCTCCCTCAAAAAAAACCCACATACCCTTTAAACAGTTATTTTCCATTCACCCCTCCCTCCAACCTTGGTGGAAGCTAAGTTGCTTTCTGTTGCCTATTCTGGATATTTCACACAAATGGAATCATATATGTGGCCTTTTGTGTCTGGCTTCCTTCACTTAACATAATAATGCTTTGAAGGTTCATCCATGTTGTAGCATGTATCAGTATTTCATTCATTTCTGTGACAATAATATTCCATCATATAGATATACCACATCTTTTTAATCCATTCATCAGTTTATTGACATTTTGGAATGTTTCTACCTTTTGGTTATGGTAAATAGTGCTGCTCTGAACATTCCTGTGCAAGTCTTTGTTTGAACATACGTTTTTAATTCTTGGGTACTGTATGAGTTTTCTAGGGCTGCTGTACTGTAACAAAGTATTACACACTGGATGGCTTAAGTAACAAAAAAATTTTGTCTTGTAAGTTTTGGAGGCTAGAAGTCAGAGATCAAGATGTCACCACTGTTGTTTCCTTTTGAAAATAGAAACATTTATTCTGTGACTCTACCCTAGTTTCCGGTGGCTTTCTGGTAATCTTTGGCATTCCTTAGCTTTTATTTATTTATTTAACATCTTTATCGGGGTATAATTGCTTTACAATGGTGTGTTAGTTTCTGCTTTATAACAAAGTGTATCAGCTATACATATACATATATCCCCTCCATCTTGCCTCTCCCTCCACCCTCCCTATAGCAAACCTCTAGGTGGTTGCAAACCTCTAGGTGGTCTCAAAGCACGGAGCTGATCTCCCTGTGCTATGTGGCTGCTTCTCACCAGCTAGCTATTTTACATTTGGTATTGTGTATATGTCCATGCTACTCTCTCACTTCGTCCAGCTTACCCTTTGCCCTCCCTGTGTCCTCAAGTCCATTCTCTACATCTGCATCTTTATTCCTTTCCTGCCCCTAGGTTCTTCAGAACTTTTTTTTTTTAGTTTCCATATATATGTGTTAGCATACAGTATTTGTTTTTCTCTTTCTGACTTACTTCACTTTGTATGACAGACTCTAGGTCCATCCACCTCACTACAAATAACTCAATTTCATTTCTTTTTATGGCTGAGTAATATTCCATTGTATATATGTGCCACATCTTCTTTATCCATTCATCTGTCGATGGACACTTAGGTTGCTTCCATGTCCTGGCTATTGTAAACAGAGCTGCAATGAGCATTGTGGTGCATGACTCTTTTTGAATTATGGTTTTCTCAGAGTAATATCCACTACAGAAATGAGCAAACCCTCTACTGTAGGGTTTGCAGGATCTTAGTTCCCCAACCAGGGATTGAACCCGGGCCCATGGCAGTGAAAGCCAGAGTCCTAACCACTGCACTGCTAGGGAATTCCCCATACATAATATTTTGTTCTTAATTTTATTCACACATTAAATGGATTACCCTTCTCTGTATTTGGTATAAATCTCTCTCTACAGACATATGAATCAAAACAGTTGGTCCCATCTGCAAACACAATGTTAGACTCTTTAAGATGGATCATTCATAATAATGCATTAATTTACTATTATGTGTTTTGCATTAGGACTTAGGTAAGCTATGATGATTGTGTTTGAAATCCCACTTCTGAAAACAGGGATCTTATTAAGCTCAATTCAAAGACATTTTAACATAAAATAGCCACTCATTGTGAGAGGAAGCATAAATCCCTAGTTAGAACATTGATCCTCACTTAGACCTGGTAATGGTATTTTGGGCTCTATAGAGGAGTCAGAGCTCATTGACTCTCACCCCAAGTTACAACTTGGTGAAAAATACATCATTTTATATAATGATAAAGATAGAAAAAAATCTGACTTGCCTGTATAGATGTTATGAAAAATTAGGAAATATAAATTTTAGCAAAAAATGGAATGCAAGTTCCACTCACGAACAGCAGAAATGGTAACATTCTTCACTTTTCTTTTGCATAGATGATAGCGTTACTGTCATTTAAAATTAAGAATTTACAAAAGGATATCTTAAAAGTATTGGGTTAATTGGGTACATTTTTCACTAACAGATTGCTTCAGTGGTGTAGACTTACTTCATTAATTAATTAATTAATAAGACAAATACACATAGGTGTTGAAATTAATGTTCAGGTCCAGACAGATATGTAAACAAACAAACAACAAAACGATTAGGAAACCAATTAGATCATTAAATTGAACAACTCTCTGTCTTACTTAGAAAAATAAATGGCAGATCGTAATGTATATTCTTGAATTTTACACTCATATATTTCTCAAAAGGGTCTCAGGATCAGTCAGTATTCCCATGTAACTATGCCTGTAACTAAAGCATAGAATTTTACCTATGCAAAACTAATTATTTCACTAGACCAGGATTCATAAATTTCCTAATTGTCCTTCTTTGGTATGGGTACTTATTAGTCATTAAATGTTTGGCCATAATGTTTATAATAGATTGGCCATTAAATTCTATAAGTGGAAAGCATTTATAAGATACATAATTTTCACCTATCATAGGTGCCTAGTAATTATTAATTCCTGGAATTCATTACTACTGTTTACTAACTTAACAGAATTTTGACCAAAGTATGAAAATATCAGTATTAATATTTATTAGAAAATTGAAAATTATTAGACTTATAAATGATTTTTAGGTATTATTTAGGTGTAATCATTTTAAAAACATTTAATCTTCTGCAAAGACTACGTTTACTAATCACAAATTGAGAACACAGAAATATTACACTTTTTGAGTTCTATGAGCCATTCAAATATTTACCTGAAATAGAAAACATGACTATGGAAGTGACTTGAAACACAATCTCAAAAAAAAAAAAAGTTTTAAGAAGAATGCCAGCAGCTGGTATTTTGCATGTATGCATTTTAAGGCACCAAAATATAAAACAGAGATTAAATAACTTCCATTTTATTTTTTTCCCTTTCTTTTTTATTGATATATAGTTGATGTACAATATCATATAAGTTACAGGTGTACGATATAGTGATTTACAATTTTTTTTTTTTTGTCAATCCCAAACTCCCTAATTATCCCTCCCCCCAACCCTTCCCCCCGGTAACCATAAGTTCTTTCTGTAAGTTTGTGAGTCCGTTTCTGTTTTGTAAATAAGTTCATTTGATCATTTTTTTTAGATTCCATTTTAATAAATGCAGATTGAAAACTCACTTTTCTAACCTAAACCTAAAACATAAAGTGAAAGCTTGAGTGAAATTAAGTATACAAATCAAGTTAAATAAAAGAAATAAGAGAAGGAGAGCTAAGAAAAAAATTAATATCAAACTAATAATTTTGTAATAAATTGTTCACAATCTAAGAATTTTATAAATGAGGAATGGGAAAGTGAATAAGTTCAACAAGGCCTTTCAAATTCAAATCCCAATAGGTATAGGGAATGGAAAGGCATATATTCTTAAATGTATACAGTAGAAAATGGGAAAGACATCAATCTTTTGTAAGAGAAACAACTGCCACTAAAGAAACTCAGTGATGAAAAACTATGAATGAAATATGCAAGGTGTTCAGAAAACTAAAACAATATGTTAAGTTGTAGCATATCTTTGAGTACCCTAAGCCATTTTCACCTATTGTACAGAACAAAACATATGGTGATACATTTTATAAAAGCTATTGCAACAGTGTTCCTAAATAAGCAGAGCAGCTGTTTCTATAATTGCAAAACAGCTCATTTTTACTAATTTGGGACATGAGTTCATAGATAGGCAACAGCTGCAGTTTTGTCAGCTGCATCCTCATGTTCCACACACCTCTGCTCAAGAAAATAGTAGAGGCTGCCTCCTTTTATTGCACTGTCTCCTCTCCTTTCCAATAAATATCCTGAAAGTCATTAGTAATGAAGTTTCACCAAGGGCTTTTTCATTCAAGAAAAAGTAGATGACAGACACCAGATCTCTAGAAGTCAGCACTAGAATTTTAACAGAGAAATCATGGTTTAGAAAACTTAAAGAGGAAGCAGAAAGGACTTCCTACCCGGCATAAGTTGCTACTTCCTTTCACATCTTGGAACCTTAAGTTGCTGCTCTTTGGCTTAATGGCTGAGATAATGCTTTTTTTTTTTCCCAGTAGAAAATGGTAAAAAAAAAAGTTCTATTGGTTGTTGCCTTCTTAGAAAAGGGAAAAGGGTTATTCATTTCCCCCCCCTTTCTTCATTCTCTTTTTTTGTTCCTATATATTTTCTCTTCCTTCTAGAAAATGAGTTTAGATGGAGAGTAACAGGGTGTTTATTCTGGCTCAGAGGATGCACATTTGTGTGATAACCACTCGCTCCCTGCAGTATAGCTGGCAGGATGTGATGTGCATACTAAGGAAGGTTGCATTAGACAAGTCTTAGCCAATCTAGATTTCCATTCTCAACCTTTTCTATCACTGAGTGAGTGGGCTTGCTTTGTAAAAAAAAAAAACTGGAGTATTGTACTGATACAAAAATGGCTCAGCGTTTTAATAACTGCATTTGTGGGTAAAGGGTGGTATTGAGAATGTATTTGCATCCAGTGAAAGCAGATCTGTCCTTTCCCTTTCAACCCAGGTATGTGTCACAGTAAGGCAGGTACTCTCTATAGCTCAAATGTGGCAATAGTTTTTTGCATGTAAAAAATCACTGACTGGGCTTCCCTGGTGGCGCAGTGGTTGAGAATCCGCCTGCCGATGCAGGGAACACGGGTTCGTGCCCCGGTCCGGGAAGATCCCACATGCCACGGAGTGGCTGGGCCCGTGAGCCATGGCCGCTGAGCCTGCGCTTCCGGAGCCTGGAGAGGCCACAGCAGAGGGAGGCCCGCGTACCACAAAAAAAAAAAAAAAAAAAAAAAAAAAAAAAAAAAAATCACTGACTTTTGCTTGCTGTTTCTATCTGCTGAATTTTTAAAAAATCAGTCTTTCAGATTTTCAGTAATCATCTCTCATAAAAAAAAAAAAAAAAAAAAAAAAAAAAAAAAAAAAAAATCACTGACTTTTGCTTGCTGTTTCTATCTGCTGAATTTTTAAAAAATCAGTCTTTCAGATTTTCAGTAATCATCTCTCATACAAAGTCTAACCCAGAAAACATCAATATTCCTTCAAGCCTCATGCATAGACAATACTGAAGAAGGTAGGGAAAAAAAATCCTCTGTTGCCCAAATCTTGGTGAAAACTTAATACGGATAAAACCTCCAATACTGGCATGTAAGTAGAAAAAGCCTCTACATTTGTCCCAACATTTATGTATAAATTTAAAAAAATAAGTTTATTTATTTATTTATTTTTGGCTGTGTTGAGCCTTCATTGCTGTGCTGTCTTTCTCTAGTCGTGGAGACCGGGGGCTACTCTTCATTGTGGTGAGCGGGCTTCTCATTGTGGTGGCTTCTCTTTGTTGTGGAACATGGGCTCTAGGTGTGGGCTTCAGTAGTTGTGGCACGTGGGCTCAGTAGTTGTGGCTCATGGGCTCTACAGTGCAGGCTCAGTAGCTGTGGCACAGGGGCTTAGTTGCTCTGCGGAATGTGGGATCTTCCCAGACCAGGGCTTGAACCCATGTCTTCTGCATTGGCAGGTGGATTCTTAACCATTGCATCATCAGGGGAGGCCCTCATGTATAGATTCTAGAAAATAATAACAATTTTTTTTTTTTTTTTTTTTTTTTTTTTGCGGTATGCGGGCCTCTCACTGTTGTGGCCTCTCCCGTTGCGGAGCACAGGCTCCGGACGCGCAGGCTCAGAAGCCATGGCTCATGGGCCCAGCTGCTCCGCGGCATGTGGGATCTTCCCGGACTGGGGCACGAACCCGTGTCCCCTGCATCGGCAGGCGGACTCTCAACCATTGCGCCACCAGGGAAGCCCTATAACAATCTTCATTTATGAAAAAGCTTAGTTTGCTGGTGCTATGCTCTGAATGATTGTGTTCCCCAAAAATTCATATGCTGAAGCCTAAGTTCCTAATATGCTTGTATTTGAAAGCAGGACATTTGGGAGGTAATTAAGTCATGAGGGTGGAGCCCTTGAGCATGGGATTAGTGCCCCCTTATAAGAGACTGAAAAGACCAGAGTTCTCCCCCTTCACCATGTAAGGATACAACAAGAAGATGGCCATATATGAACTAGGAAGCTGACTCTCAACAGACACTGAATCTGTGGGTGGCCTGAGGGTAGACTTCCCAGCCCCCAGAACTGTGAGAAATAAATGTTTCCATGGTATTTTTGTTAAAGCAACCCAAATGGACTAAGACAGCTGGCATATATCAAACTTAAAAAAGTAAAATTAATTAATAGCATATGGCTTAGAGGACAGCAAATAGCATAGCCCTGATATATTTTAGAAGGAATTTAAATGTTGTTAATATATCAAACTCAAAACAATGAATTATCAAGAAAAGTAAATACAAAGAATTAATTCCCATAGGTTATGCACACAGATGATGCATAGAATTATTTCATATATGCTTCAGTTACAATTGCATTTCTTTATCTCAGTAGATCTTTCTAATATTATTTCTCTTACTATTGTTCAAGGATTGTTACTTAAATTGCCATTCTACTCTGGATTGGGAGGCTAAAGCTGCTTTTTGACATCTCAGTTGTGCTATCTCCCAGAGACCAATTAAATTCATTAGTGAAGCTACACAGAAAATACATAATTAAACCAGAATCCCTTTTCAGTTTTTGCATTATCTCTACTATTATTAAACACCTGGTAACTGAGACTTCATCCATCACCAACAATACAGTTTAATTTCATTAACTTATATATTTTTGCACCCAGTTCCCATCATCCATCTTCCATCAGACTCATATAAATCAGGGTGTATAGAATACACATAACATGACATATCTTCAGTTTCTGGACTTTAATAATTTTGACATATTTTTAATGTTTTCAGTCTTTTATAATGGGCCCATTTATCAACTCTGATACATCATTAGACAGACAGACACTTACTGGGCATCAGACAGATTTACACCAGCAACATCAAATCAGAGAATTAGTCTCAATCTAACAACAGTAAACTCTAAATATTTACAGAGCCTCAGTACAGTACCTTCTTTCCAAAGTCAATCTTTAAACTTCAAAAGCTGAAAATGTCTCATAAGATAAAATATTTTCCATTGCAGCAGGGAAGACATATAGTAGCAATAATGAAGATAATGTGAGAGGAAATTCACAGTTTGAGCCTTACATGGATAAAATAAACACTTTCCCTCACTACACTTTGTCACTAGGCACATGTAACGAGTTGATGATTCACACATGCAACTGATAAAAACAGGGTTCTAACCTCTGCATCAATCCTTCCCTGAAGAAAATGATCATCATCTTTCAATGGCTAAAGGCTACACCCTAGTTTATTTGTTCTCATATTAAGATTACTTCACCAGTGCTCAAAAATATTTTTCAGTAAATAACCAGGAGATGGCATAAATGAGAACCTGATTTTTCTGTTGTTTTTCACCTTTAGAATAATATATCAGATTGAATTCTAGAAAACTGCTGCAGCTAATTTGTAGATTCTCTTGATGATAATTATATAATACACAGGCTAGTGGAATCAATATTTACAAAAACTGACCTATAGGAAGGTGAAAGGCCTACTTAATGATACCATAAACACTACTGAAAGTTATGTCTCTTTTTGGATTTTTCAAGACAGGGAAGTATTTAAAGCTGGGTTATTTCTGGGAGTTTTTAAAAGCCATGTTATCTGGGGAAAAAAACTTCAGTTAGTTAGAAAAAGTTTTAAAAATTCTGTTTTGTGCCACACTGTCATCAGCAGTTAGTAAACAGACTAACAATATAAGGTGTTAGAGAATGTTCAATTTCATTGTTTTACTGTAGCTCTCCAGCTTTCCCCACGCCACTTGTTGAAGAGACTGTCTTTTCTCCATTGTATATGCTCACCTCCTTTGTCATAGAGTAATTGACCATAAGCATGTAGGTTCATTTCTGGAGTCTCTATCCTGTTCCATTGAACTATGTGTCTGTTTTTCTGCCAGTACCATACTGCTTTGATTACTATATCTTTGTAGTATAGTCTGAAGTCAGGGAGCATGATTCCTCCAGCTCTGTTCTTCTTTCTCAAGATTGTTTTGGTTATTTGGGGTCTTTTGTGCTTTCATAGATTTTAAAATTATTTATTCTCGTTCTGTGAAAAATGCCATTGTTATTTTGATAGGGATAGCATAGAATCTCTAGATTGCCTTGGGTAGTATGGTCATGTTAACAACATTGATTCTTCCAATCCAAGAACACAGTATATCTTTCCATCTATTTGTGTCTTCTTCAATTTCTTTCATCAGTATCTTACAGTTCTCAAAGTACAGGTATTTTGCCTCCTTCAGTAAGTTTATTCCTAGGTATTTCATTCTATTTGATGTGACAGTAAATGGGACTGTTTCTGTAATTTCTCTTGCTGATACTTCATTGTTAGTGTATAGAAACGCAACAGATTTCTGTATATTAATTGTGTATCTGGAAACTTTACTGAATTCATTGATGAGGTCTAGTAGTTTTCTGGTGGTGTCTTTAGTATTTTCTATATATAGCTTTATATCATCTGCAAACAGTGACAGGAAGAAGTAATCTTCCTTTCCAATTTGGATTCCTTTTATTTCCTTTTCTAATCGTTTTGCTGTGGCTAGGAGTTCCAAAACTATGTTGAATAAAAGTGGCAAGAGTGGGCATTCTTGCCTTGTTCCTGATCTTAGAGGAAAAGCTTTCAGTTTTTCACCATTGAGTATGATGTTAGCTGCGGGTTTGTCATATATGGACTTTATTATATTGAGGTATATTTCCTCTATGCCCACTTTTGGGAGAGTTTTTCCCATAAATGGATGCTTAATTTTATCAAAAGCTTTTTATACATCGATTGAGATGATCATAAAGTTTTTATTCTTCAATTTGTTAATGTAATGTATTGCAGTGATTGATTCGTGGATATTGAAAAACTCCTTGCATCTGTGGAATAAATCCCACTTGATCATGGTGTATGAACATTTCAGTGTATTATTGGAATTGGTTTACTAGTATTTTGTTGCAGATTTTTGCATCCATGTTCATCAGTGATTTTGGCCTGTAATTTTCTTTTTGGGGATATCTTTGTCTGGTTTTGGTATGAGGGTAATGGTGGCCTCATGGAGTGAGATTGGAAGTGTTCCTTCCTCTGCAATATTTTGGAATAGTTTCAGAAGGATAGGTATTAACTCTTTTCTAAATATTTGATAGAATTCACCTGTGAAACCATCTGGTCCTGGACTTTTGTTTGTTGGGAGTTTTAAAATTACTAACTCAATTTTCTAACTGGTAATTGGTCTGCTCATATTTTCTATTTCTTCCTGATTCAGTGTTCAGAGATTATACCTTTCTAAGAATTTGTCCATTTTTCTAGGTTGTCCATTTTATTGGCATATAGTTGTTCACAGTAAAGGCAAACATAGAGTAAAGGTAGGAAATCATCCACACATAAAGTTAGTGGGGAGGTCAAAACACAAAAATAGTAAAATCATCTATATACACAATAAGTAGTTAAGAGACACAAAACACTTAGATGTAAAATACGATATTAAAAACAGTAATCATGAGAGGAAGAGAATACAAATACAGAGTTTTTAAGATGCAATTGAAATTAAGAGATTGACAACTTAAAACAATCATTTATATATATATATATATATAGCTATACAAAACCTCACGGTAACCACCAACCAAAAATCTATAATAGATACACACACAAAAAGAAAAAGCAATCCAAACACAACCCTAAAGATAGTCATCAAAACACAAGAGAAGAGAACAGTAGGGATAGGAAATAAAAAAGACCTACAAAAATAAATCCTAAACAGTTAACAAAATGGCAATAAGAACATACATATCGATAATTACCTTAAATGTAAATGGATTAAATGCTCTGACCAAAAGACACAGACTGGCTAAATGGATACAAAAACAAGATCTGTATATATGCTGTCTACAAGAGACCCACTTCAGATCTAGGGACACATACAGACTGCAAGTGAGGGGATGGAAGAAGGTATTCTATGCATATAGAAACCAAAAGAAAGCTGGAGTAGCAATTCTCATATCAGACAAAATAGACTTTAAAATAAAGACCGTTATAAGAGACAAAGAAGGACACTATATAATGATCAAGGGATCAATCCAAGAAGAAGATATTATTCTATGCATATAGAAACCAAAAGAAAGCTGGAGTAGCAATTCTCATATCAGACAAAATAGACTTTAAAATAAAGACCGTTATAAGAGACAAAGAAGGACACTATATAATGATCAAGGGATCAATCCAAGAAAAAGATATAACAATTGTAAATACATATGCACCCAACATAAGAGCACATCAACATATAAGGCAAATGCTAACAGCCAAAAAAGGGGAAATCGACAGTGACACAATAATAGTGGTGGACTTTAACACCCAGCACATCAATGGACAGATGATCCAGACAGAAAATCAGTAACGAAACACAGGCCTTATATAACACATTAGACAAGATGGACTTAATATTTATATAGAGCATTCCATCTGAAAGCAGCAGAATACATATTCTTTTCAAGTACACATGGAACATTCTCCAGTATAGATCACATGCTAGGCCACAAGGCAAACCTCGGTAAATTTAAGAAAATTAAAATCATATCAAGCATCTTTCCAACCACAACACTACGAAACTGGAAATAAACTACAAGAAAAAAACCGCAAAACCACAAACGTGGAGGCTAAACAATATGTTACTAAACAACCAATGGATCACTGAAGAAATCAAAGAGGAAATCAAAAAATACCTAGAGACAACAACAAAAAAAGAAAACACAATGATCCAACACCTATGGGATGCAGCAAAAGCAATTCTAAGAGGGAAGTTTCTAGCAAAACAAGCTTACCTCAGGAAACAAGAAAAAGCTCAAATAAACAACCTAAACTTACACCAAAAGGAACCAGAGAAAGAAGAACAAATAAAACCCAAAGTTAGTAGAAAGAAAGAAATCATAAAGATCAGAGCAGAGATAAATGAAATATAGACTAAAAAAAAACCACACACACACAATAGAAAAGATCAATGAAACTAAAAGCTGGTTATTTGAAAACATAAACAAAATTGATAAACCTTTAGCCACACTCAGCAAGAGAAAAAGGGAGAGGGTTCAAACTGATAAAATCAGAAATGAAAAAGGCGAAGTAACAATCAACACCACAGAAATACAAAAGATCATAAGAGGCTACTGAGGCTAACAATACAAAAAAACAAATAACAGTCTGTTGCAGATATTCATGCAACCTGTTATTCTTCCAATTCTATGACAGACATACTTTTTTTTTTTTTTTCAGTACGCGGGCCTCTCACTGTTGTGGCCTCTCCCGTTGCGGAGCACAGGCTCTGGACGCGCAGGCTCAGCGGCCATGGCTCACAGGTCTAGCTGCTCCAAGGCATGTGGGATCTTCCCTGACCGGGACACAAACCTGCATCCCCTGCATCGGCAGGCGGACTCTCAACCACTGCACCACCAGGGAAGCTCGACAGACATACTTTTGAGTGAAATATAAGTACCATTTGGCCACCAAAAAAAATATTTACAGTCAACTGTGCCAAAAGATGTTATACAGTCTGCCCTCTGTATCCACAGTTTCTGCATCTGCAGATTCAACTGATCATGGATTGAAAATATTTGAAAAAAAATTCCAGAAAATTTGAAAAACCAAATTTGTATTTGCTGTGCACTGGCAATTATTTGCATAGCATTTATATTGTACTTACAACTATTTACATAACATTTACATTGTCTTAGGCAATCTAGACAATGGTAATCTAGACAATTGTCTATAAGTAATCTAGAAGTGATTTAAAGTATATGGGAGGATGTGCATAGGTTACGTGCAAAAATTATGCCAATTTATATAAAGGACTTGAGCATGCACAGATTTTTCTGTCCACAGGGAAGGGGTCCTGGAACTAATTCCCTGAGGATACAGAGGGACAACTGTATATTAACACTGAAAATGGCTGACACTCACTATGCAAACATCCTCCTTAAGCTTTAACTCAGAGCCATGACTAAGTTTAAGACTTCTTTAAGGTAGGGTAACAACAGAATTAGGGTTTCATGAGCCCATGGATAAAAACTCTAATACTCTTCAACAGATTTAGGGGAGAAGCCATAAGTATCAACCAATTTTTAAAATAGAATTGAAGTGACTACTGCAAATTTCATAGCAACTTTTTAATTCAATGAAGATAGGAGAAATTTGTTCATTACAGCAAAAAAGGGTAAGTTTCACACATTTCCAATATGGAGTCATCATATATTTTCATAAGGATAAATGAAAACATATTCGAGCATTTTACTTTACTTAATTAGGATTTATATCCCACTTATCCCCCCAAAATCTTGAGGCTGTTCTATCATAATTTACAAAGGAATCAGCAATGATAAAAATATAACTGGAACCCTGTAAAAGAGGACATATAGGGAAGAAGAAAAAATGAGGAGATGTGTAGCTTTATTTAGTATTCATTTTTTTCAGAAAAGGAAAGTAAGAAAATTAATAGACAGTTTTTTTCTTGATTTAAAACCTATTTACTAAAATTGAGATATAATTCACTTAAAACATTGTATTAGTTTTAGGTGTACACCATAATAATTTGATATATGTATATATTTTGAAATGATTAACACAATAGTTGACATCCATGTATAGTTACCAACTATAGTATCCACATATAGTTACAAACATTTTGTTGTGATAAGAACTTATAAGATCTACTCTTAGCAACTTTCTGATATATAATATAGAATTGCTAACTATAGTCACCATGCTGTATATCAAATCTCCAGGACTTATTTACCTCATAACTGGAAGTTTGTACCTTTTGATAACCTTCACCCATTTGGTCCAGACCTCTTCCCCCACCTCTGGCAACCACCAATCTGTACACTGTATCCATGAGTTTAGGGTTTTTTATTGTTGTTTGTTTAGCTTCCACATCTAAATGAGATCATACAGTATTTACCTTTCTTTGTCTAATTTATTTCACTTAGCATAATGCCCTCAGAGTTCATTCATGCTGTCACAAATGTCAGGATTCACTTCTATTTTATGGATGAATAATATAGCTATATATCATACATTATTAATATTAATTTAAAGTATTAATTAATTAAAATTAATTAACATTATTAAATATATAGTATTTTGTTATATATTATATGTATGGAATATATATCTCTCACATTTTCTTTATCCATTCATCCATCAATGTAAACTTAGGTTATTTCCATGTCTTGGCAATTGCAAACAATGCTGCAATGAACATGGGAGTACCCGTATCTCTTCAACAGTGATTTCATTTCCTTCAGATAAACACTCAGAACTGTAATTAATGGACCATACTATAGTTCTCTTTTTAATTTTTGAGGAACCTTCAAACTGTTTTCCATAGTGGCTGTGCCAGTTGACGTTCCCACCAACAGTGAAAGAGGGTTCCCTTTTCTCCACACCCTCTCTAGCATTTATTGTTTGTAGATTTTTTGATGATGGCCATTCTGACCAGTGTGAGGTGATACCTCATTGTAGTTTTGATCTGTATTTCTCTAATAATTAGTGATGTTGATCATCTTTTCATGTACCTGTTGGCCATATGTATGTCTTCTTTGGAAAAATGTCTATTCACATCTTTTGCCCATTTTTTTAATTGGCTTGTTTGTTATTTTTGTATTGAGTTGTATGAGTTCTTTATATATTTTGCATATTAACCTCTTATCAGATATATGATTTGCAAATATTTTCTCCCATTTCATAGGTTGCCTTTTCATTTTGTTGTTTCCTTTGCAGCTTTTAGTTTGGTGTAATCCCAACTTCTTATTTTTGCTTTTGTTGCTTTTGCTTTTGGTGTCAAATCCAAAAAATCATTGTCAAGACTGATGTCAAGGAGCTTAAACCTTATGTCTTCTTCTAGAAATTTTATGATTTCAGGCCTTACGTTCTAGTCTAATGCATTTTGAGTTGATTATTGTGTATGGTATAACAGAGTGGTCCAGTTTCATTCTTTTGAATATGGCTGTACAGTTTTTCCAAAACCATTTATTGAAGAGACTATCATTTCCCCATTGTATATTCTTGGCTCCCTCATCATAAATTAATTTGCTGTATATGCATGGGTTTATCTCTGGGCTCTCTATCCTTTTCCACTGATCTATGTGTATATTTATGCAATCATCATAATGCATTGATTACTATAACTTTATATTATAGTTTGAAATCAGGAAGTGTGATGTCTCCATCTTTTTTCTTCTTTCTGAAGTTTGCTTTGGTTATCCAGGGTCTTTTTGGATCCATACAAATTTTAGAATTGTTTGTTCTATTTATGTCAAAGGTGTCACTGGAATTACGATAGGGATTGCATTTCATCTTTAAGTGCTTTGGGTAGTATGACCATTGTAACAGTACTAATTCTTCCAATCCACAAACACAGGATATTTTTCCTTTTTTGTTCTTCAATTTATTTCATCATTCCTTTTATTTTTCAGTGTATGGGTCATTAACTTCTCTGGTTAAATTTATTTCTAATTTTTTTATTCATTTTGATGCAATTGTAAATGGGGTATTTTTTTAAAAATTTCTTTTTGATAGTTCATTAATTAGTGTATAGAAATGCAAATGATTTTGGTGCATTGATTTTGTATCCTGGAAATTTACTGAGTTTGTTTATTGGTTCAACAGTTTTTTGGTGTATTCTTTAAGATTTTCTATATAAAATAAATAATCTGCTAATGGAGACAGTTTTACCTATTCCTCTCTAATTTGGATGCCTTTCATTTGTTTTTCTTGCCAAATTGCTCTGGCTGGGATTTCAAGTATGAGGTTGAATAGAAGTAGCAAGAGTGGTCATCCTTATCTTGTTTCTGATCTTAGAAGAAAAGATTTCAGCTTTTTACCGTTGAGAATAATGATAGCTTTGGGCTTGTCATAGATGGCCTTTATTTTGCTGATGCATGTTGCTGCTATACCCATTTCATTGAGAGTTTTTATAATGAATATATCTTGAATTCTGTCAAATGCTTTTTCTGCATCCATTGACATGATCATATGATTTTTATTCTTCATTTTATTAATGTGGTGTATCACATTGATTGATGTGGATGTTGAACCATCCTTGCATCCCTGAAATAAATCTCATTTTATCATGGTGTATGATCCTTTTAATGCATTGTTGAATTTAGTTTGCTAATATTTTGTTGGAGATTTTAGCATATACAATCATCTGGGATATTGGCCTGTAATTTTCTTTTCTTTTAGCATCCTTGTGTGGTTTATATTAGGGCAATGCTGGCCTCATAAAATGGCACCATTCCCTGAAGTGATAGCCAGTTACTTCGTGGCAGGTTGATTACATTGGACTGTTTCTGTTATGGAAAGGGCAGTATTTTATTGTTATGGAAAAGACACTTACTCTGAATACGGATATGCCCTCCCTGCACACAATGCTTCTGCCAAAACTACCATCCTTGGGCTTATAGAATGCCTTATCTACCCTCATGGTATTCCACATAGCACTACTTCTGATTGCCCTCCAAAATGTGGATCAGACTCACCCAATCATTTAAAGGCAGGAATAGAATAAAAATCTGACCTCCCTCAAATAAGACAGAATTCTGCCAACTGATGACCCTCATACTTAAACTGTAGTATCAACTCTCCCATGGGTCTCCAGCGTGCCAGCCCCACTCTGCACATTTTGGACTTGTCAGACTCCATAATCTTGTGAGACAAGTTCTTTCTTTCTTTCTTTCTTTTCTTTCTTTCTTCTTTCTTTCTTTCTTCTTTCTTTCTCTCTCTTTCTTCTTTCTTTCTTTCTCTCTCTCTCTTTCCTTCCTTCCTTCCTTCCTTTCTTTCTTTCTTTCTTCCTTCCTTTCTTCCTTTCTCTCTCTTTCTTCTCTTCTCCCTCCTTCCTTCCTTTCTTCCTTCCTTCCCTTTCTTTTCCTTTCTTTCTACTTGTTATTTTCCTATAATTTTAGAATTAAAGAAATGAGCATTCACATATACCTTTTCTCTAATATTGAAAACTTACAGAACCTTCATATAGTTATCAAAACAAGGAATCTCTCTGCTAGCCATTTGTCTTGCAGTGGGTGGCATAGCTGTGCTTCCCTCTTACAAAGTGTTGCCTTTGCAAAGGGCTGAGATGGTGGCATCATGCCTTTGCTGTAAGTGATACAAATTGCATCTGCCTACTCTAAGAGAAATAAAACAAGCTCTTTCCCTTGTGATGACTTAATCGTCTTTCTTGTCCTTCAAGGTTAGCCAAAGATGTGGTACAGGCATCAGGTACGTGTCAAGAATGACACCACCACCAGCAACAAAATTAAACATACATGTTCTACGATACACACACACACACACACACACACACACACACACACACATCCTATTGGTTCTGTTTCTTTGGAATGTCTTCATTAATACAGTACTAATTACCATCTAATATATGTTTCAATTTACTTATATATTTGATTTATGTTTTTGTGATCACTATAATACAAGCTCTGCAAGAGCAGTGATATTTTCTCTCTTTTTATACTAAGGTAGCCCAACTACTGATGTATAGCAAGAACAATTTGTGGCTCCATAAATACTGTTGAATATATTATTAAATGATTGAATGGGACATTAGCTTTAGTCACCTCAAATATTTGTTTTCTTATTACAAGGCAATCATATATTATACTATAATTTCAAAATATAAACCTAAAATGCCAGAAGTCAATATTCTAAAATATGATGAATTTAATTATACATTGTGGGAATAAAAGAATATAAGGTTCTTTTTCTTCTTCATACTGTTTTTAAAAACCAATTTCAAAAATATTGTTAATGTCTTTAGAAAAGATATATTTGAGAAATTTTACACAGGTATGTGGGTATGTACGCCCACACAATCACCATACACCCATGGAGTCAAAGGAAAATAGCCCAAATATGGACACATCCTGGCAAAATAAAATATTTCAAATATTTACAAAATAATTGTTTATGCACTGAGACCTGAAAAGCGAGTTGCTTCATACAAACAGAAAAACATAAGAATCAAGCTGTCCTCAGATTTATTCTTTGGCAACATTCTGTGCAAGACATAAAGAAAGAAATATTCCGAGAATCTGAGCAGATAAAATTTGGAACACAAGCAGTTCTACCAACCAAGCTGTTTTAATGAATGAAGTCAGCAGAAATCAAGCCTGACTCTGTAAGGAATTTGAAAATAAGCTATCTACTTATCTTGAAAATAAAAATTAATTAAAGACATAAATCTATTAACTGAGAGAGGAAAGAAAATAATGGAGAAGTTATAATATGGAAGAAGTTCTAGTGAGAATATAAATCAGATATAAGTAAATTTTTAAAATAATCATACATTTTGGTTACTAAAATGGATGCAAACAATTTGGGGGGTAATAGACAACAGTTTTATAACAACAAAAATTTTTATATTGGTTGTACTGTATATTCTATTTCTGCATGCCTTTGGTATCATCATGGTGATTCTGCTTTCAATCTATTGCCTAAGTGAAATTTAAATCTATTGCCTCACACAAATGTGCTCCTTTCTATTTTGTGGGCTAGAGTCTTCCAATTGTGACAAGATTTTGGAAGTTGTGGATCTTTTTTCCCATTGCCTTTGTTACAGGTGCATTACTTGAGGATTTAATTTGTTGGAAATCTGACCACCCTACCAATGAAGAGAGTTTTTCTATGAGGTTCAGAAGTTTTTATACAAGTTTAAGGATGAGGACAAGCCGTGGAGAACAAGGTGATCAGCCTTTCCTTTTGAAAACAACAATTCCTTAGGTCTGATTTTTACCTCTTCTCTAAAGGGACAGTATAGTTTAGTCCAAAATTACACAGTCCTGGAAAGAATTACCAGAATATTGTAACTGGTGTTTCATCGTTTTGCTTCTTAATTTGTATGCTTTTCTTGTTGTTGCTTCCATTTTTTCCTATGCAGTCTTCTGAGAAATACATGTTCAATATCCACATTATGTTTAAAAAAGACTACTGATTACTCAGTTTTCTCATTTCCAGGAAGATAGAATTATATTATCTGATTTCTAAAGTTTTTTGCAATTCTAAAATACTATGATGATTATAGTTTGACAGATATATTTTTCATTTACTATTCAATGTATTATATCATTATTTCTATAAGTCATCCAATCTTTCAGTTAATTCAGTTCACAGAAAGAAATGTGTGGAAAAGAGACACAGTTGACTGGATTTTTCAATTTTCACTTTTCAACAGGTTGTATTTATATCATGGTGACACAGTAAAAAGAAAGGTAAATAAATATAATTATGTTAGGTGAAATAGAACTGGTTATAGAAATTATATATAATATTATGTATATATATTACATATAATACAGAAATTATATCAATTATATAGTACAATATAGAAATTATAATATATAATACAGAATATAAATTATAATATATAATACAGAAATTATACATTATAGATAATATATAATGCATTATTTATATATACTTATTATATATAATATATATAACTCAGTCTTTTTTCTAACTTTGATAATATTATTAATGTAAAAGTAATATGTGCTAAGGGAAGAAAAATTTGAAAATACAGATAAGCAAAGGTAACAGAGTAAATGAAATAGGAAAAAATCTATTTTAATTCCAACATCCAGGGATAATCATTATTGTTTCATGGTGTATTTTCTCCAATCCTTCTCTCCCTTGTACTCCCCACCCCTGGCATACTATGCATGCAATTTTGTATCCTGGTCAATTTTCTCAATATTATATTATGATGTTTTTCATGTCAATAAAATTAGATGTTATCCTTGTATCTCTTCCATTAATAGTCTTTTGATTTGATGTACCAATAAATAACATCTTCTATTTTTGATATTTTAGTTTGTCCCAATTTTTTCAAGTGAACCAGCTGTAATGTATATTTTGAGAGAGCTGAAAAAATTATTCTGACATGCATCTCCTGGCTTTAAACCACTGCTTTAGTCCATATAGTATCTATTGAAGTAAAAAACATATAGATGTAGTTATAGAAATTATGTATGTGTTTCCTAAATCACTATTTATCCTAAGATACTTGACTGAATAGTAACTCTTTTTCATTCCAATTTGATATGCTCTATTTATCATATACTAAATAACTAACTTCTCTTTGTCCTTCTATAATTGCTGTTTTGTTCAATTAATCTGTATGCTCATACTTGCAGTAGTATCACACAATTTTTATTATAGCTTTATGCCAACTGATTTTACGTTGTGTAGGCAATTGCTATAATTGTTAGTGTACACATTGCAGCAGGAAAAATCAACCATGATAAACAATTCATACATATGATATGTGAGAGTCAAGATTGGTAATGTCCTGACAGACACACTGATAACTAGCAAACCCATTTACTTTAATTCATTTTGATGTGACATTTTTACTGATGGTCTTTGTACTGTTGTGTTACTTGGGCTGCTGCTCTCAATTAAGAATGACAAGCAAGAAGGGTCTCCCTAGATGTAGAAATGCAGTTCTCTGGAGATAACTCCGATGGTGAATTTAAACCCAGTGAGTCAAGAACATGGTTTTTTACTCACTAGTCAATCCAAGGGTAATTTGAGCAAGTAGAACTCTTTAAATATTTCCCTATGAGTATCTTTCCTGGTTTTGGAATGTAATAAATGTTAAGAATAATGTTTAGTTTGGTTGAAAAGTATGGCATTCAAAGACACTCAGAAGTATTGAACAAAAGGCATTATTTTTAACCTTGTCATTCTATCAGTAATAATAGAGCACAGGAAGATGACTAATAAAAACAGAGAAATAATATGATGATTCCATTACTCCACTAAGAAAAAGATATAATGATTAAATAATTGAATTTTTTGTTTGTTTCTTGTATGTGACCAAAAGATGCACAAGACTTAATAAGATGTGATCTTAACACCTTTATCCATAAGGACAAATCTGAACTATAATGTAACTTCAATTTTTTCACTAAAAAAAATCAGGTCCTGAGCCTAATTACAGCTTATATATTTGACTTTAAAATGCACTTTTTGTCCTTGGGCTCCAGCAAAAATGTGTTCAATGACAAAAGAGAGAGCAAAAGAAAGAATAATGAGGAAAAAAAAATCAGAGAAGTTATATTTGTCCTTGAAAAATTGGAGAAATGTAGGTAATGAGCTAGCTTTTACTGGACTAGATGATAGTGTATACACTTTTACATTGTTTTTCTTAAATATAAAATGGTCTGTCATAAACTATTTTAGGTTTGAGACCCTATCTCTAATGCTCCACTTCAGGTTGAAATATTTCTCAGTTCTTACTGCTTATTGGGGATTCAATAATAGGACAAATTTATTCAAAAAGAGTAAATTGATCAACGGTATCATTAGACAAAGTGTACAGTGGATAGAATTTAGACCAATTATACAAATTATGGGCTTGCTTTTTTGACAAAACAAAAACATTAAAACTATAATAAATTAAGGTAGCTAACCATGTCTGAACTCAGAAAGTCATACATTAATATTTCTCATTATACATAGCACAATTCAAAAAAATATTATTTTTAAAGATTGGCTTTGGACCCTTGTCTGAGGAACTTCAGTTGTTAAGTACCTCACTTTTGTTATAAGCCAGCTGTTTCGTGTCACTCTCAGCCTACCAATAGTGATACTATTGGCTAGGAATTTCTAATGTACTCACCTGGGCCCACAGATACTTTCCCAACCAAAGCCAGTGTTGTGGCTGGACAGGCCCTTGTGGTTCTTATTATGATTGCAAGATGTACATCAGCAAAAATCCATCAAGGAACTTTGGGGGAAAAAAAAGAGCTATTACTCACAGGTCCTGGAGGGTACGTGGCACACCCAAGGGCTACAAAGCTGGGGCTCTGCCCTTATCAGGGTCCAAAAGAGGGGTGCCTAAGGCCTCACAGGTTCACTCTTTATTGGAGAATTTAAAGCATAAGAGTGGGAATTAGAGCACGGGAAGGAAAAAGCAAGGTCACTCTGAGTAAACCTAGGTTACTCAGGGTTTTCTAAAGGGGAAACCTCATGTGTGGGGCAGCCTGGTTTTTTACTTAGCTGAGCTGTGTCATACAGCTGGCAATATGTTTATGCAAGATGGATGTCTTTGAAATGGATGTCTCGGCAATCAAAAGCTTAATATCGGACACTTACGTTACAATCAAAAAGCTTAATGTCAGGCAGTTACACTACAGCAGTTATGCCGATGAGGCAAGTCACCTTTGCAAAATAGGCATTAAAGACAAAGCAAAAGAAGGACATTGGTATTTTCAGGCCAGCTATTATTCTCCCCTCTATTCCAGAATTCCCATTACCACTGGAATTCTCTCTAAATCCAACTTTGATCATGTTCTCCACTGCTAGCTCTCTTCTGTTGGCTCTTGATTGCCTAGAGAATAAAATTCAAACTCATCCTGATAGCATGCAATGTATACACCAATATCATGAAATATTTTTATTACCTAATAGCTTATTTTGATGCATTTATATCATTTTCTAGCTGTTCTGTTTGTCCAAAATGTTCTTCTTCCTCTTTAGCCTTGATCGAATTCAAATTAGGGGCAGACAACACTTCTATTCATATGGCAAGGTTTATTCAACTCTTGATGCAGAATAAAACCCTTTGCTTATGCTACTGTAGTATTTTTTTTTTTACTTCTATGTTGAGTTCATCATAACCTAAACTCATTATAATTTGTCATAACTATGCCTGCCCTCACCACTAGATTGTGAGCACATTGGGAAATGGACCATATTGTATTCATCTTTGTAACTCTGTAAACAAATGTAGATTTGTGTACATAGAAGGACATTATGTTTATTAAGTAAACGGTAAAGTTTATAGTGCAATCAATTCTTATAATATGACAGATTATGGTGTGGGATAAAATAAGACAATCTTTTACTTAATCCAAGTGTCTTTATTACAAAAGAAATCTTGGTTGCCAAAGACCAAGGATTACAATTTCTAATATAACGTTGTAAGCATAAAGCATCTTATACAACATTCTTATAACACCAGGACATAGCACAGTGTTCAGAAGATGGTACAGGCATACCTTGTTTTAATGCACTTTGCTTTATCACTCTTCATAGACAGTGTTTTTTACATAATGAAGGTTTGTGGCAACCCTGCATCAAGCAAGTCTGTCGGCACCATTTTTCCAACGGCATTATTATTTTTTTCCTGAAGTATAGTTGATTTACAATGTTGTGTTAGTTTCAAGTGTATAGCAAAGTGATTCAGTTATACATATACCTATATCTAATCTTTTTCAGATTCTTTTCCCTTATAGATTATTAAAGAATATTGAGCAGAGTTCCCTGTGCTATACAGTAGGTCTTTGTTGGTTATCTATTTTATATATAGTAGTGTGTATATTTTAATCCCAAACTCCTAATTTATCCCTCCCCCCAACCATTCCCCCGCTGGTAACCATAAGTTCGTCAGAGATATTTCTGATGTCTTATTGACACTGACGAATTCTGAGTCATAATGCAAATCCTTTTATTTAAGAGAGCAAGAAGTAACCAGCAGCTTTCAGATTCACTACAGCAATTTTGGTAAAGACAGTGTAGGAAACAAGTGAAAATGTCACACTTTCCCTGCAGCTCTAACATATGTAACTTAGAGGGAGGGAAGGACTCTGGCTGACTGTGACAATTAGTCATGCCTGGTGAACCCAATATCAACACTTGTTGCCTCCTGTAATAAGGACAAACGACTCCTTTTACTCTTCTGCTTTCTAAGTCTCTTTCTGGTGCATCTCATTGGCAGAATCTAAATTATACCTAGAACCTTACTGGCAAAGATGTGAAAATTGTTCATTAGGGCAAATCGCGAGTCCTTGCATGACAATGTAGTGACAACTGTTTCACTTAAATTGGAAGAGCAGGATCCCAGCGAGGTGCTGAGCAGCCCCACCGCCGCAGCTGGCCTTGTTACCATCCCAGCCCAGGAGGAGCCGCAGCTGCCAGCCGCCGGCCCCAGTCACCATCACCGCAGCCATGAGCAGCGAGACCCAGCAGCCGCCCGCCGCCCCCGCCCTCAGCGCTGCAGACACCGAGCCGGGTCTGACGGGCAGCGGTGCAGGGAGCGGTGGCCCCAGCGGCCTCACGTTGGCGGTGCCTGCCGGCGGCGACAAAGAAGTCATCGCAACGAAGGTTTTGGGAACAGTAAAATGGTTCAACGTAAGAAACGGATATGGTTTCATCAAGAGGAATGACACCAAGGAAGATGTATTTGTACACCAGACTGCCATAAAGAAGAAGAACCCCAGGAAGTACCTTCGCAGCGTAGGAGACAGAGAGACTGTGGAGTTCGATGTTGTTGAAGGAGAAAAGGACGCGGAGACAGCAAATGTTACAGGCCCTTGTGGAGTTCCAGCGCAAGGCGGTACATGTGCACCAGACCGTAACCATTATAGACGCTCTCCACATCGCAGGGGTCTTCTACACAACCACCAGCAGAATTACCAGAATAGTGAGAGTGGGGAAAAGGATGAGGGATCGGAGAGTGCTCCCGAAGGCCAGGCCCTACCGCAGGCGAAGGTTCCCACCTTACTACATGCGGAGACCCTATGGGCGACGACCACTGTATTTCAACCCTCCTGTGCAGGTTGGAGGGTGCTGACAACCAGGGTGCAGGGGAACAAGGTAGACCAGTGAGACAGAATATGTATCGGGGTTATAGACCACGATTCCGCAGGGGCCCTCCTGGCCAAAGACAGCCCAGAGAGGACGGCAATGAAGAAGACAAGAAAAATCAAGGAGATGAGACCCAAGGTCAGCAGCCACCTCAACGTCTGTACCACCGCCGCAACTTCAATTACGGACGCAGATGCCCAGAAAACCCAAAACCACGAGATGGCAGAGACAAAAGCAGCCTATGCACCAGCTGAGAATACATCTGCTACGAGGCTGAGCAGGGCGGGGCTGAGTAAATGCCCACTTATCATCTCTACCATCATCCGGTTTAGTCATCCAACAAGAAGAAATGAATATGAATAAGAAATGAACAAAAGATTGAAGCCGAAGACCTTAAGTGCTTGCTTTTTGCCTGTTGACCAGATAACCAGAACTATCTGCGTTATCTATGCAGCATGGGGTTTTTATTATTTTTACCTAAAGACGTCTCTTTTTGGTAATGAAAAACATTTTTTTTAAAGCCTTGTTTTTCTCAATACACTTTTAAAGGTTTTTAAATTGCTTAATATCTAGTCAAGTTTGAGATTTTTAAGAACCTCATTTTTAATTTGTAATAAAAGTTTACAGCTTGATTTTTTTTCAAAAAAGTCAAACTGCAAGTACCTATTAATAAAGATCTTAAAAATTAAATTTAAAAAATTTAAAAAAACCAGCACGATGCAAAAGAAGTCTTAATAATGAAAACATAATTATGGAAGTTTAAGGTAATTAGGAGATAATATCAGGAAGTTAAAAATAAATACCATTTTCAACCTAGCACACACATACACGAATGTGTGTGTGTGTGTGTGTGTGTGTGTGTGTGTGTGTGTATCCTTCACACAAGAAATGGAGATACAAGAGCAATGACCTAAGGTTTTAGCAGCACTGTATCTTTTGTTTAAGGAGAGATCCATGAGTGGATATGAAGATTAGAAATAGTCTAGTGCTCAAGGTTTTACTGTCTAATGGGAAAGTCAATTCCTATTTAAATTGATAAATCTAGAAGATAATGAACATTCAACAAATCCAACTCTAACAGTAAAAGCATATACAGTAAGATCAATAGAATAAGAATAATATGAACATTTTAATCTGGAAAGACCATATTTTTGTTATTTTAAAATTTCTCTTAATATTTAAATACAATATGCATATACAATATACAATGTACAATATTTTATTGGTGCACAAATCATAAGTGTACAGTTAGATGAATTTTCTCAAGGTGAATATATGGATAACCATCATTCAGGCCAAGAAATATAATATTTTCAGCAGCACTGAAGCACAGTCACCCAAGAATGACCACTATCTTGACTTTAAGCATCACAAATTAGTTCTCCTTGGTTTTAAACTTTATATACATTTATATACATACAGTAGAATGACTAGATAAGCTTTAGTATATTCAAAGAATGGAAACTGCACAGCAATGAGAATGAACACACTAGGAAAGAAAGGGAAGTCCTGGGCTATTGAGTTTACATATAGTCAACTATATTAGCTATTGCCAAATGCTTTTCCAAAGTGAATCTAACAGTTTGTTCTCCTACCAGGAGTATGTAGGAAATCAGCTTGTTTTACATCATAACCAAAACTTGGTACTATCTGCTTTTAAAATTTTAACCGTTATTATGAGCATTTAATAGTTTCTCAATCTGATTTTAATTAACATTCCTCTGATGACTAATTGATGCTGACTACATGCTAATATGTTTATCGGAGATTTGGAATCATCTATATGGAAGGACGTGTTCAAGTCAGATTATCAGTCTTTTATTAAATTGATTTGAAGAAGTTCGTTATATATTTTGGAAGGAAATCCTTTATTGGATATATGTATCCAATAAAGGAGCAAACATTGATCTACTGTGTAATTCTCCATCATACCTGTTCTATCATTTTCTTCCCATATGTGCTACCAAATCTGAATTTCATGTCATCATCACATAGCTATTAAATAAATCCATACCCTCCCAATTTCCAGGGCTTTATTTTTTACTTCTCTGTTTATAGCATTATAATTTTAGTTCTAATAAAATCTCATTTTCATTATTGCATTTTCCAGCTTAAGAATTAATAAGAGTTGTGCTGTCAGAAGGGCAAGAAATTTTATTGCCAGAAAGTCCTGTGAGGGGGGAAAAAAGTAGGACAGGAATCTGGAGAAGAGGGAAAGAGCTGTTATTCTCCACTGCAAGTCTGGGCTCTGTGAAGGAAAGAATTAGTGAGGAAGAGTCTCAGACTGCAGCACAGTTTTAGGAAAATTTACATCAGGCTAATATGGTATCCTGGGACCAAAGTTGCCCTGTGAGATTAGTCCTACATCTCATAGGAATGGATCTGCCTTAGTATCACTGTGACTTTCAGTCATTTACTGGCAGCCACCTGTGGGTGCTCCTGGGGTCTTTTGTCTATTACATGAGATCTTAGAGCTGCACTTTCATGGTTGACACAAGAGCTCATTATAAATGACCTAAACAAATCAAAAATCTCCAATACTTCACAATCTTGGCCCACGTTTTTTTTTTTAAATCAAGCTCATCACTTACTACCCCCTTCCACAAAATTCTTGTTCCAGCCCTTACTGCGCCTTTCTCTTATTCCCCATCTTCTTAGCTGCCATCTTTGTCACTGTTCCTCTATTATATGTTGTACTCGTTGACTATAATATTCTTGCACTACACTTCCACTTACTGAAGGTCAACTCTTTCATCAGTTGCTCAAATTCCATCTTCTCTGTTAGCTCACTGCTCCAATGACCTTTACTTTTTTCTAATTCTCTTTAGCATTTATATTCCAAATCCTTTATAGTATTTGATTTCTTATTGTTGTGTTGGCATGCTACTAGATATATAATTTCCTTAAC
This sequence comes from Physeter macrocephalus, assembly GCF_002837175.3. Classification (NCBI taxonomy): domain Eukaryota; kingdom Metazoa; phylum Chordata; class Mammalia; order Artiodactyla; family Physeteridae; genus Physeter; species Physeter macrocephalus. The sequence goes on from NC_041234.1 coordinate 100,006,826, forward strand.
TTTATATGTTATCTGAGAGAAAAAAAATGGAGGATTATATCTTCTACAGTGTTTTCATGTTCTAGGAATGAGAGCTCCTCATATGTGTACTCCTAGAACCCTGCATGTCTCCTATAGTGGCATTTACTAAACTGCATTAGATTCATTTGATCGTTCGATCTATTATACCTATCACACATAACATGCGCAAAATATATTTATTGAACAGATTACTGAATGGTTCTAACTTTATAGTTATTTTATTATTTCATCCTCTATGTACTTAGTGTTTTAGAAACATACACTCAACTGTGATTTAATTTTTCTCAGATTTATAACTCATTTGGTGCCCAGCATTTTGGAGTGATATCACTGAACCAGGGAATGCACCTTTACTGATGAAACCTACATCTTATATCTATTTTTATTGTCATGCTTTCAGTGTAATTGATTATAGGGATATCTGATTTTTACATACCTTTTTTAGATTATTGTCAAACTACTAACATTAGTGAACTTTATACTTTGGATTAATAAAAAGTAGGAAATGACTTAAGAAAAAATATTTCATTGGATAAATTTTGAATATTTCCCATTATTCTGTAATAAGAGTATAAAATTCTATTAAATGATCTAACCTCCCTATTTACTAAAGTAAGCCTAGTCCAGAAGTTGTGTAAATTTTACCTTAAAAGATCACTAATGGGGCTTCCCTGGTGGCCCAGTGGTTGAGAGTCTGCGTGCTAATGCAGGGGACACGGGTTCGTGCCCCGGTCCGGGAAGATCCCACGTGCCGCGGAGCGGCTGGGCCCGTGAGCCATGCCCTCTGAGCCTGCACGTCTGGAGCCTGTGCTCCGCAATGAGAGAGGCCACAACAGTGAGAGGCCCAAGTACCGCAAAAAAAAAAAAGATCACTAACGGATACTTCAAAAACAAACAAACAAATTCATTGAAAAAGAGATCAGATTTGTGGTTTCCAGAAGTGAGGGGAGGGGGAAATGGATGAAGGTAGTCAAAAGATACAAACTCCCAGTTATAAGATAAATAAATACTAGGGATGTAATTTACAACGTGATGAATACAGTAAGCACTGCTGTATGCTATGTATGAAAATGCTTAAAAGAGTAAATCCGAAGAGTTCACATCACATGGAAGAATTTTTTTTCAATTTCTTTAATTTTGTATCTGTATGAGATGATTAATGTTCACTAAACATATTGTGGCCATCATTTCATAATGTATGTTAAGTCAAATCATTGTGCTGTATACCCTAAACTTATACAGTGCTGTATGTCAACTATATCTCAATAAAACTGGAAGAAAAAAATGGTATGTAATGGTATGTACTAGAATGCTATGAAAAATCAACAGTAACACCAGTAATAATTACATTTGCTTGAATAACATAAGGTCATCTCTAATGAGAGTATGAAAACAAAAATAAAACAAAGAAACAAAAAACTCAGCACATTTCCATTTCCATAGCCCAAGACAAAAAAACACTTGACTTTTTTGCAAGAACTTTCATAGTTAAAACCCCCAATATGACTTCTAAGATTTTACTTTAAAAACTTGTATTTGACTATAGTAAGAATAATGTAATTAAATCAATATAATCCAGTCAATATCCCTTGACTTATTTTCATTTCCAAGGATGAAAAACTCTGCACATGAGTAAATATTAGCAAAGTTGAGCACAAAGTTATATATGATGAAATCTAAATGTGATTAAATTTATAAGCAATCTCTGCTTTCTTGCAGAGAGAATAACATCAACATTGTACAGACATTTTAGAATTAGATTGGCTAATAACTCAACTGGAAATTAAATATGCCTGATTTTGTTATTATGGACATGGAACAGACTTATGAAAAATATGGGAAAATATGTGTCTCTGATGAACAAAGGGCATCCTCGCTTTCTAGAGTGTGGTAGGCAGACTAATTGTTCCCTCAAAATGTCCAACCCCTATTCCTTTGAACTTAGATTGGGTAATTAAGGTTGCTAAGCAACTGACCTTGAGAGGGGAATGTTATGCTGGATTATTGGGGTGGGGTGGGGGGCAATATAAAGGGTTCTTATTCAGAGTCAGATTGATATAATGTGAGGAATACTCAACTAGCCATTTCTTACTTTGAAGATGGAAAAGAGCCATGAGACAAAGAATGCAGACAGCATCCAGAAGCTGAAAAAAACAAGAAAACAGATTGGGTCCATAATGGGATGAATGGTGGCCCCCCTCAAAAAATATGTCTATGTAAAATCCCTGTATACTGTGTAAACTGAATGTTACCTTATTTGGAAAATATAATTTTTCAGATGTAATTAAACTACAAATCTTGAGATAAGATTATCCTGGATTATCTGAGTGGGCCCCAAATCCAATGACAAATGTTCTTATAAGATAGAGAAACAGGGAGATTTGAGACAGACAGAAGAATTGAAGACAGTGGAGAGGAGAAAGCAATTAAAGATGAAGGCAAAGATTGAAGTGATATAGCCACAAGCCAAAGAACATGTGAAGCTATCAGAAGCTGGAAGAGGCAAGGAAGGATTCTCTCCTAGAGACTCCAAAGTGAGGGTGGCACTTTCTGACACCTTGATTTTGGATTTCTGGCTTCCGGAATATAAAAGGATAAATTTTTGCTTTTTTAAGCCACTAAATTTGTGGTAATTTGTTATGGCAGCCTTAGGAATCTAATACAATCCCATAAAGCCCCCAGAAAGGAATGCAGCTCTACCAAAACATTAATTTTAGCCAAGTGTGACCCATTTTGAACTTCTAACCTCCAGAACTGTGCGATGATATATTTGTAATGTTTTAAATCACTTACAATTGTGGTAATTTGTTATGGTAGCTACAGGAAACTAGTATGCATAGCTATACAAAATATGGTGTTTCAACATTTCTCTAAAAAGAGCACAGACTTCAAGTGAGCCTTTGACACTCTCCAGAAAACCTACCAAGTAATTTTTTTTCTGGTAAGTTTCTGCAAGATCTCTAATGACAATTTTACATATTCTCCTTGCTAATCAAACTCCCAACCCTTTTTCTGTCTGACTTATTTCACTTAGCAAACTACCCTCAAAGTCCATCTGTGTCGTTGCAAATGGCAGGAATTCCTTCTTCCTATGGATGAACAGTATTTCATTGAATACATATACCACATTTTCTTTATATTCATCTGTTGATGGACACTTAAGTTGTTCCTCTGTCTTGGCTATTGTAAATAATGCTGCAATAAATATGGGGGTGCTGGTATCTCTGTGTCCTAGTGATTTTGTTTCCTATGGTATATACCCAGAAGTAGAATTGCTGGATCATATGGTAGCTCTATTTTTAATTTTTTGAGGGCCCTCCATACTGTTTTCCATAGTGGCTGCATGAACTTACATCCCACCAACAGTGCACAAGGGTTTTCTTTTCTCCACAACCTTGTCATCATTTATTATCTCCTTTTAGATAATAGCCATTCTAATGTGTGTGAAGAGATGTCTCACTGTGGATTTGATTTGCATTTCCCTAATGATTAGTGATGTTGAGCACCTTTTCATATACCTGTTGGACATCTGAATATTTCTTTGGAAAAATGTCTATTCAGGTCCTTTGCCCATTTTAAAAATTGGGTTATGATTATTGCTATTGAGTTGTATAAGTCGTTTACATATTTTGGATATTAACCTCTTAGCAAATACATGATTTGCAAATATTTTCTCCTATTCCATAGGTTGCCTTTCATTTTGTTGATGGTTTCTTTTACTCTGCAGAAGCATTTTAGTTTGATGTTGTCCTACTTGTTTAGCTTCGCTTTTGTTGCTTGTGTTTTGGGTGTTACATCCAAAACATCATTGCCAAGACCCATTTCAAGGAACCTGTCTTCTGTTTTCTTCTAGTTCTATGATTTCAGGTCTTACATTTAAGTCTTCAATCCATTTTGAGTTCATTTTTGTGTATGGTGAAAGATAGGGGTCTACTTCCATTCTTTTACATGTGAATATCCACCTTTCCCAGCACCATTTATTGAGGAGACTGTCTTTTCTGCATTGAGTGTTCTTGTCTCCCATGTCAAATAGTTAACCATATAGGCCTGGGTTGATTTCTGGGCTCTCAATTCTGTTCCACTGATTTATGTGTCTGTTTTTAAGCCAGCACCACACTGTTTTGATTACTATAGTTTTATAATATAGTTTAAAATCAGAAAGTGTAATGCCTTACTTTTCCATTTTGGATAGTTTCAGTGGCTGTATCTTCAAGTTCACTAATCTTTTTTGTTAGTGTCTAAACTAAATAGTCCCATATAATAATTTTTTAATTAATATGTTGTATTTTTCACCTCTTGAAGTTTTATTTGGGTGTTTCTATATATTTCCTGCATCTATTAAACATGCCCAATCTTTTCCCTACCTTCTTGAACACATGGAATATAGTCAATACTAATTATTTTAATGTCCTTGTATATTAATTCTATAATTTCCATCCTTGCTGAGACTGATTCTAGTCAGCTATTTTTCCCTTTTTGGCACTATATTTTCCCACTTCTTTTCATGCACTGTAACTTTTTATTGGCTGCCTGACATAGTGATTTTGTGTCACTGATGAGTACTGGATATCATTGTGTCCAATAAATGTAGTTTAGCTTTCTCTTGGACACAATTATGTTACTTGGAAATACTTTCTCCTTTGGGGATTTGACTTTAAGTTTATTAGATGGGAGCACAGCAGCCTTTATCTAGGATTAATTTTGCCTCCCTCCTTAGACAATACCCTCCTGAGTATTCTTTCTAGTTTTCCAACTATGGCTTGTGGGAACAAGAACTATTCCCAAAGCTGAGTTAACAGTATTGTTTCCCTGGCTCTTTTTGGTTGCTTATTGATTTGGCCTCAGGTAGTTTCCTCATATACATGCACTAAAATAGTACTCAGCATCTTTGTCTGGTTTTGGTATCAGGGTGATGGTGGCCTCATAGAATGAGTTTGGAAGTGTTCCTTCCTCTACAATTTTTTGGAAGAGTTTGAGAAGGATGGGTGTTAGCTCTTCTCTAAATGTTTGATAGAATTCACCTGTGAAGCCACCTGGTCCTGGACTTTTGTTTGTTGGAAGATTTTTATTTTTTATTTTTTTTAACATCTTTATTGGAGTATAACTGTTTTACAATGGTGTGTTAGTTTCTGCTTTACAACAAAGTGAATCAGTTATACATATACATATGTTCCCATATATCTTGCATCTTGCGTCTCCCTCCTTCCCACCCTCCCTATCTTACCCCTCTAGGTGGTCACAAAGCACCGGGCTGATCTCCCTGTGCTATGTGGCTGCTTCCCACTAGCTATCTATTTTACATTTGGTAGTGTATATATGTCCATGCCACTCTCTCACTTCGTCACAGCTTACCCTTCCCCCTCCCCATATCCTCAAGTCCATGCTCTAGTAGGTCTGTGTTTTATTCCCGTCCTACCACTATGTTGGAAGATCTTTAATCACATTTTCAATTTCATTACTTGTGATTGGTCTGTTCATATTTTCGATTTCTTCCTAGTTCAGTCTTGGAAGGTTATAGCTTTCTAAGAATTTGTTCATTTCTTCCAGGTTGTCCATTTCATTGTCACAGAGTTGCTTGTAGTAGACTCTTAGGATGCTTTGTATTTCTGTGGTGTCTGTTGTAACTTCTCTTTTCATTTCTAATTGTTTCTATTTCATTTATTTCTGCTCTGATCTTTATGATTTCTTTCCTTCTGCTAACTTTGGGTTTTGTTTATTCTTCTTTCTCTAGTTCCTTTAGGTGTAACGTTAGATTGTTTATTGAGATTTTTCTTGTTTCTTGAGGTAGGCTTGTATAAATGTAAACAAAGATACTACAAAAAAAGAAAATTACAGACCAATATCACTGATGAATAAATATGCAAAAATACTCAACAAAATACTAGCAAACAGAATCCAACAACACATTAAAAGGATCAAACACCATGAACAAGTGGGATTTATCACAGAGATGCAAGGATTCTTTAATATATGCAAATCAATCAATGTGATACACCATATTAACAAATTGAAGAATATAAACCATATGATCATCTCAATAGATGCAGAAAAAGCTTTGGACAAAATTCAACACCCATTTATGATAAAAACTCTCCAGAAAGTGGGCATAGGTAGAGCTAATCAATGAATTTGGTAAAGTTGCAGGATACAAAATTAATGCACAGAAATCTCTTGCATTCCTATACACTAATGACGAAAAATCTGAAAGAGAAATTAAGGAAACATTCCCATTTACTATGGCAACAAAAAGAATAAAATACCTAGAAATAAACCTACCTAGGGAAACCAAAGACCTGTATGCAGAAAACGATAAGACACTGACGAAAGTAATTAAAGATGATACCAACAGATGGAGAGATATACCGTGTTCTTGGATTGGAAGAATCAGTATTGTGAAAATGACTATACTACCAAAGCAATCTACAGATTCAATGCAATCCCTGTCAAATTACCAATGGCAATTTTTACAGAACTAGAACAAAAAATCTTAAAATTCGTATGGAGACACAAAAGAGCCCAAATAGCCAAAGCAGTCTTGAGGGAAAAACACGGAGCTGGAGGAATCAGACCCCCTGACTTCAGAGCTTTGTATACTACAAAGCTACAGTAATCAAGACAATATGGTACTGGCACAAAAACAGAAATATAGATCAATGGAACAGGATAGAAAGCCCAGAGATAAACCCACACACCTATGGACACCTAATCTATGACAAAGGAGGCAAGGATATACAATGGAGAAAAGACTGTCTCTTCAATAAGTCGTGCTGGGAAAACTGGACATCTACATGTAAAAGAATGAAATTAGAACACTCCCTAACACCATACACAAAAATAAACTCAAAAGGGATTAGAGACCCAAATGTAAGACCGGACACTATAAAACTCTTAGAGGAAAACAGGAAAAAAAACTCTTTGACATAAATCACAGCAAGATCTTTTTTGATGCACCTCATAGAGTAATGGAATAAAAAACAAAAATAAACAAAGGGAACCTCATGAAACTTAAAAGCTTTTGCAAACCAAAGGAAACTACAAACAAGACGAAAAAACAACCCTCAGAATGGGGAAAATATTTGCAAATGAATCAACTGACAAAGGATTAATCTCCAAAATATATAAACAGGTCATGCAGCTCAATATTAAAAAAAACAAATAACCCAATCCAAAAATGGGCAGTAGACCTAAATAGACATTTCTCCAAAGAAGACATACAGATGGCCAAGAAGCACTGGAAAAGCTGCTCAACATCACTAATTATGAGAAAAATGCAAATCAAAACTACAATGAGGTATCACCTCACACCAGTTAGAATGGGCATCATCAGTAAATCTACAAACA
>NC_041234.1:100014415-100031060 GCF_002837175.3 Physeter macrocephalus
AGAGATGTGGATGGACCTAGAGACTGTCATACAGAGTGAAGTAAGTCAGAAAGAGAAAAACAAATATCATATATTAACGCATGTATGTGGAACCTAGAAAATGGTACAGATGAACTGGTTTGCAGAGCAGAAACTGAGACATGGAAGTAGAGAAAAAACGTATGGACACCAAGGGTGGGGGTTGTGGTGTGATGAATTGGGAGATTGGGATTTACATGTATACACTGTTGTGTATAAAATGGATGACTATTAAGAAAATAAATAAATAAATAAATAAACATACACAGGTTAAAAAAAAAAACAGTAGTACTCAGGAGGTAAGTTGAGGGACACTATCTTCTTATCTTGGGATCTATCTGTCTGTGCAGCACTCTGTTATTCTGTCCTGTGAACTTTAGCTGTATTAGTCTTCCCAGACTTGCAGCTCTATCTCCTCATCTCAAAGAGATTGCCAGGCTTTGTATGGGTTCCTGATTCTTGCACTGAAACCTTCAAGTTCGTTCTAGGCAGTAAGTTGGGACAACTGCAGGGCTCACATTTTCTGCTTATTCTTTTTTTAGAGATTACTGTTCTGTTCTACTTGATGACCTGAAAAGCATTGTTTCATGTATTTTGTCTGAATATTTAATTGTTTCAGGTGGAAAGGTAAGTCCAATTCAATCTTGATCAGAAGTGAAAATTCAGATATTTATTTTAACTGTGGCAGGCAGGATAATGGCCCCCAAATATGCCCATGTCCTAATCCCCACTACCTGTGAATTTGTTAGGTTACATAGTAAAGGGGAATTAAGGTTGAAGATGGAATTAACGTTCCTAATCATTTGACCTTAAAATACGATTATATTAGCTTATCTGGACAGGCCCAAAGCAGGAGCGTCCTTAAAAGTAGAAGAGGGAATCAGAAGGGTAGCTCAAAATGATTTGATGTGAGAAGACCTCAACCTATGGTTGCTGGCTTTGAGGATGGAGGAAGACACCCATAAGCCAAGGAATGCAGACAGCCTCTAGCAGCTGGAAAAGAAAAGAAAATGGGTTTGTCCCTAGAGCCTCCAGAAAGGAATGCAGCCTTGCCAAAAACGTGATTTTTAGCCCAGTGAGACTCATGTCAGGATTCTGAGGTACAGAATGATCAGATATTTGCATTGTTTTAATTCACCAAGTTTGTGGTAATTTGTTTCAGCGACAATAGAAAATTAATATAAATGGGTGGGAAAATAAGACGTGAAAGTGTCATAGTTCAGAGTTAGAGGTGGGTCATTTGCCAAAGTGAATTATATCAGGTCTTATCAATTAGACTAAGATACAAGAAGTCAGAATCCAAGCAAGTAGTGTGAACAAGAGCACCATCAAAGAGAATAGAAATTTGATCTACCCTAAAGAATTTTTGTTAGAGTTCTCAATGTATTTTTTGGTTGAGTGAAGGAACTGAATGACGATTATGGCAATTCCAGAGGGAAAAGAAAAAGTGAAGGCACTTAGGTGAATTAGAAACAAATGAGATAAATTCTGACAGCCCTTGTACAATGCTTTTCAGCATCTGTAATAGTTAGTTTAGTGGAACTGTTGAAAATGCACTGATCGCCAGATATATTATTGTAATCATTGTAATCTATAAATTGTAATAAAATTTGGTAGCCTTAATTTAAATTTTTTTAATTCTTAGCCATCATACGTGATTATCAGAACAGCAAAGAATATTTTACAAATTTGGGAAAGGGGAGAAATGGACACAAACATAATACACTGCTTTAAAAAATGTTTATAGCTTTATAATGTGCTAACACTCACAGATAGGACACCAGCCATCAATTAAATATTCTATTCAGTTGATATCAACCTAAGCATGATTGTTCACGAATGGATATTAATGTTATGGTCGCTAGAGGATTAAGAGATTGCCAGGGTAAATTATGACAACATCTGTCTCAGAAAATAGAAAATTATTTTTCCAAGAATCATCAACTAGGTCTAACAGCTATTGCCAATGAAAATTAATCCTCAGTGGCACAGAAGTAATGATTCTAATTATTGACTTTACACTTACTATTTCTGTTTCCAGTTCAGCCTTTAAACAAACTCCTGTTTGTCCCTCATTTATTGTCAGCATGCAAACATGTCTCCATCTCAATGAATAGGACTGTAATTGTTAAAATGTAAGCCATTGTCTTATTAAACAGCACTGCCCAGGCTAATGCAAAATGAAATAGCCAGGCAATTAACCATTGTACTGTACAAAAGTACCGTGACAAACAATGAAAAGAGAATATTCCACTATTAATAAAGTGTGTTTACTCTATCAGAGAACATCAGGGAACTGATTTTGCCTGACTATACTAGTGTGTGGTTAATATGCAACTATAGAGATTGTAAGAAGACAGTTTTGAGAACAAAGTGGGGAAGATTTTACATACTATGAATATGCATTTCAAAGTACTTTGAGTTGATTTTCCAACAAAAAATTGCATATTTAAAAAAATACTGTCAAGTCAATTTCGGTCAGAAGGGACCTTAATGATTATCCAATTGAATCCTCCATTGAATGATTGAATTTCCTCCTAATACAATAATACATGGTTTTCTAGCTTCTTCTTTAATACTTCAACTTTATTGAACACACAGCCATTCAAAGAAGCCCATTCCAATTCTGCATAGCCGTAATTGATAAATATTTCTTCTTTGGTGGGGGACATTGTTTATGCCACTAGGCATTTATCTCTGCTGGTAGTCATGGAATCCCTCAAATATGTGAAGTCAGTAAAATGTGCACCCCACCAACAGACTCTTATTTTTAGGTAAATATAATCAGGTTTTTCAAACATGTTGTGTATAAATAAAAATTATTGACATAACTGTAGGACTTTACATGTATCTCTAATAAATTTTACTTGGTTAGATTCAACTAATGTTCTAGTCTATGAAAATATATTTTTGGTTTTAACATACTAAGTCTTCTCACTCTAATGTTATATGCAAATTACAACTGAATGTCATCAATATTATCCCTGGTAGCTGCTATATATTATTAATAGGAGAGATGTCTGTGGCATGATATTAGTGAATGCACTCTAGGTTGATAGGGACTCAGAAATTAGCACTGTCCCTGTGAGTTAGAAATCCTAACATTATTATCAGTTATCCCAGATATTTCCATCTTTTCCAGAAGGACACATTGAGACTCTGATGAAATACAGACATATTATGTCTATTGCTATATTTCCCTGATGTATTTGTTTAGTAACCTAGTCAAAAAACAAGTGAATGTATTAATTAGTGCTCATTCATCTCATTTTATAATTGTTAACTTATTTAATGATTGATTTTATAATTTTACTGAAATCAAGAGACATGTCATCAAAACGCTCTTTCCTTTTCATGAAAAATAAGGACCATGTTTTTCCATATTCAGCCTTCTAACCCCTTTCATATTCTTTACAATGACTAAAAATTTGTTGGCAGATTTGATGATATAATTATGAAACTCATTCAGAACTTTCTTCTGTAATTAATTTGGATCAGGAATCTTGAATACATCTAGAGTAACCAGGTGCTCTCTTATATTCTTCTGACATACCATTGGATACAGTTTTCCAATTACCAATGTTGATTACATATTTTCTGATCTGAAACTAATTCATCTTGCCTGAGAAGATGGAAACATAGTAGGAACTGGGTAGTTGTACTTTTCTTCATTAGTCATGAATATCACATTCCCTTCCTCAAGTGTCAGACTTTTCCTTTTCTTGTTATTTATTTGTCTGTTTGATTTTAGTTTAAATTTATTTATTTATGTATTTATTTTTGGGTGTGTTGGGTCTTCATTTCTGTGCGAAGGCTTTCTCTAGTTGTGGCGAGCAGGGGCTACTCTTCATCGCAGTGCGCGGGCCTCTCACTGTTGCGGCCTCTCTTGTTGCGGAGCACAGGCTCCAGATGCGCAGGCTCAGTAGTTGTGGCTCACGGGCCTAGTTGCTCCGCGGCATGTGGGATCTTCCCAGACCAGGGCTCGAACCCGTGTCCCCTGCATTGGCAGGCAGATTCTCAACCACTGCACCACCAGGGAAGCCCAAGAACACTGTGATTTTAGTTTAAACATTATTTTAAAATTTCATTTGGATGACTTTATCACTTTGTAATATCTGCCAATTTCACCCTTATAACATTATCCTGATTTTATAATAATTTTGGAAATATTTGAATTACATATAATGAATCTACACACAAATCTTATACCTTTCACAAAAATTGACTCAAAGTGGATCAGAGAACTAACTGTAAAACTCAAAACTTTAAAATTTCTAGAATATAGCAGGAGAAAATCTAGGTGACCTTGGGTTTGGTGGTTATGTTTTAGATACAACACCCAAAGGATGCTCTATTGAAAAAAAGGGTAATTTGGACTTTATTTAAATTAAAATCTTCTGCCCTGTGAAGGACACTGTTAGGAGAATAAAAAGACAGGATACAGAGTAGGAGAAAATATTTGCAAAACACATATATGATAAAGGAGTGGTACCCAAAATATATCAAAAAAGAGTCTTAAAACTTAACAATAAGAAAACAAACAACTCATTTAGAAATGGGCAAAAGATCTAAACAGACCTCTCAGCAAATAAGATATATGGATGGAAAATAAGCATATCTAAAGATATTCATCATCATAGTACATCAAGTAATTTCAAATTAAAATAACAATTAGATACCAGTACAAACCCACTGGAATGGCTAAAATCCAAAACACTGACAATACCAAATACTGGCTAGAATGTGGAGCAACAAGGACACTCATTCACTACCGGTGGGAATACAAAATAGTACAACCACTTCAGAAGACATTTTGGCAGTTTTTTGGTTTTTTTTTTTACAAAGCTAAATATACTCATACCATTTGATCCAGCAATTGTACTACTTGGTATTTACCCAAATGAGTTGAAAACTTGCATCCACACAAAAACCTGTACACAAATGTTTAAAGCAGCTTTACTCGTAATTGTCAAAACTTGGAAGCAACCAATATGTCTTTCAATAGGTGTATGGATAAACACACAGTGATATGTCTAGGCAATGGGATATTACTCAGTGCTAAAAAGTAATGAGCTATCAAGCCATGAAAAGATATGGCAGAACCTTAATGCTTATTGCTAGTGAAAGAAGGCAATTCGAAAAGGCTACATACTGTGTGACTCCAACTATACGACATTCTGGAAAAGGCAAAATTATGGAGTAGTAATAAGATCAGTGGTTGCCTGAGGTTGAAGGTAGGGAGAGAGAGAGGATTGAATAATTTAAAATAGATATTTTAGGGTAGTGAAAATATTCTCTATGATACTGTATTGGTGCTTATATCTCACTATATAGTTTTTTATACTTATAGAATGTACAACACAAAGAGTAAATCCTAATGTAATCTATGGACTTTAGTTACCAATTATTAGCTCATTGATTTTAATCATGCTAATGCAAAATGTTAATAATAATAGGCGTGATTGTGGGGGAAATGAGAGGTGTAAAAAAAAAAATTAATGAACAGTAACTTCAGTTAAATACAGTCAGGAGAGCAGAAAAGGCAACATTCACTCCCTGTGAAAATAGTAGAACCCAACAGGAAAAAGAAAGACTCCTCTTTTTTGGCAACAACTCAGCCAATGAAAAGCCATGGATTCTTTATTTACTATAGCACTCCAAACTTCCTTTTCCCCTCTATAAAAGAGTTATCCTTCCCTTGTCATACAGGGACTCACACGTGGCTCACCATGGTTGTAGACACCAAATTGCAATTCTCAGCTGATCAAAAATAAATCCATTTTTGCTAGAGAAATAACTAGCAGTTTGTTTTAGGTCAACTTTTTGGTGGCTGGTTCAGGGACCAGAGAAGACCTTTGACTGTTCAAGGGCTGATAAGCAAACAAATTCAGTACCCACAACTGAGCCCATTGTTGCTCACTGCTTTTCTCACTAACCCTCGAGTTTGAAGGTATATCTTTATCCTGGATCTGAGTCTCCCCTTTTGCATTTGAAGCTATCCAGGCTTTATTCAGCATCTATTTAAAGGTTTCACCTTTCTAGTTAAGGCTTTGTTCTGTGCGCAAGTACTTGTTTGGCACTTCAGTTTAATTTTGAGATCAGATTGTTTCAACTGAAACTGGCTGAAAAGCCTTTTACCCATTCTTTCAAGAACAGGAGTTTATTCACTGAAACTGCCAGTTCAGCCACCAGCCCATTCCTTTGGAAGAGGAGCTGTTCTATGCAAATTGGCTGAGAAGCCTTCAGCCTGGCTCCTCCAGGACCAAGCTATTCCCTTAGAACTGGCTGGTATTCAGCCTGCAGGGTATTTGAGTTATGAGCTATTTGAACTGAGCTGTTTGAGCTATAAGCTGTTTAAGCTGTTTGAATATGATTATTTTACTCTAGAGAAAAACCTCTGAGAAGTGGGATCCCAGTTATCTAAACATTTTGAGGGCACTCTCCCATAGGGACTCAAGCCAATTTTATGTTTCAAGACCATGGTCTTTCCTCATGTACATTTCTAACCAAATGGATAGACCTGCCCATAGGTAATTTAGAATATCAATGGCCATTATGGGAATCTTTTGAAATCACCAAACTTAATTTTCTTAAAACTGAACTGGATCACTATAGCTCTAAAATTTCCAGAACTGAATGGTAAGCCTATTTAGATTAGTACTTTGAGGCTTCCAACTGTCATTGGGAGCTTAAAGTTGCCTCTCTGCAAAATAAAATTTTAAAATTAACTGAAGCAAACAAATGATTAAAGAAAGATAAGATGGCTCCCAAAGACTCAGGCTCTTCTTCCTAGGCTTCTTTGTCTCAGGATCCACCTCTGGCACCATCTTGTCTCTCTCCCTCAGCTCCTCAGGCTCAGGCTCCATCTGAGGAGGCAACCCAGTCCCGGGGCAGATCCTGGATGGTGCAGTGGTGTCCACTGTTGGTGCTTACTCAAGAAGCACCCGAGAAGACTCCCAGATCTCTGACAGCAGCCACTCTGCCACAGATCACCCCTTGGTACATGCAGAGAGATCACACCAGCTGTGCCAGCCCTGCAGAGTGGTTCCACAACAGGGCAGGGGCACTGGAAGCAGTGGGCAGTGATCAGCTGTGAGAGAAAAAGGGGACTTTCACAAGAGGCTGTGTTTGAGCACAGATATGGGTACCTAAACAGGGAGCACATTGGACCTTTGTCTGCACACAGGCCCCAGTTGTTCAGCACTCCCCTCCTCTGGGGCAAAGGTCCTGGTGTGGGGAGAGGAACAAATACAAATCTAAAGGAAAAAGAACAAGTTCCAGCATGACCCTCAGGGTTTCTCCTCTAACAATATGGGAACAGAACATGCCCCTGAGAGGACAGTGATGGCCACTGAACAGAGAGAAAATCCCACCTTACACCTGGTGCAGGCTCTAGCCCCTCCAACTCCAGGTTTACTCCTTACCAAGGTGATAGCTACTAGCGCACCCTGAGGTAATGAGTGAATTGTGTCCACATCAAATCCAGCTCTCCCAACAAAGTCATTAGGAATATGCAGACTGTATAGAGACACTACCACATAAGAACCCCACTTGAAGACTTCAATAGGTATCTATTTAACCTAAATTTATAGAGGAAGAGAAAATTAAGCAAAATGAAAAGGCAGAGGAACTACTCTCAATTTAAAGAGCAAGAAGAAAACCCTGAAAAAATTTAAACAGAAATAAGCAATTTACCAGGTAAAGATTCAAAATATTGGTAATAGAAATGTTACCTTAATTAAGAAAAAGAATTTATCTAAATAGTGAACATGTTAACAAGGAACTAGAAAATATTTAAAAACCCAATCAGAAATGAATAATTCAATAGCTAAAATTTTAAAAGAAGAATAAAGGAATAGCAGATTAAGTGATACAAAAGAATGCATAAGTGATCTGGAAGATAGAATAATGGAAATCATCCAATGAGAACATCATAAAGAAAAACAAACTTAAAAAAAGAAAGCAATTTAAGAATTCTCTAGGATAACCTTAAGCATTCCAAGATTCGCATTATAGGAGTTCCAGAAGGAAAAGAGAGCAAAGGGAATCAAAAAAGTATTTGAGGAAATTATGACTGAAAACTTCCCAAACCTGAAGAAGAAAACAGATATCCAGGTACAGGGAGCAAAAAGTCCCAAATAAGATGAATTCAAAGACAACCACACCAAGACGTATCATAATTAAAACGTCAAAATTTAAACATAAAAAGAGAATTATAAAGGCAGTAAGAGAAAAACAAAGAATCAAATACAAGGGCATCCCCATAAGGCTATCAGCTGATTTCTCTGCAGAAATTTGCAGGCCAGAAGGGAGTTGCATGATATATTCAAAGTGCTGAAAGGGAAAAACCTGCAACCTAGGATACTCTATCCAGGAAGATTATAATTTAAAATAGAAGGGGAGATAAATAACTCAGACAAGCAAAAACTAAGAGTTCATCAATACTAAATGACACACCCACCAGCACCATGACAATTCCAAGGCCAACCATAAAAGACCAAAAAGTGGGTGGTGACCCAATTCCTGGAAATTCCCACCCTTTCCCTGAAATAGTTGGAATAATCCTCCCATTCATTAGCCTATTAGCCTCATTACCTAACCCATAAAAACCAACCATGCCATATTTTGGGGCCTCTTGCCTTCTGAGATGGTCCATCCACACTCTGCCTGTGGAGTGTGTTTCTGCCAAGGCCATTCTTGCCTTTTTAGATGGACCACATTCTGTCTATGAAATATGTATCTCTCTAAATAAATCCACTTCTTACTTAAAAAACAACAACAACAACAACAAAACCCAAATGAAAACAACAAAAAAAAAACCCAAAAACTAAACCTGCCTTAAAAGAAACATTGAAGGGTGTCCTTTAAATTGAAAAGAAGTAAGAATATATAGGAAAGGGAAAATCCCAATAGGAAAGGCAAATATAGAGTAAGGATTGAGAATCAACCAATTAAATAAGCCAATACATAGAATAAAAGACAAAAAATTATAAAAGCAAATAAATTATAATAAACAGTAAAAGTATAAGCATGAAGATGTAAAATATGACATCAAAAACACAAAATGTGGGCAAGGGGAGTAAAAAATGTAGATGTTTAGAATGAATATGAACTTAAATAAATATCAATTTAAAACAGGTAGATATAATTAAAGGTTAACATATATGAACTCCATGGTAAGGACAAATAAAAAACTGACAATGGATACACAAAAACAAAAAGAAAGGAACACAAGCATACTACTAAAGAAAATTATCAAACCACGAGGGTAGAAACAAAAAGAAGAAATGAGCAGAGAAAAACTAAAGAAACAACAAGAAAACACGTAATAAAATGGACATAAATACATACCTATCAATAATTACTTTAAATGTCAATGGACTAAATGTTCCAATCAAAAGATACAGAATGGCTGATTGGATTAAAAAATACCCTCAATAGGCTGCCTACAAGAGACCCACTTCAGGGCTAAAGACACATATAGACTGAACATGAAGGGATGGAAAAAGATATTTCCTGCAAACAGAAGTGACAAGAAAGCAGATTAGCAATACTCATATCACACAAAATAAACTTTAAGGCAAAGGCTATAAAAAAAGACAAAGGAGGGCATTATATAATGAGAAAGGGTTCTATACAAGAAGAAGATATTAGACTCATTAACATATATGCACCCTTTACAGGAGCACCTAAATATATGAAGCAAATACTAACAGACATAAAGGGAGAAATTGACAATAATACAATAATAGTAGGGGAGTTGAACACCCCACTGACATCAATGGACATTTCATCCACACAGAAAATCAATAAGGCAACACTGGTCTTTAATGACAAAACAGACCAGTTGGATTTAATTGATATCCCCAGGACATTACATCCAAAGACAGCAGAACACACATTCTTTTCAAATGCACTTGGAATGTCCTGAGCATACATCACATACTAGACCACAAAACAAGACTCAAACAATTTAAGAGGAGAGAAATTATATCAACATTTTTCAACCATAAATGTATGAAACTAGAAATCAACTACAGAAAGAAAAATGGGAAAAGAACAAACACATGGAAACTAAACAATATGCTATTAAAAATCCAACAAGTCAATGAAGAAAAGAGGAAATCAGAAAACACCTTGAGACAAAAGAAAATTGAAACACAGCGCTCCAAAATCTCTGGGATGCAGCAAAAGCAGTTCTAAGAGGCAAGTTTATAGTGATACAGGCCTTCCTCAAGGAACAAGAAAAATCTCAAATAAACAACATAACCTATCAATTTAAGGTATTAGAAAAGAAAAGAAACAAAGCCCAAATTCAGAAGAAGGAAAGAAATAATAAAGACCAGAGGGGAAATAAATAAAATAGAATAAAAAACACAATGGAAAAAAATCAATGAAACCAAGAGCAGTTTTTTTGAAATGATAAACAAAATTGATAAATCTTTAGTTAGGCTATGAAGAAAAGAGAGAACCCAAATAAACAAAATAAAAAATGAGAAATAACAACAGATGCCACAGAGATACAAAAAATCATCAGTGAATACTATGAAAATTTATATGCCAACTAATTTCACAGCAGAGAAGAAATGGAAAAAAAATTCTAGAATCATTCAACCTGCCAAGACTGAATCAAGGAGAAACAGTCAATTTTAATGGGCCAATCACTAGTAGTGAAATTTAGTTTTTTAGAAAAAAAACTCCAAGCAAACAAACATCCAGGATAGGATGGCTTCACAGGGGAATTCTAACCGAACATATAAAGAAAAACTAATACCTATGCTTCTCAAACTACTCCAAAAAATTGAAGAGGAAGGAACATTCCCAAATTCATTCTACAAGGCAACCATTACCCTGATACAAAAACCAGACAAAAATATTATAAAAAAGCAAATTAAAGCCAATATCTTTAATGAATATAGATGTAAAAATCCTCAACAAAATATTAGCAAACTGAATCCAACAAAATATAAAAAGTATCATACTACATGATCAAGCTGGATTTATCCCAGGGACACAAGGATGATTCAATAATTGCAAATCAGTCAATGCAATACACCACATTAATGAAAGGAAGTATAAAAATCACATGATTATCTCCTGATGCAGAAAAAGTATCTGACATAATTCAACATCCATTTATGATAAAAACTCTCATCAAAGCGAGTATAGAGGGATAATAACTCAATATAATAAAGGCCACTTATGGCAAACCAACAGCTAACATCATACTCGATGTTGAAAAGCTGAAAGCCTTCCTGATAAATTGAGAAACAAGACAAGGATGCCCACTATTGCCACTTCTATTTAGAATAGTATTGGAAGATCTAGCCACAGCAATCAGACAAGAAAGATAAATAAAAGACATCCAAATTGGAAGGGAAGATGTAAACCTGGCACTATTTTCAGATGACACACCACCTTACATAGAAAACCCTTACCACTCCACCCAAAAAGTATTAGAACTAATAAGTGAAATCAGCAAAGTCGCAGAATACAATATTAGTATACATAAATCTGTTGTTTCTATACACCTATAATGAAATATCAGAATAGAAAATAAAAAACAAACCCATTTAAAATTGCATCAAAAAGAATAAAATACCTAGGAATAAACTTAACCAAGGAGGTGAAAGACATACTCTGAACTATAAAACAATCATGAAGGAAATTGAGGGTGATACAAAAAAATGGAAAGATAACCCATGCTCTTGGACTGGAAAAGATAATATTGTTAAAATGGCCATAATACTCCAAACAATCTACAGATTTAATGCAATCCCTATCAAAATACTCATGACATTTTTCAGAGAACTAGAACAAATTATCCTAAAATTCACATGGAATCACAGAGTATTCCAAATTGCCAAAGCAAGCTGAGAAAAATAGAACAAAGCTGGAAATATCTCCCTCCCACACTTCAGACTACACTACAAAGCTGCAGTAATCAAAACAGCATAGTATTGGCACAAAAACAGGCACATAGTTCAATGGAACAGTACAGAGTGCTCAGAAATAAACCCACACATGTCTAGTCAATTTCTCTACAACAAAAGAGTCAAGAACACACACTGGAGAAAAAACAGTCTTTTCAATAAGTGGTGCTAGGAAAACTGAACAGCTACATGTAAAACAATGAGATTAGAATATTCCCTCACACCATATAAAAAAATAAACTCAAGATGGATTAAAAACCTAAATGTAAGGCCTGAAACTATAAAACTCTTTGAAGAGAACACAGGCAGAACACCCTTTGATATAAACTGTAGCAATATTTTGTTTTTGATCTGTCTTGTTAGGCAAAAGAAATAAAAGCAAATATAAGCACATGGGACCTAATTAAACTTAAAAGTTATTACACAGCAAAGGAATCATTGACAAAATGAAAAGAAACCTATGGACAGGGACAAAACTTTTGCATATGATGCAACTGACAAGGGATTAATATCCAAAATACATAAACAGCTCTTAAACTCAATATCCAAAAAACAAACAACCCACTCAAAAAATGGGCAGAAGACCTAAACAGACATTTTTCCAAAGAAGACACACAGATGGCTAACAGGCATATGAAAAGATGCTCAACATCACTAAGTATTAGAGAAATGCAAATCAAAACAATAATGAGATATCACCTCACACTTGTCAGTATGGCTATCATTAAAAAGTCTACAAATAACAATAACAAATGTTGGTGAGGACGTGGAGAAAAGTGAACCCTTGTACACTGTTAATGGGAATGTAACTTGATTCAGCCACTGTGGAGAGCATATGGAGGTTCCTCAAAAAACTAAAATTAGAAGTACCATATGATCCAACAATTACACTCCTGAGTATATATCCATAAAAAATGAAAACACTAATTTGAAAAGATACATGCACCTCAGTGTTCATAACAACACTTTACAATAACCAAGACATGGAAGCAACCCAAGTGTCCATCAACAGATGAATGGATAAAGAAGATGTGGTATATATATTAAAAGGACTATTAGCCATAAAAATGAATGAAATATTGCCATTTGCAGCACTGAGGATGGACCTTGAGGATATCATGCTTAGTGAAATAAATCAGGCAGAGAAACACAAATACTGTATGATATCACTTACATGTGTAATCTAAATAATAATACAAATGAATGTATATGAAAAACAGGAACAGACTCAGAAATATAGAAAACAAACTAGTGGTTACCAAAGGGGAGTGAGAAAGGGGAGGGGAAAATTAGGGGTATGGGATTAAGAGATACAAACTACTATGTATAAGATAGATAAGCAACAAGGATATGTTGTATCGCAGAGGGAATTAGACATTATCTTGTAATAATTTATAATGGAGTATAATTTGTAAAATCACTGTGCTGTACACCTGAAACTAATATAATATTGTAAATAAATTATGCTTCAGTAAAAATACAAAGACTTAATTGGCAAAATTTTAAGGGCTCTCCAAATACCTTGGCCAAAAGCATTGTCATTGGTTCTTTTTTTTTTTTTTTTGTGGTATGCGGGCTTCCCTCTGCTGTGGCCTCTCCCGTTGCGGAGCACAGGCTCCGGACGCGCAGGCCCAGCGGCCATGGCTCACGGGCCCAGCCGCTCCGCGGCATGTGGGATCTTCCCAGACCGGGGCGCAAACCCGGTTGCTCTGCATCGGCAGGCGGACGCGCAACCACTGCGCCACCAGGGAAGCCCTGTCATTGGTTCTTTTAACTCTTATATCCACCCCTTTTAGAACTCATAAACTTTCACTCTTTGAGATAGTTATGACACCCAATGCACTTATCTCCTGCCTCTTTTGACATACAACTGATTAAAAAAAGAGATACTCCAATATTGCAAAAGCCTAATTTCTTCTATTAAAAATAACCATGTTTTGGTAGAGCAATCTTTCACAGTGTACTCTCAGCAGACAAAGACCTTAAGCATCATACTTTGCAACCTTGAGATTTTGTCTATTAGAAAAGATATACTCTCTTCAATCTCACTGGACAAACTCCAAGGAATAGATTCTTGGATCCACGTGACATATGTAAAGAAAGCACCAAACCCTGGCTGGACATGCACGGCATCTGTTGTCCTGAAAGTAATGTTTTCCCAGAATTGAAGCATAGGACATCTAATGAGACAGCTTTTCCAGGATATCCAGACCAGGCCTTTTGGAAGTTTGTTGCCAAACTTCTGATGATGACATAACACTTAAGATGATCTCCAATGTCTTGATCTTGATAGCATATGAACTTTATTTTAAAACTTCCTGACAGTTTTCCCTCCTACCTCTCTTTGTTACTCACATGTGACCTCAGTAGGTTTTCAGTCTGTCCACTTTTCCTCTGACATGAGACAATATACCCAGGAATGGTTCCTCCTGGCATTGAGGGACAAAAAGTCACTGAAAACAGAAAACCTGACTCTTGATCAGTGATACTTTTGGAGAAAGATCTTGATCAAAAGGGGAAAATGTAAAAAATTAATGAATAAAAATCTTAATTAAATAGAGTTGGGAGACCAGAAGGGGGGTTCTCACACCATGCAACAATAGCAAAGCCCAACAAAAAGAGACTCCTCAACTTTCCTGGCAAGGACTCAGCCAATGAAAAACCATGAACTCATTGTTTACTATAGCCCTCCCAACTTCTTTTTCCCCTCTATAAAGAGTTCTTCACTTGCCAAGGAGGGACTTACACATGGCTCACCATGGCTGCAGACACTAAATCATAATTCTCTGCTGATCCCAAATAAACCCATTTTGCTGGCAGTCTATTTGTTTTAAGTCAACAGGGAGTATATTGGAACTCTATATTTTCTGCAAACTTAAAACTGCTCTGGAGAATTAAGTGTATTAACTATAAACAAATGAAAGAATTGACATGGGTTTATACTTTCTGTCACTTGTAATTCTGTCCTTAAATAAATGAATTCATGGGCAGTCACTTAATTTCCTCCCCTTGTATTTACTGTCCCTAGAGTTTCTCATCATCATAATCTGCAATTATTTTTTTAAATGGAATTTCAGGGCACCAGGCCCTATTAATTCTATCTCACATATAACTCTGAATGTATATGCTCTTTTAAAACCTTGCTTTGATTTTTGTAGTAGGCCTCAAACTTGTCTTCTTAACTAAGGAAATGTCTTCATCAATCTGTAGTCTTTTCTGCCATCAGTGTTCCTTCGAAATCCCATATTCATTATTGTAAAATCTATGGTTGAAACACTTCACTATTTTTTACAATATAAATTCTTTTCTTAGCATGGCATGAAAGAACAAGCGCAATTTTACTCAATCTATATTTTATTCCTCATATTCTTGTAATACACCTTCCACTCCCTACCTAATATTACATACCACACACACACAAACACAAACACATATTCATACACTACAATAATATCCATTCTTTCTTAAATATATTATATTCTATTAGTTCTCCATGACTTCACTCATGATATTCCTTTTTCATATACCTCCCTCATGAACAGAGTTTCCAAAATTATTTAAAGTCTATCTAAATTTATGACTTCTCAAAATTTTGCTGAACATTCCATGCTGAGTTGTTTGCTTTCTCCAAAAAAATGTTTTCCTAGGCTGTTTTAGCTCCAAAGTGTGATCATTTATTTATTTACATGTTTAACTTCTACTTTCTTTAGGATAACAGTTTCTAATGGAAGGACATAGTATCTTTTCTTTTACTCAGGGCACAGAATAATGACTTGCACATAGAAATAATTCAATTGTTCATAAAACAATGTATATTGCTTAAATATAATTAAAATAACCATCTTTTAAACAGTAAATAGAGTATTAATCTTTTAAAAATATATTGTTACTTCTTTCACCTTAATAGACGGTTATTTTAAATAAGTTATATATTTCCCTTTTCATCTTCTACAAGTATGACTGGTCAGAAAACTTCTTTAAAAACTCTGAAACACAAGTACAGTGGGGTATTATCCATGGGTTGTGCACTGCTTTCTACCTATATCTATAAATGTTATTTTCAGCTATTTCCCCAAATTATTTGAATAAACATACAAAATCTAACTGCATTGCCACAAAAAAGCTTAACTAGCACAATTCTAAATGTTTTGTCAAAGATTTTGTACAGTATTCTACCAGATATTTTGCTATGGATACGTGATAAAAATCTGAGAAATTCAGCTCTGTTTTTAAATTGGTAGCATGACAGCATCTACAGTCTTTGCCTCCCACAAAGATTTTTTTTTCTTGCAAAAGACAAAGGAGCATAGTTAAGCCTGACAAATTTTTTAGCATGCCAATGGTGTGATACCACTGCAATAAAACAGAGATGGGAATTTTCATTAGATTCAAGCATTTCACTGAAGTTTCAAGGAGGTTGTTAATTCTAAGCCAAGTGGACCATCATCCATATCCTCCATTTACCATACTGAACTGCTTAAAAAGTCACTGATGTATCAATTTTGTATTTAAGCACTCATCACCCTAGTAAGTTCAAAGGCTCTTATTAAAATGTTAGTATAGGGGCTTCCCTGGTGGCGCAGTGGTTGCGCGTCCGCCTGCCGATGCAGGGGAACCGGGTTCGCGACCCGGTCTGGGAGGATCCCACATGCCGCGGAGCGGCTGGGCCCGTGAGCCATGGCCGCTGAGCCTGT
>NC_041234.1:100031078-100063646 GCF_002837175.3 Physeter macrocephalus
CCCGCATACCCCAAAAAAAAAAAAAAAAAAAAAAAGTTAGTATAAAGGTAAATAAGATTTTGTTACAATGAAATCCACATTAAGTTATTTCTTTTTATTAACCAATAATTCTATTAACATATTCTCATTGGACAAATTCAAGCAATAGTGATTTTTACACATAAGTATGCTAAATTTGAGCTTTTCCCCACTCTGCTACTACCACCTGCTGTTAACTGCCCACACTCTCCGCAAGAGGTAATTTTTGTCAATATTCTGGTATACATTGTTCTGTTTATATACATTGCTCACTGATATATATATATATATATATATATATATATATATATATCCATGAGGTGTGGTTTTTAACATATATATAGTGCCCTGTGATTATTTTTATCTCATTAAAATATATCTAAAGATTTTTGTATGTTATATACAGGTTTATATTTTTCTTTTAATAACGAGATAGCATTACATGGAGTGCCAATATAGCAAAGTGATTAAGAGTGTGAACTCTGAAATCAAAATGTTCAAATTAGAATACTTGCTAACCACTCATTACCTGTGTGAGTTATGGCAAGTTATTTAACCTCATTGAGACTGTTTTCATTCCTACATATTAGAGAACGTAATTGAACCTTTCAAACTGGTGGTCCATGAGCACTGAATGAATTAATAAATGTAAATCATTTGTGTCACAGGTTTATAGTAAATATTCATTAAATTTTAGACAGGATTATGACAGGGATGGGATGTATGATAATTTAGTGAATTACTCCTAAACTATTTCTTGAAGTTTTTCACTGTTATAAACAATTCAACAGTGAACATCTTTAGAAACATAACCTCACCACTTGTCAAATATTACTAGAAATTCAACTGCTAGCTCAAAGCATATATGCATCTTAAATGTTATGTATATTATCAAATTGCCTTCTAAAAAGACTATTATTTCATTGATTTGCAGAAGACATTTATATTCTCTTGAAAAGAACTATGTTCATCTATTATTAAATCTTAATTTATCAATATTTGCTCCCATTTTGTAACTTTTTAAACTTTGAATCTATTGTAATTTATCAAACAGAAATTTGAAATTTTAATTAGGTCAAGTTGTTTAGTTTTTTCATTAATGATTCATGGGTTTAAGATCAAGAGTCAGAGATTTTTTTTTTTTTCAGAAAAGGCCAGATAGTAAATATTTCAGATAATGTAGGTCATGTATGGTCAACGTAAGGTATTTTTCTTTGTTTTTGTTTGCTTGTTTTCAAACTACTCTTTAAAATGTAAAAACCATTCTTGGCAGGCTGTATTTAGCTACAGTCCAGATGTGAGCCATAATTTGCTGACCCCCCCTTAGAAAGGATACAAAAGTATTCTACTATATTTCTACTAGTCTTTATAGTAGTAGAAAGCTCAGTTTAAAATAAAAATAAAAAATTAATCCAAAGACAAGCTAAAATACATAACCCTTGACTCCAAATGAAAAAAATCATTCACTGAGAAATTTAACATTGACTATCCTCATATAGATGTATGATTCAGGGGTATACTACATATGTGGTATAATATACCTACAGCCATCAAATAATTTAAAATATCTTGAATTGATAGTACCTTAGGGTGATAGGTAAAAAAAAACTCTTAAAGGAATCAACCCAGAAACTACAAAACACAAAAGAAAGCAGTTCAAAACATGAGCAAGAGTCAATGAAAACAATTGAGTGGAATCCCAAGTATGCTATTAGTTTTTACATTATAGAAAATAACATAACAAAAAATATTTTAAATGTTTGAAGAAATAAAAGAGAACATTGAACACAAAGTAGGTTGGTGTGGAAAACAGCCAAGTAATACAGAAAGAATAGAAAACACCATTGCTGAAATTAAAAACTCCATAAGTGTGGTTTCTATTCAGAAATATAGAGAGTTTGAAAGAGCATCACTCACAAAAAACATGGACAAAAGGCAAATATTTGATGTCTTGATCTTGTCTGACCACAGAAGTCTCAGGGAAATCAACCCACCTGATTTCTGGAATAAGACAGGTACTTTCAGGGAGAAACATGACTTGAGCATTTGCTTATCATGGACAGAAGCCACTGAACCTCATACAAACCAGTAAAAGGACTCAGCTAGACAATTTTTTTAAATTGAAGGATAGTTGATTGATAATATTGTGTTATTTTCAGGAGTACAGCAAACTGAATCAGTTATTTTTTATAGATTATATTTCTATATATTATAGGTGGTTATAAGATGTTGAATATAATTCCCTGTGCTATACAGTAAATCTGTGTTGCTTATCTATTTTATGTAGAGTAGTTTTTATCTGTCAATCCCATACTCCTAATTTATCTCTCTCCCACCCTTTCCGTGATGGTAAAATAAGTTTTTTTTCTATGTCTATGAGTCATTTTCTGTTCTGTATACAGATTTATTTTTTATTATTTTTAGATTCCACATATAAGTGATAATATAGTATTGATTTTTCTCTGCCTCACTTACTTCACTAAATATAATATTCTCTAGGTCCATCCATGTTGCTGCAAATGGCAATATTTCATTCTTTTTAATGGCTGAGTAATATGTGTGTGTGTGTGTGTGTGTGTATATATATATATATATATATATATATATACCGTATCTTCTTAACCAATCATCTGTTGATGGGCACTTGGGTTGTTTCCATGTCTTGGCTATTGTAAATAGTGCTACTATGAACACTGGGGTGCATGTATCTTTTCAAATTAGAGTTTTCATAGTTTTGGATTTATACACAGGAGTGGAAATGCTGGATCATATAGTAGCTCTACTTTTGTTTCTTAAGGAACTTCCCTACTGCATGGGTTTATTTCTGAGTTTCTATCCTGTTCCATTGATCTATGTGTCTGTTTTTGTGCTGGTACCATACTGTTTTGATTACTGTAGCTTTGTAGTATACTCCAAAGTCAGGGAATGTGATTCCTCCAGCTCTGTTCTTCCTTCTCATGGTTGTTTTGGCTATTCGGGATTTCTTGTGTCTCCATACAAATGTAAAAATTTTTTGTTCTAATTCTGTGAAAAATGCCAGAAATGTACCCCAATGTTCATAGCTGCATTACTTACAATAGTCAAGGCATGGAAGTAACATAAATGTCCATCAACAGACGAATGGATAAAGAAGATGTGGTATATATATAGAGAGACAATAAAATATTACTCAGCCATTAAAAAAGAACGAAATAATGCCATTTGCAGCAACATAGATGGACCTAGATATTATCATACTAAGTGAAGTAAGTCAGACAGAGAAAAACAAATATCATATGATATCACTTATATGTGGAATCTAAAAATATGATACAAATGAACTTATTTACAAAACAGAAATAGACGCACAGACCTAGAAAACAAACTCATGGTTACCAAAGGGGAAAGAGGAGGGAGGGATAAATTGGGAATTTGAGATTAACAGATACACACTACTGTATATAAAATAGATAAACAACAAGGATCTACTGTAGAGCACAAGGAACTATATTTAATATCTTGTGATAACCTATAATGAAAAAGAATTGGGGAAAGAATGTGTGTGTGTGTGTGTGTGTGTGTGTGTGTGTGTGTGTATGACACAAATGAAATTATCTATGAAACATAAACAGACTTACAGACATAGAGAACAAACTTGTGGTTGCCAAGGGGGAGAGGAGATGAGGGAGAGATGGAGTGAGAGTTTTGGATTAGCAGATGCAAACTAGTATGTATAGAATGGTTAAACAACAAGGTCTTACTGTATAGCACAGGGAACTATATTAAATATACTGTGACAAGTCATAATGAAAAAGAATATAAAAAATAATGTTTGTGTGTTTGTGTGTGTGTGTGTGTGTGTGTAACAGAATCACTTTGCTGTACATCTGAAATACTGTAAATCAACTATACTTCAATAAAAAATAAATAAATAGATGTGGAGGATATATTTAAGAAAATTATAATTTAAACAGGGAAGAGTAAAGGAAGTCAAGGTTTCTGCACTTCACACAAAACAGGTAAAAACATACCAATAGATTATAATAAATTATATATACATAATGTAATGACAATAAAAAATACTGAAAAAGCTATACAAGAGGTTAAACTCAAGAACAATAGAAATTAATAAAAAATGGAACTCTGGAAAATGTTTAAGTAACCCACAAGTAGAATGAAAAAAAAAAGAAATGAAAAATAGGACAAATTTATTTGCAAAGACACATCTGATAAGGATTGCTATCTAAAATATACAAAGAACTCTTAAAATTCAGCAAAAAGAAAGTAACCCTATTTTAAAATGCAGCAAAGACCATACCGGACACCACACCAAAAAAAGATATACAGATGGCAAATAAGCATATGAAAAGATGATCCAAATCCTATGTCAACAAGGGAATGAAAATTAAAACAACAATTAGATACAACAACACACTTACTAAAATGGTCAAAACCCAGAACTCTGACAACATCAAATGCTAGTGAAGGTGTGGAGCAAAACGAACTCATATTTATATTCATTCCTGGTGAGAATGTAAAAAGGTAGTTTCTTACAAAATTAAACATACTTTTACCATCTGATCCAGCAATCACATTCCTTGGTATTTACCCAAACAAACTGAAAACTTACGTCCATACAGAAACGTGCACACAGACATTTATAACAACTTTATTCATAACTGCCAAAAACTGCCAAAGCTTGGAAGCAACTAAGATCTTCTTTAGTAAGTGAATAGATAAACTGTGGTACACCGAGACAACAGAATATTATTCAGCACTAAAAATAAATGAGCTATCAAGCCATGGAGAAAACTTAAATACATATTACTAAGTGAAAGAAGCCAATTTTAAAAGGCTACATACTGAAGAACAGAGTATTGCATTTACCTTTCTATATTTCCACATTTTTTCATTTATCATTTTGGAGATACATAATTTAATTTAAATTTTATTAGTGACTAAATTTTCATTTTTTAACACCATTTGTCAATTTTTAAATCTTTGTCAACCTTAAAAAATAATTTAGATATATGAGAGGAGGAGTCAAGATGGCAGAGTAGGAAAATGCGGAGTTTGCATCTCCTCACAACTAGGGCATCTCGCAGGGCACTGGTGGGGGACCTCAGACACCTAAAGGGACAGGAGGAATCTCTGAGCGACTGGGCCAGGGGAAGGGCCTGAGCTCCTGTGGTGAGAGCACCGAATCCATACCACTGGACTGACAGAGAACCTCAGACCCCAGGGAATATTAATTGGTGAGAGGTCTCCCAGATGCCCTCATCTCAGTACCAAGACCCAGCTCTACCCAACTGCCTGCAAACTCCAGTACTGGATGTCTCAGGCCAAACAACCAGTAAGACAGGAACACAGCCCCATCCATCAAAAAAAAAAAAAAAAAAAGAGACAACAAAAAGATATGTTACAGACGAAGGAGTAAGATAAAAATCTACAAGACCAAATAGATGAAGAGGAAATGGGCACCCTACCTCAAAAAGAATTCAGAGTAATGATAGTAAAGATGATCCAAAATCTCAGAAACAGAATGGAGGCACGGATTGAGAAAGTACAAGAAATGTTTAACAAGGACCTAGAATAACTAAAGAACAAACAAACAGAAATCAACAACACAATAACTGAACTGAAAAATACCTAGAAGGAATCAATAGCAGATTACCTGAAGCAGAAGAACGAATAAGTGAGGTGGAAGATAGAGTGGTGCAAATAACTACCAAGGAGCAGAATAAAGAAAAAGAATAAAAAGAAATGAGGACAGTCACAGAGACGTCTGGGACAACATTAAATGCACCAACATATGAATTATAGGGGTCCCAGAAGAAGAGAAAGAGAAAAGTCTGAGAAAATATTTGAAGAGATTATAGTCGAAAACTTCCCTAAAATGGGAACTAAAATAGTCAATAAAGGCCAGGAAGTGCAGAGAATCCCATACAGGATAAACCCAAGGAGAAACACACCAAGACACATATTAATCAAACTAACAAATATTTAAGTCAAAGAAAAATTATTAAAAGTAGCAAGGGAAAAGCAACATACAAAGGAGTCCCCATAAGGTTATCAGCTGATTTTTCAGCAGAAACTATGCAGGCCAGAAGGGAGTGGCAGGAGAGGCTTAAAGTGATGAAAGGGAAAAACCTACAACCAAGATTACTCTAACCAGCAAGGATCTAATTCAGATTCAATGGAAAAATCAAAAGCTTTACAGATAAGCAAAATCTAAGAGAATTCAACACCACCAAACCAGCTTTACAGCAATTTCTAAAGGAACTTCTCTAGGAGGGAAACACAAGAGAGGAAAAAGATGCGCAAAAACAAACCCAAAACAATTAAGAAAATGGTAATAGGAACATATATATTGATAATTACCTTGAATGAAAATGGATTAAATGCTCAAACCAAAAGACACAGACTGGCTGAATGGATATAAAATCAATACCCATATACACGCTATCTTCAAGAGACCCACTTCAGATTTATGGACACATAAGTCTGAAAGTGACAGGATGGAAAAAGATATACCATGCAAATGGAAATCAAAAGGAAGCTGGAGTAGAAATACTCATATCAGGTAAAATACACTTTAAAATAAAAACTATTAGGAGACATAAGGAAGGACACTACATAATGATCAAGGGATCAATCCAGGAAGATGATATAACAATTATAAATATTTATGCACCCAACATAGGAGCACCTCAATGCATAAGGCAAACACTAACAGCGATAAAAGGGGAAATCAAGAGTAACACAAAAATAGTAGGGTACTTTAACACCCCACTTACTCCAATGGACAGATCATCAAGATAGAAAATAAATAAGTAAACACAAGCTTTAAATGAAACAACAGACTGTATAGATTTAATCGATATTATAGGACATTCCACCCGAAAGTGGCAGAATACACTTTCTTCTCAAGTGCACATGGAACATTCTCCAGGATAGATCACATCTCAGAAAATTTAAGAAAACTGAAATTGTATCAAGCATCTTTTCCAACCACAATGCTATGCGATTAGAGATCAATTACAGGAAAAAAACTATAAAAAACACAAACACATGGAGGCTAAATAATATGCTACTAAATAACAAAGAGATCACTGAAGAAATCAAAGAGGAAATAAAAAATTACATAGAAACAAATGACAATGAAAACACAACTCAAAACCTATGGGATGCAGCAAAAGTAGTTCTAAGAGGGAAGTTTATAGCAATTCAATCTCATCTTAGGAAACAAGAAAAATATCAAATAAACAATCTAAGCTTACAACTAAAGCAACTAGAGAAATAACAAAAAAACCCCAAAGTTAGAAGGAAAGAAATCATAAAGATCAGAGCAGAAATAAATGAAATAGAAAGGAAGAAAACAATAGCAAAGATCAAGAAAGCAAAAAGTTGGTTCTTTGAGAAGATAAAGATAATTGATAAACCTTTAGCCAAACTCATCATGAAAAAAAGGGAGATGATTCAAGTCAATAAAATTAGAAATAAAAAAGGAGAAATTACAACTGACACCACAGAAATACAAAGGAACATAAGAGACTACTACAAGCAGCTATATGCCAATAAAATGGATAACCTGGAAGAAATGGACAAATTCTTGGAAAGGTACAACTTCCCAAGAGTGAACCAGGAAGAATTAGAAAATATAAACAGACCAAAGAAAACTAATGAAATAGAAAATACAACTAAAAATATTCCAGAAAATAAAAGTCCAGGACCAGATGGCTTCACAGGTGAATTCTTTCAAACATTTAGAGAAGAGCTAACACCTATCCTTCTCAAAATCTTCCAAAAAATTGCAGAGGGAGGAACACTCCCAAATTTGTTCTATGAAGCAACCATCACCCTGATACCAAAACCAGACAAAGATGTCATAAAAAATAACTTACAGACCAATATCACTGATGATCATAGACACAAAAATCCTCAACAAAATTCAAGCAAACAGAATCCAACAACACATTAAAAGGATCATACACCATGATCATGTGGGATTTATCCCAGGGATGCAAGGATTCTTCATTATATGAAAATCAATGTGATAGGCCATATTAAAAAAGTTAAGAATAAAAACCATATGATCATCACATTAGATGCAGAAAAATATTTTGACAAAATTCAACACCCATTTATGATAAAAACGCTCCAGAAAGTGGGCATACAGGGAACCTACCTCAACATAATCAAGGCCATATATGACAAACCAACAGCAAACATCACTCTCAATGGTGAAAAACTGAAAGTGTGTCCTCTAATATCAGTAAAAAGACAAGGATGTCCATTCTCACCACTATTATTCAACATAGTTTTGGAAGTCCTAACTCCAGCAATCAGAGAAGAATAAGAAATAAAAGGAATACAAATTGGAATAGAAGAAGTAAAACAGTCACTGTTAGCAGATGACATGACACTATACATAGAAAATCCTAAAGATGCCACCAGAAAACTACTAGAGCTAATCAATGAATTTGGTAAAGTTGCACGATACAAAATTAATGCACAGAAATATCTTGCATTCATATACACTAACAATGGAAGATCAGAAAGAGAAATTAAGGAAACAATCCCATCTACCAGTGCAACAAAAAGAATAAAATTCCTAGGAATAAACCTACCTAAGGAGGCAAAAGACCTGTATTCAGAAAACTACAAAACACTGATGAAAGAAATCAAAGATGATACAAACAGATGGAGAGATATACCATGTTCTTGGATTGGAAAAATCAGTATTGTGAAAATGACTATACTACACAAAGCAATCTACAGATTTAATGAAATCCCTATCAAATTACCAATGGCATTTTTCACAGAACTAGAACAAAAAAATTTACAATTTGTATGGAAACACAAAAGACCGCAAATAGCCAAAGGAATCTTGGGAAAGAAAAACGGTGCTGGAGGAATCAGGCTCCCTGACTTCAGACTATACTACAAAGCTACAGTAATCAAGGCAGTATGGCACTGGCAGAAAAACAGAAACATAGATCAATGGAACAGGATAGAAAGCCCAGAGATAAACCCATGCACCTATGGTCACCTAATCTATGACAAAGTAGGCAAGAATATACAATGGAAAAAAGAAAGTCTCTTTTATAAGTGGTACTGGGAAAACTGGACAGACACATGTAAAAGAAAGAAATTAGAACACTCCCTAA
The DNA here is from genome assembly GCF_002837175.3 of Physeter macrocephalus. NCBI lineage: Eukaryota > Metazoa > Chordata > Mammalia > Artiodactyla > Physeteridae > Physeter > Physeter macrocephalus. Next base: position 100,040,246 of record NC_041234.1, read on the forward strand.
CAGCATACGCAAAAATAAACTCAAAATGGATTAAAGACCTAAATGTAAGACTGGACACTATAAAACTCTTAAAGGAAAAAATAGGAAAAACACTCTGACATAAATCACAGCAAGATTTTTTGACCCACATCCTAGAGTAATGAAAATGAAAAAAATATAAAGAAATTGGACCTAATTAAACTTAAAAGGTTTGGCACAGCAAAGAAAACCATAAACAAGATGAAAAGACAATCCTCAGAATGGGAGACAATATTTTCAAATGAAGCAATGGACAAAGGGTTAATCTCCAAAATATACAAGCAGCTCATGTAGCTCAATATCAAAAAAAAACCAAACAACCCAATCCAATAATGGGCAGAAGACCTAAATAAACATTTCTCCAAAGAAGACATACAGGTGGCCAAGAGGCACATGAAAAGATGCTCAGCATCACTAATTATTAGAGAAATGTAGATCAAAACTACAATGAGTTATCACCTCACATCAGTCAGAATGGCCATCATCAAAAAATCTACAAACAATAAATGCTGGAGAGGGTGTGGAGGAAAGGGAACCCTATTGCACTATTGGTGGGAATGTAAATTGATACAGCCACTATGGAGAACAGTATGAAGGTTCCTTAAAAAAACTAAAAAGAGAACTACCATATGACCCAGAAAATGGTACAGATGAACCTATTTGCAGGGCAGGAATAGAGATGCAGACGTAGAGAATGGACATGTGGACACGGTCGGGGGAAGGAGAGGGTGGCACAAATAGGGAGACTAGGATTGACATATATATACTACCATGTCTAAAATAGCTAGTGGGAACCTTCTGTATAGCACAGGGAGCTCAGTTCAGGGCTCTATGATGATCTAGATGGGTGGGATTGGGTGGGAGTGGGAGGGGATATATGTATACATATAGCTGATTAACTTTGTTTTACATTAGAAACTAACATAACATTGTAAAACAACTATACTCTAAAATAAATTTTAAAATTAGATACACTAAAAAAAGATATATGAATTAATTTATATTTTTCAGTACCTATTTGAGATATTAATCTTCAAGTTAAAAATACCACTTTTTACAGAAAAAAAGTGAAAATAATAGGAAATGATAGTTTATTCCATAGCCATGGATATGAATTATAAAATGCATTAATAAATTTTTCTATGCTTAAAATATTTATTTTAAACTTACTGAGAACTTATTCTTCATAAAGCATGCACTAACCATAAAGTTTAAACTTTAAAAATAATTTTGTTAGAAATCTCTACCCAAATCTAAGTTTATTGAAAATACTTTTAATCTTTATGGTTTAGCCAACATGTGACATATTATTTCATTAAACAAAATCCAACCTTAGAGTCATGACCAAATATAGTTATGAAACTTATAAACTGAACATATATTTTCAAATAGTTTTCAACAAATGAAAAGAAGTTATAGTTCATAACAGAACTGCTCACACACAAGGATTGAAAGCCTAGATTCTTAATCAAGCAAAATTGCTGCCTTGAAGACTATTCTGAGAAATACTTGACATTTAACCACCTTCCTGTATTGAAAGTGCAATGCATTTTCTATATTATTCTTTAGTAATAAACATCGTGTTTCAGAACATAGAGATCATAGATAGAAAAAGAAAGCTTTAACAAATCAGTTTTGAACAGATATTATGGCAAAAGAATACTCAAAACAGACTATTCCTATCCTTTCTGGACAAATGTAAAGAATGAAATGGGGGCTTCCCTGGTGACACAGTGGTTAAGAATGCAGGGGACATGGGCTGGAGCCCTGGTGAAGGAAAATCGCACATGCCGCGGAGCAGCTAAGCCCATGCCCCACAACTACCGAGCCTGCGCTCTACAGCCCACGAGCCACAACTACTGAGCCCACGAGCCACAACTACTGAGCCCAACTACTGAAGCCCACGCACCTAGAGCCAGTGCTCTGCAACAAGAGAAGCCACTGCAATAAGAAGCCCATGAGCCGCTACAAAGAGTAGTCCCCGCTTGCTGCAACTAGAGAGAGCCCGCGTGCGGAAATGAAGACCCAATGCAGCCAAAAATAAATTAATTAATTATTTTTCTAAAAAAAAGAATGAAATGGGAAAGCCTAGCTTTGTTGTTAACTTGTTAGAATGAAAGAATGAATGATTAGAACAAAGGTTGCTCCTATGATGTTGAGAAAGATGACATACAGGAAATGAATAAAAGGAAATGTCCAGAAGAAAATTCCCAAATTCCACAGAGGCCTCTCCAGCTATAAAGAGGTGAACACGACTTTAATTAGAGTTCTGAAAGAATAAAAAAGCAATTGCTTTACGTAACGTATTTCCCTTTTCCTTTCTATAATCTATTTCGATATCTCTCTTGTGTTAGGGTTCTTTGGAATGATTTGGATATGGGATACAGGTGCAGAATAGGGAGAACCAGAGTTACTGCATGCAGGATTTGTTCTAACTTAAAATTGTAGGATGCTTCAGAATAATTGAGCTATAAATCAACACAGTTTTTAGTGTATTTGGAGAGGGAAAATACCCAGTTTCCCTGAGCTGTATTTTAAATATATTTGTTTCACAGTATTATGCATGGAAACTATGTTGAGTGGATGAGGATTAGTTAACATCAGAATCAAACTCCAAGAGAAGTTTGGTTTTCTTTTTTTGCTATTGCTCAGGAATTAGTATTACGCATCCACACCCACACCCACCTGCCATGCTCCTAACATTGACTTCTTTGAGATTTTGACTATTTTTACAAAGTACCAACTAGGGGACTATTGATTAAATCAGTTCCTTTTCAATCAGTCACTCTCTGAGATTCACTACACACAATTAATTTTAAAGTATCCTTCAGAAAGTCCCCCAAGAAAGAAATTACATATTATTTCCTATCTAAATACAGAATGGCCTTTGGTGTACTTAACCTCAAAGTAAATTTAGAAAGAGAATCACAGACATCAGCCAGTTCTCTAAATGCACTTTTTAATGTCAGAGGGCTAATAAAATTCTGGAGTTTTGAATTTACACTAGACAAGAAACAGTCTTTCATCATACACTTAAGGGGTAACTAATTGTCTTGGTTTTCCTAGAACTGCCCCAGTGTTAGAACAGAAAGTTCTGCATCCATGAAACTCCTAAGTTTTGAGCAAACCAGGATAGTTGATCAGTCTTTTGGTGTGGCCAAAATGGAGAGATAAGGGCTAAATGACAATATAGATGCATGGATTCATAGTTGGTTAAGCAACACACTCAATGATGATCAACCTTGAATATTTTTAACAGCATGCTGCAGCACTTTATTCTTTACTTTCTTTCAGTTACTCAGATGCAGTTACTGTACCCATGCTGTGCTATTCAGAGATTCATGTCATATACATGTTGATGGAAAAATGAGGTAAAGATAAAAACGACAGGTAAAATGTTAGATCAAGATTCCAGTAGAATAACCCTACTGATGATACTTTGTAATGGAACTTCAGTATAAAATTTAAAAAGGAAAAAAAACCCCTAAAGTTCCACAATTAAATTTTTATTGTGTGTCACAAATTAAGAATGAGCAGAGTTCACCACCTACATTCAGAAATGATTTCTGATCTTTTGCTGCTAGTGTACAGAAAGGCAACAGATTTTTGTGTATTAATTTTGTATGCTGCAATGTTACTGAATTCATTGACGAGCTCTAGTAGTTTTCTGGTAGCATCTTTAGGATTCTCTATGTATAGTATCATGTCATCTGCAAACAGTGACAGTTTTACTTCTTTTCCCACTTTTATTTATTTTTCTTTGCTGACTGCCATGTCTAGGACTTCTAAAACTATGTTGCATAAAAATGGTGAGGGTGGACATCCTTGTCTTTTTCCTGATCTTAGAGGAAATGGTTTCAGCTCTTCCCCATTGAGTATGATGCTAGCTGTAGGTTTGTCATATATGGCCTCTATTGTGTTGAGTTATGTTCCCTCTCTGCCCACTTTTGGAGAGTTTTTATCATAAATGGGTGTTGAATTTTGTCAAAAGCTTTCTCTGCATCTATTGAGAGGATCATATGGATTTTATTCTTCAATTTGTTGATGTGGTGTATCACACTGATTAATTTGTGGATATTTTAAAATCCTTGGATGCCTGGGATAAATCCCACTTGATCATGGTGTATGATCCTTTTAATGTATTGTTGGATTCGGCTTGCTAGTATTTTGTTGAGGATTTTTGCGTCTATGTTCATCAGTGATACTGGCATGTAGTTTTCTTTTTTTTGTGGTATCTTTTTCTGGTTTTGGTATCAGAGTGATGGTGACCTCATTGAGAATGAGTCTGGGAGTGTTCCTCCTTCTGCAATTTTTTGGAAGAGTTTCAGAAGGATAGATGTTAACTCTTTTCTAAATGTTTGATAGAATTCGCCCATGAAGCCATCTGGTCCTGGACTTTTGTTTGTTGGGAGATTTTTAATCACAGTCTCAATTTCAGTACTTGTGATTGGTCTGTTCATATTTTCTATCTTCCTGGTTCAGTCTTGGGAGATAGTACATTCCTAAGAATTTGTCCATTTCTTCTAGGTTGTCTATTTCATTGGCATATAATTGCTTGTAGTAGTCTTTATGATCCTTTGTATTCCTGTGGTGTCCTTTGTAACTTTTCTTTTTCCATTTCTAATTTTATTGATTTGAGCCCTGTCTCTTATTTTCTTGATGAGTCTGGCTAAAGGTTTATCAATTTTGTTTATCTTTTCAAATAACCAGCTTTTGTTATTGATCTTTTCTATTGTTTTCTTCATCTCTATTTCATTTATTTCTGCTCTGATCTTTATGATTTCTTTCCTTCTACTAACTTTGGGTTTTGTTTGTTCTTCCTTCTCTAGTTGTTTTAGGTATAAGCTTAGGTTGTTTGTTGAGATTTTTCTTGTTTCCTGAGGTAGGATTTTATTGCTAAAAACTTCCCTCTTAGAACTGCTTTTGCTGTATCTCATAGGTTTGGACCATCATGCATGTTTTCATTTGTCTCTAGGTATTTTTTAAATTTTCTCTTTGATTTCTTCAGTGATCCATTGGTTGTTTAGTTGCATATTGTTTAGCCCCCACGTGTTTGTGTTTTTTGCAGTTTTTCTCTTGTAGTTGATTTCTAATCTCATAGCATTGTGGTCAGAAAAGATGCTTGATATGGTTACAGGGGGGAGGGTAGAGGAGAGGGATAGATTGGAAGGTTGGGATTAACATGTACACACTACTATATTTAAAATATATAACCAACAAGGACCTACTGTATAGCACAGGGAACTCTGCTCAATACTCTAATAAACTAAATGGGAAAAGAACTTGAAAAACAATAAATACATGTATATGTATAACTGAATCACTTTGCTGTACATGTGAAACTAACACAACACTGTTAATCAACTATACTCCAATATAAAATAAAAATTTTTACAAAAGCAATCCTAAAAAAAAAGAATAAAATACTTAGGAATAAATCTACCTAAGGAGCCAAAAGACTTGTACTCAGAAAACTGTTAAGACACTGATGAAATAAATCAAAGATGACACAAAGAAATGGAAAGTGTATCTTGTTCTTGGATTGGAATAATCAATATTGTCAAAATGATGATATTACCCAAGGCAATCTACAGACTCAATGAAATCCCTATCAAATTACCAATGGTATTTTTCACAAAACTAGACCCAAAATTTTTTTTTTAATTTTTAAAATTTTTATTAGGAGTGTTAATTTCTCTTCATTTTTTTTTCTTTTTTGCGGTACGCGGGCCTCTCACTGTTGTGGCCTCTCCCGTTGCGGAGCACAGGCTCTGGACACGCAGGCTCAGTGGCCATGGCTCACGGGCCTAGCCACTCTGCGGTATGTGGGATCTTTCTGGACCAGGGCATGAACCCGTGTCCCCTGCATCGGCAGGCAGACTCTCAACCACTGCGCCACCAGGGAAGCCCTTCTCTTCATATTTGAAAGAGAGTTTAGTTGGGTATAGAATTCTTGACTAACGATCTTTCCCTTCAAACACTTTGAATGTCATCCCACTGCCTTCTGGCCTCCATGTTTTCTCATGAGAATTCACCTGCTAATCTTATTAAAGAATCACTTTTATATGATATTTTTTTTCTCTTGCTACTTTCAAGATTTTCTTTGTCTATGACTTTCACTAATTTGTGATGTGTCTAGATGTGGATCTATGAGTTTTTCTTCCTTGGAGATCTTTAAGCTTCTGGAATGTGTAACTTAATATTTTACTTAAAATTTATGAAGTTTTCATACATTATTTCTTCAAGTATTTTTTTTGTCCTGTTCAATTTATCTTTTCCTTCTGTGACTCACCTGTACTTTAATATGCTTGATGATATCCCACAGGTTTCTGAGGCTCCCTTCTTTCTTGTAATTCTTTTATTATATATTTTTCTCTTTGTTCTTCAGACTGCATAATCTCTATTAGAAAATTTTCAAGTTTGATGATTGTTTATCTGCCAGCTCCTATGTATTTTTAAACCCCTCTAGTACATTTTAATTTCAACTCCAGAATTTATCTTTTATTCTTTTATTTATAATATCTATCCTTTTATTGATATTCTTTATTTGGTAACACTTTGTTCCTATTCTTTTCTTAAATTCTTTAGACATGGTTTCCTTTAGTTCTTTGAAAATATTTATAATAGCCAATATAGTCTTATTTACTCAGTCCAAAATCTGGGTCCCTCAGGGACTTTTTCTGTTGATTACTTTTTCCTTTTGTATGTGACATACTTTCCTGTTTCTTTAAGTGTTTTTTACTTAGTGACTGAAAATTAGACATTTTAGATAATATATTGTTACAAGCCTGCTATCAGGTTCTTCCACCCCCAAAGAATTTGTTGCTGTTGCTGGTTTGTTCTTGTTTTCCACTTTCTTTTTGCTGCTTATTAGCATAGCAAAAATATTGGGCTAATAAAATAGATTATGTATTCCTGGACGTGTATAGCCAGTGAATGTTCTGCCAGTTTTTTTCTGTTAAATTCTTGTTTTATTTTTAAGTGTGGGCTTCTTAAGGACCACACTTGTGTCAGTTTAATTTAGCAGTCAGGCAAGAATTAATCATATTTCCTTAAATGCCTTTCCTTTTTATCTTCTACTTTTTTTCCCAAGGGGACATATGTGAAAAAGAGCATTCTTAAACTTCAAGAAGTTTACAAGGCAGCCTTAGATTTCACTTCCTGCTTGCACAGGTTCTCAAGATCACCTAGAGGTGAGTGACTGGGAAATTTTTCCCTCATGGATTTTTACTAGGTATGTGAAGAGCTTTCCACATAAGTGAATTTTTTAGCTTGCCAGAAATGGGTCAGACCTTTCCAATGTTCTCTATTATTATTAATTTTCCAGTATATCCTTTTAAACTCTTGGCCAGGCTCTACATTGTCCCATCAGAAATCACAGTCAGGCAGCTGAGGTGTTCCCAGATTTTGCTATTGTTTAGATAACTGAATCAAATCAAATAGTAACCAGAATTTGAGAATGCTGACTTTCCAGGGACCAATAATTTTGTATAAAATATTTATTGTGCTCTAGGGATGGTGATTTTAAGAGAACTCCAAAAGTGGTCCAATTTCTCCACTTGTCTGCAGCTTTTGGCTACTGCACCAGTTAGCCTGGGAAGGATGGGTGAAAGAAATAGACATAAATTAAACTGTCAGATGTTGCTGTCTTACTCAGATTCAATAATTTATATTGGACAGACCATGTTCTGTTTGTTCTGTGCTTTGTAATCATCAGAGTTAAGAAACAGTCTGTTTCATTTGTTTTACCCATATTTTCATTTTTTAGAGGGAGAGCAAGTACATCAAGGTTTTTACTCAACTATTTTGAAAGTTGATCCATAAAGGGAATTTTTTAACTGGGTAAAGTATTTGAGTAGAGAACCACTCTGCTGTCTTTGAGCTCTGAGATTCCATGCTTCTGTGACTTTAAATATGCTCCTGTGAAAATAAATTTTTTAATCTACAGAAAACCTCCTTCCATATACATAAGGCTGGGGAATTATTAGTATTATAAAAGAATGAATATAAATGTTTTCCATTTTTGGGCAAAGTTATTTTGGGGATTTGAAGCAAAATGATCTTCATTTAAATAAATTTACCTTTTTTATTACCATTATGATTGTGCCAATGTGATGCTTAAGACTTTGAAGAGAATAATCATTGCTGCATATGATACTAGATTTAGAATCGTATAAATAAAACAATTGTACCATGTCAGTGTGTGTAGACAGATAGAAGGGAAACTAACATACAATAACCTACTTAGGGATTAACAGGAGGCCACATCCAGTGAAATTTCCTCAGTTTCAGTATGGAGAAGATATTTAGTTCCACATACAATATGGAGAAAAGCATATTTTCCACCTAGGGATAAGATATGGTTTGAATTTAATGGAAGTATAGTAGGTTTATCTGACCAAAAACAGAAAAGTAAAAGTAAAAAAAAAGTTGTAAAGTTAATCTTTTTTTAATGTCTTTTTTGATTATTATTTTTTATTGAAGTAGAATTGTTATACAATATTATATAAGTTACAGGTGTACAATACAGTGATTCACAATTTTTAAAGATTATACTCCATTTATAGTTATTATAAAATATTGGCTAATATTCCTCATGTTGTACAATATATCCTTTTAGCTTACTTTATACCTAATAGTTTACACCCCTACCCCTATATGGCCCTTCCTCTTTTCCCTCTCCCCATTGGTAACCACTAGTTTGTTCTCTGTATATATGAATCTGCTTCTTTTTTGTTATATTCACTAGTTTGCTGTATTTTGTAGAGTCCACATGTAAGTGATATCACACGGTATTTGTCTTTCTCAGTTTGACTTATTTCACTTAGCATGATGCTCTCCCAGTCTATCCATGTTGCTATAAATGGCAGGATTTTGTTCTTTTTTATGGCTTAGTAGTATTCCATGGTGTATGTATATATGCATATATACATACCACATCTTTTTTTATCCATTCATCTGTTTATGACACTTAGGTTGCTTCCATATCTTGGAAGTCATAAATATTGCTGCTATAAATATAGCATGGGGTGCATGACTGTTTTCAAATTAATGTTATTGTTTTTTTTTTTTTTCGGATGTATACCTAGGAGTGGACTTGCTGGGTCATATGGTAGTTCTCTTTTTAGTTTTTTGAAAAACCTCCATACTATTTTCCACAGTGGCTGCACCGATTTACATTTAGTGAAGGGTTCCTGTTTCTCCACATCCTTGCCAGCATTTGTTATTTGTGTTCTTTTTGATGAGAGCCATTCTGACAGGTGTGAAGTGATATCTCATTGTGGTTTTGATTTGCATTTCCCTGATGATTAGCAATTCTGAACATCTTTTCATGTGCCTATTGGCCATCTGCATTTCCTCTTTGGAAAAATGCCTATTCAGTTCTTCTGCCTATTTTTTTAATTGGGTTGTTTGCTTTTTTGATATTGAGTTATATGGGCTGTTTGCATATTTTGTAAATTAACTCCTTGCCGGTCACATTATTTGCAAATATTTTCTCACATTCCGTAGGTTGTCTTCTCATTTTATTTATATCTCTATTCTTTATAAAGCCAAAAGTACCCTATATAAAGTTAAAAGCCAGAGTAATGAGACATATGATTTAGCTGAATGGAATTCTTGCATGTGTTGATCAAAAGAACCCCAGGGCTTCCCTGGTGGTGCAGTGGTTGAGAATCTGCCTGCTAATGCAGGGGACACGGGTTCAAGCCCTGGTCTGGGAGGATCCCACATGCTGCAGAGCAACTAGGCCTGTGAGCCACAACTACTGAGCCTGAGCATCTGGAGCCTGTGCTCCGCAACAAGAGAGGCCGTGATAGTGAGAGGCCCGCGCACCGCGATGAAGAGTGGCCCCCGCTTGCCACAACTAGAGAAAGCCCTTGCACAGAAACGAAGACGCAACACAGCAAAAATAAATAAATTAACTAATAAACTCCTACCCCCAACATCTTTAAAACAAAAGAACCCCAAAAAGCCAAAACATAGATCAATCAAATTACCATAAGAATATCATCATGAACAGACAGCCTTCTGAATATTGAACAAATTCAGTACACGGAGTGAAATTTTTACATCGATGAAGTTGATAAAATATACTCCAAAAAGGATAAAATATGTTCATGTCTGCTACAATCAACCTCTCTCAACACAATTTCAAACATCATACAGTCTATTCAGAGTCTTGATGCCTCATGTACATTTTGTTGGAAAAGTAGTGTGTGCATTTATGCATATACATGTGAGTATGTATAATGGTCCTTATAATGTAGTGACTTTACTCCAGTCATCTAATAATCCACTCAGGAGTTTATGTGATTCCACTCCACTGAACTATATTACCCACTTTAGAGCTTGACTAGCAACTCAGCTTTTCTAGAGATACAGACAATTTATACAGCACTGCATTCAATCAAGAAAGCTTCTTTCCCTTCGGATCTTTATAAAGTAAATATTTAGTAGTTCTATACCTACCTTTCTCCCCAGTAATGAATCCAAAATGGAAGAGAAAAGAGTACTCTATAGCTTCTCATACTCCAAAACCAGATGTTATGTAGAGTTATAGAATTATGACCATGTGTCATCACCAGAACAAATTATGTTTTTCTCCATTTAACCTTTTACATTACAGAGATAGTTATTTGGTTCACATGTTGAATATGTTTTATCTTTTCAATTCACCTATATCATTAGCATATCCAATATCAAATTATCAGTATAATAAGCCACATTTGTAATAGGTGGGACAGAAAAGAAATGGCTTTCTTTGGCAAATCAGTAGTTTATTTCTGCAAAATTATGCAAGAATGATCTCACTTAATCAGTGTAACTTATAATCAAACAAATTTTTAAAAGGACCTCACAACAGTCCAGGGTTTATTAAAAAAAACCATTGCCTATATCCTCTGGCACTAAGAGAGGCCCTTAATGTATCTTAGGAAGTAAATGAAAAGATATCCTATGCTCATGAATTGGAAGACTTAATATTGTTAAGATATTAGCACCACCCAAAGCTATCTATATATTCAATATAATCCTTATTAAGATCCCAGAAACGTTTTTGCAGAAATAAAAATTTCATCCTAAAATTTACATGGGATTGCAAGGGACCCAAAATAGCCAAAACCATCTTGACAAAAATAACCAACTCAGAGGTCTCACATTCCTGACTTCAAATCTTATTGCAAAGCTACAATAATCAAAATATTGTAGTACTGGCATAAACAGAGGCACAGACCAATAAAATAGAATACAGCCCCCAAATAAACTCTTGCAAATATGGTCAAATGATTTTTGACAGGGGTTCCAAGAACATTCCATGGGGATAGGACAGTCTTTTCAAGAAAGGATGTTGGGAAAACTGGATACCCACATGGAAAAGAATAAAGTTAGACCCTTTCCTTGCATGATATACAAAAATTTAATCAAAATAGATCACAGGACTTAAGGCAAGAACTAAAACTATAAATCTATTAGAAGAAAACATAGGGGAAAGCTTCAGAACTTTGGATTTGGCAATGATTTCTTGGCTATGACAGCTAAAGCACAGACAGCAAAAGAAAAATTAGATAAATTATAATTCATCACAATGAAAAACTTTTCTTCATCAAAGAACACTCATCAATAGAGTGAAAAGGCCACCTACAGAATGGGAGAAAACGTTTACCAATAATATCTGATAAGTAATATCCAGACTATGTAAAGAACTCCTACAATTTAACACAAAGAAAAAATAATCTTATTTTAAAATGGGCAAAGGACTTAAATAGACATTTCTCCAAAGAAGATACACAGATGCAAAATACGCATATGAAAAGATGTTCAACATCAGTTATCATTAGGAACATACAAGTCAAAACATTAATGAGATACCACTTTACACCCATTAGGATTTCTATTATCAAAAGAAACAAAGAGACAAATAAACAAACAACAACAACAAAAAAACAGAAAATAACAGGTTTTGGCAAGGATGTAGAGAAATTGGAATCCTCATGTTTTGCTTGTGGGAATATAAAATGGTGCAAACACTGTGGAGAACTGTGTGACGTTCCCAAAATAGTAAACATAAAATTATCATATGATCTAGCTATTCCATTTCTGGGTATGTACTCAAAAGAACTGAAAGCAAGGACTCAACATATATCTGTACATCAATGTTAACAGCAGCATTATTTAGCCAAAAAGTGAAAATGATGCACATGTCCGTTGACAGATGAATAAACTAAATGTGATATACATACAATGGAATATTATTCAGTCTTAAATAAAGGAATGAAATTCTGACATAACGCTACAACTTAGATAAACCTTGAAAGTAAAATAAGCCAGACGCAACAGGATAGGTATCATACAATTCCTCTTACATAAGGTACCTAGACTAGTCAAATTCATAAAGACAGTTAGTAGAATGGTTTATCAGTGCCTGGGTAGAGGAAGTTATGAGGAGTTAATGCTTAATGGGCACAGAGTTTCAGTGTGGAAAGATGATAAAGTTTGAGAATGATGGTGAAATGAAAGCACTTAATGCCACTGAACTGTACACTTAAAATGGTTAAAATAGTAAATTCTGTTATATATCTTTTTATCAGAATAAAAAGCTAGTAAAAATGTGTTTGTCATTATTATATTAATATCAAACAGTTTGAAGTCCATAATAAGAATGGTTTTAAAATTATCGTTGTCAATACTGCTGTTGCTACTACTATTACCACTGCTACTACGCTGTACTATTAGAACAATTTTTGGATATTTCTTTGTTTAGCACATAATTCAGCTTCTCTAGAATCTCTTCTCCCATCCACACAGTTTGAGAGTCTGACTCCCTGTAACCATGTGTCTCCCCAGGCCCTCAACCATGACTGATTGGACAGGGAGTAAACAGATGATCCAGTTTGGGCCAATTACATTCTGAGTCCCAGGAATGAAGAAGAGTATTAGAGAGAAAATCAGCTGGAGTTACCAGATGACCAGAATCAAACCATGGGAACTCTGAAACATCTATATTCTTTCTTGCAGACGAGGAAGCAGAGAAAACCGACCTACAGCAAGAATATTTTTCTTGAAATATTATTATATCCCTAATCTTAGGTGTATAAGACAGCTTCATATTTACATCTCTATAGATATAAAGATATATCTGTATCTTTAGATTTAGAACCCTCCCCCCGTCTGGCACCTAAAATCTAAACCTCCAAGATAATATGATAAAAGAAAACCTTTTAGAGTAATAGTGTGACTGCGTGTAAATGTAATATCCTATGAGCATACCCCTGCTGATGATATTTGACTAATTCTTCATACGATTTCTTTATCACTATTTTGCCAACACCATACATGCAGAGCTACAGAGAATTGAAAACATTAGTTAATCTGAAGTGCTATATGGTCAAACTTTCACCAGTATGAAGAGGTAAGACAGAAAATATGCTCCATGAGGACAGGGTTTATGTCTATCGTGTTCAACCAGCAGTACTCGGCATGAGAGGCAGTTGAGTAAATATTCAGTAAACAAATGAATGACCAAAATTATACTTTTTCTGAGTGCCCTGGAGGTTTTGCTGCCTAGCTTCAGTCTCCTATTGTCTGACTTCCTTGTTAAATTCTAAGGTTATTAGAGAGCAGGAACTGTATGTGTCTTGCACAGTGCTGTATTCTCAGCACTTAGTATATAACTGGTGCTCAATACATATTTGTTGAGTCAGTGAATGTGTGACTTTTAAAGAACAAAGTGCACAGTGTAAATGTCATAGTGCAACCTGCCAATGGATTCAAACTTTTCAGGTTATCAGAATTTGAACTGAAAATACTGCTAATTTAGGAAAAAACAAAAAACAAAAAACAAGCTGGGCATGAAAAGCTTTAGTACTTTATGGGTGCAGAGATAGTTATTCTCTCCAGAAAGTTGAATCAACAGCATTTTGTGATCAATACAATTTGGAATGACACAGCAGAGAGGTGATTCAAACACCAAGTCCAAGATTATTCAATTAGATGTTTCTTTTAATTCCTCCTGCCTTAGATCAGGTTTGGTCTAGAAACTAGCAAAATAAGTTAAATTTGCAAGTGACTTAGAGTTAGTTCCACCTGACAGGAGGACGGGACCTGACATTTATGCAAGGTCCACTCTGTGAACCCTGGCAAATTTATTAGTTCCTGGACTAGGTTAGAACACAGCTAGAGAAGAAGTCAAGAAAGGAAAAAGGGAAAATATAGTAAAACAGTGGTTATAGAAAATTATGAAAAAGAAAGAAAATAGTACGTGATAGAGTTATATATATTTTTACTTCTGAATCAAAATTATTTAAATTTGATTAGATATGAATTGTTGATGTGTTATATGGGTGTTTAAAACACATTTATTAGGGGCTTCCCTGGTGGCGCAGTGGTTGCGCGTCCGCCTGCCGATGCAGGGGAGCCGGGTTCGCGCCCCGGTCTGGGGGGATCCCGCGTGCCGCGGAGCGGCTGGGCCCGTGGGCCGTGGCTGCTGGGCCTGCGCGTCCGGAGCCTGTGCTCCGCAACGGGAGAGGCCACAGCAGAGGGAGGCCCGCATACCACAAAAACAAACAAACAAACAAACAAAAAAAACACATTTATTATATAGAGAAAAGAGGTCTGCTTTGTTGAAGCATGAATAAATCCAAAACAAAAGGCATTTGGCTGATTGGAAAACTGAAGGGTCATCAAAAATAACAAACAAAGTAAATGTGCAAAAAATAACTACAGAACTCAAAAATGGAAACATATCTTAGAAATATATATAAAGTGTTCAACTGCCACTTTAGTATGCATTCTTAAACTCTTTTTTTTTCCAGATCTTCCCATTGATATTAGGTAGCTGAGTGTACAAAAGTTTATTAGTCTTGTAAACACTGAAGCCAAATAAAAAAGATAGACTTTCATACTCACCTTAAGGAACTTCTCAAAAGATATCAGTTCCAAAATAAATAAAAGTTCAACTTCAACAAATCCCTGGTAGTGCAGTGGTTAAGAATCCGCCTGCCAATGCAGGGGACATGGGTTTGAGCCCTGGTCTGGGAAGATCCCACATGCTGTGGAGCAACTAAGCCCGTGTGCCACAACTACTGAGCCTGCACTCTAGAGCCTGAGCACCACAACTACTGAACCCACGTGCCACAACTACTGAATCCTGTGCGCCCAGAGCCTGTGCTCCACAACAAGAGAAGCCACCGCAATGAGGAGCCCACACACTGCAACCAAGAGTAGCCCCCGCTCGCTGCAACTAGAGAAAGCCCGCACACAGCAACAAAGACCCAACGCAGCCAAAAATAAAAAATAAATAAAATAAAATAAACAAAAAAAAATTACAAACAATGAAGATCTTACAGCCAAAAAGAAAAAATAAATTGAATAAAATAAATTTTAAAAAAATTTACGAACAATGAAGATCTAGTTTTGTTGTTTTTGTGAGGGGGTAGCAAAATAATTAACATTAATAACATAGGATGATAGTTATTAATACTTCAGTGTATCCATTTCTTCCCCGAAGTCCCACATGTAAGGCAAGTCCCCTCAAGGCAGCTGAGTTTTCCTATATTCTTTCTCTCTCTCTCTCTCTCTCTCCCTTTCTCCCACCTCCCTTCCCCTTTCCCCTACTTCTCTCTTCTTCCTCTACCCCATCTCCATCAATTATGGAAACAAAATTTGGCACATCTCAACTACCTTCATTCTCTGTCATTCTCTTTTCCACTCATCATCTCTTTGAACCTAACAGTGGATCTTGGTAATTATCAGAGCAAGTAAAGTTTCATTTCTTTAAAAGACAAGGGGGGAGAACAACTCTAAAAACTTATATTGCATTCTTTTCTTTCATTCACATCTTGACGAAGTACTACTGAATATTTTATTGAAGTTCCAATGCTTAGAATTAACAGAATGTATATATCTACATGGGTGATGCCTATGGAGAACATAGGGTCTAATATAGCCATTGTAAACAAAAATAAGTTTTGTAACACTACTAAAACTGGAAAATAAAGTTAAACTTTGAATTCTTATTTGTAACTCTTTAGCATGGGAATGAGGTCTATGAATCTATACAGAAGAGGTCATGGCATACATATTTAAAAATAAATAAATATACAAAAGGAAATGGCTCTGACTCTCCTCTTACTCTATTAGTTGCTGCTAAGAAACATATATGGATCTCTGAAATTCTACCACAGGGAAGGCCAAACTAAGCAAAAATGAAGATAATAACATGATAATAAACTGTATTTTTCCCATTGAGAGTTAAAGATAAGTGCTCTCATTTTAATATCACTGATTCCATCTTTGCATAGACAAAGTGGAATATCAACTGGGAATTTGAGTCACTATTTTATATAATTTTCTTAAAATGGAATTTTGTCATCTAAAGTATGTAATTAACTATAATGAGAGAGAATTCACTCCAAAGGACACAATTGTTTTCTCCAAAGGTAAAGAGGAGAGGACAAAATCAAGTGATTCTTTTAAGGTTTGTTTTATCTGATTTCCGCATATGAAAATGAATCATTCTATTCCACTCACTTTACTGATGACCTAATTTTCAGGCACTTTTAAAGATGAAATCACAAATACTTATTAATGAGTTAAACACTGGCAAGGAAAGCAGATTAAAATCCCTTAATTATCTACTTTTTCAGAGTATAGATGCATTAATTCTTTGGGAAGAAAGGTATTTTGGTAATGTGGAAACTATCCAAATCACATATATTCAAAATTCTAATGTAAATATTTGACTCTTGACTATAATTTAATGAATATCATATGGCAAATTGACCAAATGTGAAACCCACAACATCAGAAGTATCTGAGAGAGAAAATAGCATTGACAGAAAGCATGAGTAAGTAACAATCAAAACGACATAGAAATATATATTCTAATGTGTATAATAAAATATAAATTTCCTAGAATAGTTTTAGGGAAAAGGAGCTCATATTTTCCACACATCATATTCAATTTTACCTCCTCATCTTTGATCGTGTTATTTTCCTCCATGAGACTGGGCTTTCTATTCCTCTGTCTGATGCAAATCATATTTATCCTTCTTGAAGCAACTCATGGTCAATCTTGCTCTTTACTATTTCCTTTTATTGTGCACTCATAGCACATAAAAGAATAAAAAGTCAATGAAATAGCAGTTATTTTGGATAACAAATCTATGACAGTCCTTTAAATCATTTTTTTGTGCATATTTTAAAGTTATTTTAAATGTATCACTTTAAAAAAAAATCCTTTAATAGCACCTCTATGAGGTAGATTGGGTAGATATAATTACCCCAACTTTACAAATGGAGAAAGTGAGACCCAGGCTAAAGGACTTGCCAAAAGTAAGGGAGTTGGGTCAGATGTATCACTTTAAATGCTGGATAATCTTAATGAAGAAATAGGTGTTAATAGAACGAGTTGTAACCATTATACGAAATTTAAAGATGTTATTTTTGTTTTCTAACAAAGTTTTCTAGCCTAAATGGGATTGCCCATTAAAATTTACATAGTTTTTAAACAGAATTGCCAAGTGGTGTTTAAAAATTATAAGTGAAGAAAGAGAAGGGAAATATTGGTAACTGGTATTGATAATAAACCTTTGCATTTAGAGGAAGTTTGAGAGCAGAGTAAGCCTCAGGAGTTAGAAGAACTTGACCAACTTCTTTCTGCTAGTATATGTCTCCCTAGAAATAATTCCACAGTTTTAAAGTAAAGTGAGTCAATATGCTAGGAAATTGTTTAATAAAATTAAAGGAGGCATTAATTGATACTCCTTAGAGCATAATACCTAGGGAATCAGTTGTACCTATTAGGAAAATATATGTAGCAAAAACTTGAAACCTAAATTCTACTGATATTCCAAGTCTGGCTCTGTCCATATGTACTAGGGCTCTTTCAACTTTGACTAATAAACTTGGAATGAACTGGGGCATAATAGGATGCATTAATTAATTAATTAATTTTAAAATAAATTTATTTATTTTATTAATTTTGGCTGCATTGGGTCTTCATTGTTGCATGTGGGCTTTTCTCTAGTTGTGGGGAACGGGGGCTACTCTGTTGCAGTGAGTGGGCTTCTCATTGCAGTGGCTTCTCTTGTTGCAGAACACAGGCTCTAGGCGTGCAGGCTTCAGTAGTTGTGGCTCATGGGCTCTAGAGCCCAGGCTCAGTAGTTCTGGCGCACAGGCTTAGTTGCTCTGCGGCATGTGGGATCCAGACCAGGGCTCGAACCTGTGTCCCCTGCATTGGCAGGCAGATTCTTAAACAGGGAAGCCCAGATGCATTAATTTCAATCTTAAATAAACCTAAATGGAAAGGTAGTCATTTATAAGGACAGCAGGTAACAATCATTTGGTTACTTTAAAATAAAATATATTTACTCTCTCCAGTCAAGACCCCTAAACAAGTTTTAAATAAGATACATTTCAGATATCCAAATTATCAAATTATTACTATTATAATATAGCTACTTATATAATTATGTACTGTTTTAAGAATAAGTAATTTTTAAAGGTAATATTAAGTTCAATTTATTTCTGAGACTCAGAGGATACAAGTCTTTGATGGGAAAATCAATGTGAGGTTACTTCCATGAAAAGCTGAAGAATAAAAAAACAGGAAACAAAAACTTTAAAAACAACTATGGCTTAAAATTCACATACAACACTCTTAAGAGCAGGGAAAAATCTTTATATAATCCGACAACCAGGCTACTGCAAGTGAGTTATTTGAATTCTTTGAAAATGCAAAAGAGAAATTTGCAAATAATTCTTTTTAAAATTTTTTAATTTTTATTTATTTTTTAACATCTTTATTGGAGTATAATTGCTTTACAAAGTTGTGTTAGTTTCTGCTGTATAACAAAGTGAATCAGCTATATGTATACTTATATCCCCATATCCCCTCCCTCTTGCATCTCCCTCCCACTCTTGCTATCCCACCCCTCTAGGTAGTCACAAAGCAGCAAGCTGATCTCCCTGTGCTATGCGGCTGCTACCCACTAGCTATCTATTTTACATTTGGTAGTGTATATATGTCCATGCCACTCTCTCACTTCGTCCCAGCTTACCCTTCCCCCTCCCCGTGTCCTCAAGTCCATTCTCTACGTCTCTGTCTTTATTCCTGCCCTGCCCATACGTTCATCAGAACTTTTTTTTTTAGATTCCATATATATGTGTTAGAATACACTATTTGTTTTTCACTTTCTGACTTACTTCACTCTGTATGACAGACTCTAGGTCCATTCACCTCACTACAAATAACTCAATTTCATTTCTTTTTATGGCTGAGTAATATTCTATTGTATATATGTGCCACAACTTCTTTATCCATTCATCTGTTGGTGTACACTTAGGTTGCTTCCACATCCTGGCTACTGTAAGCAGTGCTGCAATGAACATTGTTGTACATGACTATTTTTGAATTATGGTTTTCTCAGGGTATATGCCCAGTAGTGGGATTGCTGGGTCGTATGGTAGTTCTACTTTTAGGTTTTTGAGGAACCTCCATACTGGGTGCATCAATTTACATTCCCAGCAACAGTGTAAGAGGGTTCCCTTTTCTCCACACCCTCTCCAGCATTTATTGCTTGTAGACTTTTTCATGATGGTCATTCTGACCCGTGTGAAGTGATACATCATTCATTGTAGTTTTGATTTGCATTTCTCTAATGATTAGTGATGTTGAACATCCTTTCATGTGTTTGTTGGCAACCTCTATATCTTCCTTGGAGAAATGTCTATTTAGGTCTTCTGCCCATTTTTGGATTGGGTTCCTTGCTTTTTCTGATATTGAGCTACATGAGCTGCTTGTATGTTTTGGAGATTATCACTTGTCACTTGTTTCATTTGCAAATATTTTCTCCCATTCTGAGGGTTGTTTTTTCCTATTGTTTATGGTTTCCTTTGCTGTGCAAAAGATTTTAAGTTTCATTAGATCCCATTTTTTAATTTTTGTTTTCATTTCCATTTCTCTAGGAGGTGGGTCAAAAAGGATCTTGCTGTGATTTATGTCATAGACTGTTCGGCCTATGTTTTCCTCTAAGAGTTTTATAGTGTCTGACATTATATTTAGGTCTTTAATCCATTTTGAGTTTATTTTTGTGTATAGTATTAGGGAGTGTTCTAGTTTCATTCTTTTCCATGTAGCTGTCCAATTTTCCCAGCACCACTATTGAAGAGACTGTCTTTTCTCCATTGCATATTCTTGCCTCCTTTATCAAAGATAAGGTGACCATATGTATGTGGGTTTATATCTGGGCGTTCTATCCTGTTCCATTGATCTATATTTCTGTTTTTGTCCCAGTACCATACTGTTTTGATTACTGTAACTTTGTAGTATAGTCTGAAGTCAGGGAGGCTGATTCCTCCAGCTCCATTTTTCTTTCTCAAATTGGTTTGGCTATTTGGGTTCTTTTGTGTTTCCATACAAATTGTGAAATTTTTTGCTCTAGTTCTGTGAAAAATGCCAATGGTAGATTGATAGGGATTGCATTGGCTCTAGATTGCTTTGGGTAATATAGTCATTTTCACAATGTTGATTCTTCCAATACAAGAACATGGTATATCTCTCCATCTGTTAGTATCATCTTTAATTTCTTTCATCAGTGTTACAGTTTTCTGCATACAGGTCTTTTGTCTCCTTAGGTAGGTTTATTCCTAGGTATTCTATTCTTCTTGTTGCAGTGGTAAATGGGACTCTTTCTTTTCATTTCTCTTTCAGATTTTTCATCATTAGTGTATAGGAATGCAAGAGATTTCTGTGCATTAATTTTGTATCCTCCTACCTTACCAAATTCCTTGATTAGCTCTAGTACTTTTCTGGTAGCATTTTTAGGATTCTCTATGTATAGTATCGTGTCATCTGCAAACAGTGACAATTTTCTTCTTCTTTTATGATTTGGATTCCTTTTATTTCTTTCCCTTCCATGATTGCTGTAGCTAAAACTTCCAAAACTATGTTCAGTAATAATGGTGAGAGTGGGCAACTTTGTCTTTTTGCTGATCTTAGTTGAAATGGTTTCAGTTTTTCACCATTGAGAACGATGTTGGCTGTGGGTTTGTCATATATGGCATTTATTATGTTGAGGTAGGTTCCCTCTCTGCCTACTTTCTGGAGGGTTTTCATCATAAATGGGTGTTGAATTTTGTTGAAAGCTTTTTCTGCATCCATTGAGATGATCATATGGTTTTTACCCTTCAGTTTGATTATATGGTGTATTACATTGATTGATTTGCGTATATTGAAGAATCCTTGCATTCCTGTGATAAACCCCACTTGATCATGGTGTATGATCCTTTTAATGTGCTCTTTGGTTCTGTTTGCTAGTATTTTGTTGAGGATTTTTGCATCTATGTTCATCAGTGATATTGGCCTATAGTTTTCTTTCTTTGTGACATCTCTGTCTGGTTTGGTATCAGGGTGATGGTGGCCTCTTAGAATGAGTTTGGGAGTGTTCTTCCCTCTGCTATAATTTGGAAGAGCTTGAGAAGGATAGGTGTTAGCTCTTCTCTAAATGTTTGATAGAATTCGCCTGTGAAGCCATCTGGTCCTGGGCTTTTGTGTGCTGGAAGATTTTTAATCACAGTTTCAATTTCTGTGCTTGTGATTGGTCTGTTTATATTTTCTATTTCTTCCTGGTTCAGTCTCAGAAGGTTGTGCGTTCCAACAATTTGCCCATTTCCTCCAGGTTGTCCATTTTATTGGCATGTAGTTACTTGTAGTAATCTCTTATGATCTTTTGTATTTCTGCACCATCAGATTTTATTTCTCCTTTTTCATTTCTAATTCTTTTGACTTGAGTCTTCTCCCTTTTTTTCTTGATGAGTCTGGCTAACGGTTTATCAATTTTGTTTATCTTCTCAAAGAACCAGC
The DNA here is from genome assembly GCF_002837175.3 of Physeter macrocephalus. NCBI lineage: Eukaryota > Metazoa > Chordata > Mammalia > Artiodactyla > Physeteridae > Physeter > Physeter macrocephalus. Next base: position 100,062,126 of record NC_041234.1, read on the forward strand.
TTTTAGTTTTATTGATCTTTGCTATTGTTTCCTTCATTTATTTTTCATTTATCTCTGACCTGATCTTTATGATTTCTTTCCTTCTGCCAACTTTTGGGTTTTTTGCTCTTCTTTCTCTAATTGCTTTCGGTGTAAATTTAGGTTGTTTATTTGAGATGTTTGTTTATTGAGGTAGGATTGTAGTGCTATAAACTTTCCTCTTAGAACCTCTTTTGCTGCATCCCATAGGTCTTGGGTCATCGTGTTTTCATTGTCATTTGTTTCTAGGTACTTTTTGATTTCCTCTTTGATTTCTTCAGTGATCTCTTGGTTAGTTAGTCGTGTATTGTTTAGCCTCCATGCGTTTGTATTTTTTACATTTTTTTTTCTGTAATTGATATCTAGTCTTATAGCGTTGTTGTCAGTAAAGATACTTGATACAATTTCAATTTTCTTAAATTTAACAAGGCTTGATTTGTGACCCAAGATATGATCTGTCCTGGAGAATGTTCCATGAGCACTTGAAAACAAAATGTATTCTGTTGTTTTTGCATGGAATGCCCTATAAATATCAATTAGGTTCATCTTGCTTAATGTGTCATTTAAAGCTTGTGCTTCCTTATTTATTTTTATTTTGTATGATCTGTCCATTGGTGAAAGTGGGGTGTTAAAATCTACTACTATGATTGTGTTACTGTCGATTTTCCCTTTTATGGCTGTTAGCATTTGCCTTATGTATTGAGGTGCTCCTATGTTGGATGCATAAATATTTACAATTGTTATATCTTCTTCTTGGATTGATCCGTTGATCATTATGTAGTGTCCTTCTTTGTCTCTTGTAATAGTCTTTATTGTAAAGTCTATTTTGTCTGATATGTGAATTGCTACTCCAGCTTTCTTTTGATTTCAATTTGCATGGAATATCTTTTCTATCCCCTCACTTTCAGTCTGTATGTGTCCCTAGGTCTGAATTGGGTCTCTTGTAGACAGCATATATATGGGTCTTGTTTTTGTATCCATTCAGCCAGTCTATGACTTTTGGTTGGAGCATTTAATTCATTTACATTTAAGGTAATTATCAATATGTGTGTTCCTATTACCATTGTCTTAATTGTTTTGGGTTTGTTATTGTAGGTCTTTTCCTTCTTTCATGTTTCCTTCCTAGAGAACTTCCTTTAGCATTTGTTGTAAAGCTGGTCAGTGATGTTGAATTTTCTTAGCTTTTGCTTGTCTGTAAAGGTTTTAATTTCTCCATCAAATCTGAATGAGATCCTTGCTGAGTAGAGTAATCTTGGTTGTAGTTTCTTCCCTTTCATCACTTTAAATATGTCCTGCCACTCCCTTCTGGCTTGCAGAGTTTCTGCTGAAAGATCAGCTGTTAACCTTATGGGGATTCCCTTGTATGTTATTTGTTGCTTTTCCCTTGCTGCTTTTAATATTTTTTCTTTGTATTTAATTTTTGATAGTTTGATTAATATGTGTCTTGGTGTGTTTCTCCTTGGCTTTATCCTGTATGGGACTCTCTGTGCTTCCTGGACTTGA
>NC_041234.1:100071453-100081533 GCF_002837175.3 Physeter macrocephalus
TCCTTGCTGGGTAGAGTAATCTTGGTTGTAGGTTTTTCCCTTTCATCCCTTTAAATATGTCCTGCCACTCCCTTCTGGCTTGCAGAGTTTCTGCTGAAAGATCAGCTGTTAACCTTATGGGGATTCCCTTGTATGTTATTTGTTGCTTTTCCCTTGCTGCTTTTGATATTTTTTTTTTAATCTACTTTTTGATAGTTTGATTAATATGTGTCTTGGCGTGTTTCTCCTTGGATAGTTCCTGTATGGGACTCTCTGTGCTTCCTGGACTTGATTGACAATTCCCTTTCCCATATTAGGGAAGTTTTCAACTATAATCTCTTCAAATATTTTCTCAGTCCCTTTCTTTTTCTCTTCTTCTTCTGGGACCCCTATAATTCGAATGTTGGTGCATTTAATGTTGTCCCAAATGTCTCTGAGACTGTCCTCAATTCTTTTCATTCCTTTTTCTTTATTTTGCTCTGTGGTAGTTTTTTCTACTATTTTATCTTCCAGGTCACTTATCCGTTCTTCTGCCTCAGTTATTCTGCTACTGTTTCCTTCTAGAGAAGTTTTAATTTCATTTATTGTGTTGTTCATCAATGTTTGTTTGCTCTTTTGTTCTTCTTCGTCCTTGTGAAACGTTTCTTGTGTTTTCTCCATTCTGTTTCTAAGATTTTGGATCATCTTTGCCATCACTACTCTGAATTCTTTTTCAGGTAGACTGCCTATTTCCTCTTCATTTCTTTGGTCTGGTGGGTTTTTACATTGGTCTTTCACCTGCTGCGTATTTCCCTGTCTTCCAATTTTGCTTAACTTACTGTGTTTGGGTTCTCCTTTTCATTGGCTGCAGGTTTGTAGTTCCCATTGTTTTGGTGTCTGCCCCCCATGGCTAAGGTTGGTTCCGTGGGTTTGTAGGCTTCCTGGTGGAGGGTACTGGTGCCTGTGTTCTGGTGGATGAGGATGGATCTTGTTTTTCTGGTTGGCAGGACCAGGTCCGGTGGTGTGTTTTGGGGTGTCTGTGACCTTATTATGATTTTACGTATCCTCTCTGCTAATGGGTGGGGTTGTGTTCCTGTCTTGCTAGTTGTTTGGCATAGGGTGTCCAGCACTGTAGCTTGCTGGTCTTTGAGTGGAGCTGGGTCTTAGCGTTGAGATGGAGATCTCTGGGAGAGCTCTTGCTGATTGATATTACGTGGGGCCTGTAGGTATCTGGTGGACCAATGTCCTGAACTCGGCTCTTCCACCTCAGAGGCACAGGCCTGACACTTGGCCGTAGCACCAAGACCGTCAGTCACATGGCATGAAAGTGATATGAAATCATGGTACTGCAAAAGTGGCAGACGTTCTTTCCTGCTCTTGACTGAAAGACTCTCCACTGAGGACCCTGAGTATCTTTTCTTTTATACTTCACTGGATTCATCCACAGTAAATAATAATTATCATGATGATGATGATGATGACGATGATATGATGATGTAATGTGTGGCATCTCTTGTAAATCCAAAGATTTTCTCATATGAAATCCCTGTACTTCTTCCCAGTTCTCAGTTTTGCCTCCAATGGTGCTAACTGGCAGAAGCACCTCTGCGCTGCCATCTCCAAGGGCTGCTGCCCGCCTTGGCCCAAGCCCAGCAGTGCCTTGGCACTAAGAAAGTGGATCACGAAGTCCCAGTAGCAGCCCAGGTCTGCTCCAGCCGCTCACAGGCACCTCAGAGGTCCCAGCGCTGAGCTGCAAATAATTCTTGACTGAATATTTCAGGCAGTTGTTTTGATAATATGTAATTCAATTATTTTTCACTGAATAGTTTACAGTGGAATTCTTTATAGTAAGAAAAGTTACCCAGTATTGCAGAGGATTATACCAAAGCTTTATCCATGATCATATTTTCCCTGAGTCATTGAAAATGGGTGAAACTCTTTTTTATTACTGTATCAGTAGCTCACATATAATGTGTAAATTATAATTGGCAGTTATTTCTCATTTAGCTTCCAAAAGCACTTTCCAATGATCACCTCACTAATCCAACTGTGAGGTAAATAGACGGCAAATATGATTAACCTTATCCCTAGTGGGATATTGGCAGTGGAGAGGGGTAAATTACTTGCTTAACATCATCTAGGGGGTCAGCAACAGAGCCAAAAATTTTTTAAACTCCTACTCTAAATCTGATAGTGACATGCAGATGAGCTTTCATGAAACCAATTTAATTGTTGTAATGATTCTGGAAAATTAAAAATGATTACATTCCATAAGAAATAAATACAATAAATGAAATGTAACATAAGCATAAATTTTTCTTATTTTCTCTTTAGCCAAACTGTTTCAAAGAATGCAAAATTACCTTGAACTCGATATTACATTAAAAGATGTTTTCTCGTATGCTCCTTGTCTCCTGAACTGTGTCATTAAATGTAAAATTGCCAACTATATAATGCACACATATACAACACAGAAAAGTATAAAAGTGACATTTAATAAAAGTCACTAATACAGAAAAATAATAATTAGTGAAAATTTTGAATTATAGATTTCTATAATATTCATTTTATTTCTTCCCAATACATAGAATCTATAATAAATCTATCTATTTTAATATTATAAACTCTAGGGTAGAGTCTCAATTTCAATAAAAATATAAGCAGTTTATATTTATCCTAATTAGTTCAAATTTTGATGAACTTCTGTCCAAATTATATTAAATTATCAAGCATGAAAGTTCCTACTAATGAGTTTTTGGTGTATTGAATGCCAAGAGAAAATGTTTCTCAAGGTTAAAAGAAGTCAAAATTTATAAACTTAATCACTTTGGGGTCTGTTTTTTATTTTTAGTCTTGATGTTTAGTGATTTTTCCCTAGAGTTATGAAACTGGACTAGAAAGTAATCTGTAGATATGTGGTGTTATCTCTATTGTGTAATATTCAGGCTTTTCAAGTAGAAAAATGGCTTTCCCTCTGTATGCTCAACATTCAGGTATGCATTCAACCAGAAAATGTCTCAGATCAATGGAATGGATGATAGAATATTAGGGAATATTTAAGCCTCTCTAATTAGCAAGCCATTCTTCCATGCTTGTCATAGAAATTCAAAGCTTGGCAGAAACACATGCTCATCTCACATAGGAGGAATGAGGCTTAAAAAAGAAAATGTAAATGGTGACCTTTAAAAAGTAATTCAAGTTGTTCTATAAAGTGTTTTAAAACCTGAAAAATAGGCATTACTTCAGGGAAATAGATGTGACAGAAGCAAGACTCCCTGTATTAGCTTATATTACTATTGTTCACAGAAATTTCCCATTGATTTGGTTAAAAGAATCAGTTTCCTATACTGTATTGGTTTACTGGTCAGAAAGGTAAGGCATGCTTTCTAATAGTATCATGTTAAAAATTAGTCCACATTCTCTTCTGTTTTATCTTGGGGAATTACTGATGTTTTGATTACATTATATCACAAATCATGATTGCACAGAAAGAGAGGAAGAAAAATTCAACATTGATTAATAGACAAACATTTTATATCCAGTACAATGAGGGCACAATCAGAGAACTGGAGTAAATAAAATGTCAGCATGGGGTGGGAGGGAGGCTCATCAATGAATATGTGGTCCTTTAGGAGGAACACTAAAAAACTTTACAGAGCAGAATAAAAAAATTTTAAAAAGGCTTTAATAATCAGAGAAATATACTATGGACAAATTGCATATATATTTGCCCCATAATTATATATCTATTCCAAGAAAAATAATAAAGTACTAAAGAATATTGAGAAAGACATAATATGACTTCCATTTGAACATGGCAGTATGAAGTAAGAATTTTCTACTTCTCTCAGAATGATTTCTAAGAAATAGCAAAAAGACTGGGCTTCCCTAGTGGCGCAGTGGTTGAGAGTCCGCCTGCCAATGCAGGGGACACGGGTTCGTGCCCTGGTCCGGGAAAATCCCACATGCTGCAGAGCGACTTGGCCCGTGAGCCACGGCTGCTGAGCCTGCGCGTCCGGAACCTGTGCTCCGCAACGGGAGAAGCCACAAAAGTGAGAGGCCCGCGTACCGCAAAAAAAAAAAAAAAAAAAAAAAAAAAGAAATAGCAAAAAGAACAAGGAAACATATGAGAACACAAACGCAAAATGTCTAAAAACGCTGCTGAGAGCAGTGGAGATCCAGCAGAGGTACAGGAAAAGTCAGGTAGAGAAACTTCTGATATAGTTTATGAATTATATACAAATTAAATAATGTATTATATAGGCTATGTTATATATGTGGGTATGTATTATACATATGTATGGTACATTATAGTTTGTATATAATATATGATATTATATATCAAATACATGATAAATAATATATATTCCTAAAAATATTGAACTTTAAGTAATAAAGAAAAATTCTTTGTGCCACCAGACAAAGAAAAACCAAGTCTTATATAATGATTTAAAAAAAAAAATCAGGGGCTTCCCTGGTGGCGCAGTGGTTGCGCGTCCGCCTGCCGATGCAGGGGAACCGGGTTCGCGCCCCGGTCTGGGAGGATCCCACATGCCACGGAGCGGCTGGGCCCGTGAGCCATGGCCGCCGAGCCTGCGCGTCCGGAGCCTGTGCTCCGCAACGGGAGAGGCCACAACAGAGGAAGGCCCGCGTACCACCAAAAAAAAAAAAAAAAAAATCAGACCTGACTTCATAATTCTTCATGTACTGGTCAATAACCAGAAGAAAGCACACACACACACACACACACACACACACACACACACACCCCAAACTAGAAAATCCTTTAGGTAATGTTTCACACATTTATGATATTTATTTATATAAACTTTCAATTAAGTATAAAATCAAGATGTTAAAAAAGCATAAGGGATAGCCATCTTTATTGAGTCAAACTACAGAACTAAACTTTGTAATGCGGTGAAAATTGCCCAGCTGGAGAGAGGAAGGAACTGGGAGTGACTGCTAATGGGTATGGGGTTCTTTTCTGCTGTGATAAAAATGTTCTCGAATTGACTGTGGTGATGGTTGTATAACTGTTCATATACTAAACATCACTGAACATTTTAAAAGGATGAATTTTTAACAAAATATTTATTTATTTGGCTGCGCCAGTCTTAGTTGTGGCACATGAGATCTTAGTTGCGGCATGCGGGATCTAGTTCCCTGACCAGGGAGTGAACCCAGGCCCACTGTACTGGGAGTCTTACCCACTGCACCACCAGGGAAGTCCTAAATAGATGAATTTTATTGTATATGAATTAGGTCTCACTAAAGCAACATAAACATATTCTATGTCTCACAAATTTTTATACGTATTTTTTTGATATGTAGTATTTTTTTTGATATGTAGTATTTTAATTTACATTCAAAGTATTTTCTAGATGGGAGGGTGATGTGAGCAAGATGTCCAGCCCTCACTCCCATCCCCACAGAAACACCAATTTAACAACCATCCATGGGCAAAAATACATTTATGTGCATTTCAGAGTTCAGTTAAGAAGTCCTAGCACACTGGTGGAGCACAAGACCTGACGTCAGCTGCATGGAAAAGGGTAAGAACAGTTCCATTTTACCCATGTCATTTCTCCTCCAAGTTGCACAGTTCAATACTAAAAGAGAGCTCCCAACCTGAGACTTTTCCCACAGGGGAAAGAGAGTGAAGTGAGAGTCTGGCTTCCCCAGCCTTTGGGGGAACTTCCTGAAAGTTTCACTTCTATCTCTCTATACCAAAAATGTTTAAAATATTGACACAGATGGATCATCTGGGGAATTGAGCACAAAGAAAAGAAGCAAGGGCTCAAAGCAGATGACATGTGGATCTTGACAACTTCCCAGTGCATCCCTGCAAATGGCACCCCATACACTCCGACAGCCAGTGACTTATGCACCCCTGCAGCTGGTGCTCCCTATACCCTGCAGACAACATGTAGATCTCAGCAACAAGTACAGATCTCAGCAGACAGTTCTACTCTACAGGATGAGGTGAAGGTGAACAATACTCAGACTGCCTCTTTAGGAGAGAGGAAGAAAAGTAGAGCTTGCACTTATCATCCTGGCATCTCAATACACTACCCTAGGGAAAAAGGATGGGTGACTTACAGCACATGGCATGGCATTGTGGGGTAGGGAGAGGTGCACAATCCTAAGACATTTCCTTCAGGAGTGAGGGAGAGAAGTGGTGCTTGTGCCCAATACCTTGACATATCAGTCCAAGGGGTGGGAAAAGGAGTGGATGGCTCTCAGCACCCAGCTTGGCTCTGTGGGGTTAAGAGAAGACACACAATCTTAAGATTTCCCCCAGCCCAGAAAGGAGTGAGAGAAAAGGAGCAGGCACATCTATAAAAAAAAAGTCGGAGAGATCACCAAAATCTCTAGCCTGGCTATCTGGTGGACGTCTTTCCTTCCTAAAACCAGCCCCAAAAGACTGGAAGAGGTGATTGCTTTTTCAAATGTACAGACACCAAAACAAGGTTACAAGGGTGACAAAAAGATAGGGAGATATGACACTACTTAAAGAATAAAACAAGTTCCAGTAACCAATCCCAAAGAATTGAAGATCTACGAGTTATCTGATGAAAATTTTTTAAAAAAATCATCTCTTCATTTGCCTGTTAGCCATCTGTATGTCTGCTTTGGAAAAATGTCTATTCAGGTTTTCTGCCCATTTTTTAATTAAGTTGTTTGTTTTTTGATATTGAGCTGTACAATCTGTTTATATATTTTGAATATTAACCCCTTGTCATTCATACCACTTGCAAATATTTTCTTCCATTCCATAGACTGTCTTTTTATGTCATTTTTTTTTTGCTAATTATTAGAGAAATGCAAATCAAAACAACAATGAGCTATCACTTCACACCTGTCAGAATGGCTATCATCAAAAAGTCTTCTAATAACAAATGTTGATGAGGATGTGGAGAAAAGGGAACCCCTATACATTGTTGGTGGGAATGTAAATTGGTGCAACTACTATGGAAAACAGTATGGAGGGTCCTAAGAAAACTAAAAATAAAACTACCATTTGATCCAGCAATTGTACTCCTGAGAATACATCCAGGAAAAAGATGAAAATACTAATTTGAAAAGATAAATGCACCCTAATGTTCACAGCAGCACTATTCTCAATAGCCAAGATATGGAAGCAACCCAACTGCCCATTAACAGAGGACTGGTTTAAGAAAATGCAGTATATATATATATATATATATATATACACACACATATATATATAATGGAATATTAGTCATAAAAAGAGTGAAATTCTTTCATTTGCAACAATGTGGATGTACCTAAAGAATATTATGCTTAGTTAAATGTCAGACAGAGAAAGACAAATACTGTATGATATCACTTATATGTAGAATCTTTAAAATACTACAAATGAATGTATATAACAAAACAGAATCAGACTCACAGATATAGAAACAAAACTAGTGGTTACCAGTGGAGAAAAGGAAGGGGGGAGGGTAAATTTAGGTGTATGGGATTAAGAGATACAAACTACTATGTATAAAAGAGATAAGCAACAAGGATATATTGTATAGCATAGGGAATTATAACTATTATCTTGTAAACTTTTGATGGAATATAATCTGTAAAAATACTTCACCGCTATGCTAACACCTGAAACTAATGTAATATTGTAAATCAACTATACTTCAAAAAATTTTTTAATTAAAAAAATTAAATTATTAAGAGGGAAGTTTATAGCAATATAGGCCTACCTCAAGAAACAATAAAAATCTCAAATTAACAATCTAATCTTACATATAAAGGAACTAGAGAAAGTACAAACAAAGTTCAAAGTCAGCAGAAGGAAGAAAATAATAAAGATGAGAGAAGAAATAAATTAAAACAGAGACTACAAAGACAACAGAAAAGAGCAATCAAACTAAGCTGGTTCTTTGAAAGATAAACAAATTTGACAAACCTTTAGCTAGACTCACTAAGAATAAAAGAGAGAAGGATCTGCTAAATAAAATCAGAAACAAAAGAGGAGAAATTAAAACATACCATAGAAATACAAATAATTATAAGAGAATATTATAAATAGATATATACCAACAACTTGGACAAACTAGAAGAAATGGACAAATTTGTAGAATCATACAACATTCCAAGACTGAATCAGGAAGAATAGAAAACCTGAATAGACTGATCACTAGTAAGGAGATTGAAACAGCAATAAAAAAATCTCCCCCAAAAACAAAAGTCCAGGACCAGACAGCTTCACTGATAAACTATACCAAATATTCAGAGAATACTTAATACCTATCCACCTCAAACTCTTCCAAAAAAATGAAGAGGAAGGAACTCTTCCTAACTCATTTTACAAGGACAAAATTACCCTATCACCAAAACCAAAGACAACACACAAAAAAATAAAATTACAAGCCAATATCTTTTAAACATAGATGCAAAAGTTCTCAATAAAATATTAGCAAACCAAATTCAAGAACACATTAAAAGGATCATACACCATGATAAAGTGGGATTTATTCCAGGGATGCAAGTATGGTTCAACATGCAGAAATCAATCAAAGTGATATACCATATGAACAAAATTAAGGATAAAAAAACATAAGGGGAGGGATAAATTAGGAGTTTAGGATTAACACATACACACTACTGTATATAAAATAGATAACCAACAAGGACCTATTCTATAGCACAGTGAACTATACTCAATATTTTGCAATAACCTATATGGGAAAAGAATCTGAAAAAGAATATATATATATATATATGAATCACTTTGCTGTACACCTGAAACTAACACATTGTAAACCAACTATACTTCAATTAGAAATAAAATAAAAATAAAGTTAAACTAAAAACACAAAAATATAAAAACCATATGATCTCAATAGATGCAGAAAAAGCATTTGACTGTATTAAACACCTATTTATGATAAAAACGTACCAATAAAGTGGGTATAGAAGGTATATACTTCAACATCATAAAGGCCATATATGACAAACCCACAGCTAACATCATACTCAATGGTGAAAAGCTGAAAGTCTTCCCACTAAATTCAGGAACAAGACAAGGATGCCCACTCTTGCCACTCTTATTCAACATTGTATTGGAAGTCCTACCAGAGAAATTATGCAAGTAAAAGAAATAAAAGTTATCCAAATTGGAAAGGAAGAAATAAAACTGTCTATTGGGGGGGGAGGCGAGAAGATGGCCGAAGAGTAAGACGTGGAGATCACCTTCCTCCTCACAGATACATCAGAAATACATCTACACGTGGAACTTCTCCTATAAAACACCCACCGAATGCTGGCAGAAGACCTCAGACCTCCCAAAAGGCAAGAAACTCCCCACTTACCTGGGTAGGGCAAAAGAAAAAAGAATAAACAACTTTTCTTCCCTCTTTGCTTCCTGATGCGCGAGGAGAGGGGTTTAAGCGCACCGCTTAAAGGAGCTCCAGAAACGGGCGCGGAGCTACCGAAGAGACAAGAGACTTTTTCTTGCCTCTTTGTCTTCTGGTGCGAGAGGAGAGGGGATTAAGCGCACCTCGTAAAGGAGCTGCAGAAACGGGCGCGAGCCGCGGCTGTCGGCGCGGACAGCAGAGACAGGCGTGGGACGCTAGGGTTGCTGCTGCCGCCACCAAGAGGCCTGTGTGCGAGGGCGCGAGCCGCGGCTGTCGGCGCGGACAGCAGAGTCAGGCGTGGGACGCTAGGGTTGCTGCTACCGCCACCAAGAGGCCTGTGTGCGAGCACAGGTCATTCTCCACACGGTCCCTCCCGGGAGCCCGTGCAGCCCCCCACTGCCAGGGCCCCGTGATCCAGGGACAGCTTCCCCGGGAGAACGCGCGGTGCGCCTCGGGCCGGTGCCCAGGAGCTGTGCGAACAAAGAGGAGATGGGGAGGTCTCTCCCAGCAGCCTCAAAAGCAGCGGATTAAAGTTCCACAATCAACTTGAAGTGCCCTGCATCTGTGGAAAACCTGAATAGACAGCGAAATATCCCACTTTGAGGAGGTGGACTTTGGGAGCAAGATATACTATTATTTTCCCCTTTTTTCTTTTTGTGAGTGTGTATGTGTGTGCTGCTGTGTGAGATTTTATCTGTATAGCTTTGTTTTCACCATTTGTCCTAGGGTTAGACTGACC
>NC_041234.1:100086955-100091375 GCF_002837175.3 Physeter macrocephalus
TGTGGGACTTTTATGCCTGTGGACTTGAGAAGCTACAAACGACCCTCTTCACCCATGATGAGAAGGAGGACCCACCCTTCCCCTAAGAGTCCTCACCACCTTTCCCATCCCTACCCAGGAAAATAAACTGAATTACAGAAAAAACAAAAAAGAAAGCATCTTTCAGGTTTTCACAAGTGGTCCCCCAAACCATAGATATAATCCACACAGTGATTACAGTCCTGAGTACAGGACTTTAAAGTTTGCCAGAGCAAGAGAGACAATGATCTTTCTCAAAAAGATATACTAATATTCTTTTATACCTGAAAAAAATACTAATTTTTAGAGGGGGGATAAAAGTAAATAAAATTCTCTAATTAAAAAAATTTTTAAATATAGTCAATTTGTCATTTAAAAATATTAGCACCAGACCTCTGGGGTAGGATGGCAGACTGAATACATGTACCTAATTTTGTTCTCTCCCCAAATCCCACTTACAGACAGGAAAGGTTGTTTTTTTTTTTTTTTTAAAGGATGTAAGTCCATAACAATAGAGAAAACAGCAACAAAGTTTTGGAAGCTAAAAAGTAGATGGTGCAGTGGAACTAGGATCAGACCTGAGAAAACGGAATCTCAAGTCTGCAGGGGGAAAGCAAGAACCAACCTGATTGACCCCACACAATTCTCAAAGGTCTCAGTATGGGCAGTACCAGGTGTCTGGACATGGGAGTGAGAGTTGGTGGGTTGAAACAAGGAAGACCAAGGTGGGAACTCTGAGAAGTCACTCATGCTACCAGGCACATGCAGAATCTACTAAACTGCAGAAGTCTGGAGGTTTATTCTCTGGAAAGGTTAAGCCAAGGGCTTTGACAGGGGGTGCCAGGCCCAGCTGAGGGAAATCGAGTCTATATTTACAGAATACTGGAAGCAGAGACCCCCCAGTCCCCCCAACTCAGCTCCCACAACAAAGGCAGCCAGAAACATCCTTCAGCCAGATTGGAAGGCTCCTCTCTAGAGAAAGTAAAACAATTCCAGAAGCACATAAATGTATGAACCTAGGAGAGGGTCCCCAACAACTAGCCTATCCAAACTATCTCATGTAGCTCAAAATTGACAGGACTCGGGAGGGGGAAGGGTAAGCTGTGGTGAAGTGAGAGAGTGGCAGGGACATATATGCACTACCAAATGTAAATTAGATAGCTAGTGGGAAGCTGCCGCATAGCACAGGGAGATCACCTCTGTGCTTTGTGACCACCTACAGGGGTGGGATAGGGAGGGTGGGAGGGAGGATGACGCAAGAGGGAAGAGATATGGGAACATATGTATATGTATAACTGATTCACTTTGTTGTAAAGGAGAAACTAACACACTATTGTAAAACAGTTATACTCAAATAAAGATGTTAAAAACAAACAAACAAACAAAAAACTCTCTATTGGAGGATCACATAATTTTATATATAAAAAGTCCTAAAGACTACACCAAAAAATCTATTAGAAATAATAAACGAATACAGTAAATTTGCAAGATAAAAATCAATACACAAAAATCTGTTGCTTTTCTATATGCTAACAATGAGCTATCAGAAAAAGCAATTAAGAAAACAATTCCATTTACAATTTCAATAAGAATAAAATACCTAGGAATGAATTTAATCAAGGGGGTGAAATACCAGTCACTAAAACTATAAGACACTGTTGAAGGAAACTGAAGAAGCCACAAAAAAAATGGAAGCATATTCTGTGGTCATGGATTGGAAGAATTAGCATTGTTAAAATGTCTATATACTGAATCTACAGATTCAATGCAATCTCTATCAAAATCCCAAGGATATTTTTCACAGAAATAGAACAAAAACTCCTAAAATTTATATGGAACCATGGAAGAACCCAAATATCCAAAGCAATCTAGAGAAAGAAGAACAAAGCTGGAGATATCACACTCCCTGTTTCCAAAGTATGTTACAAAGTCATAGTAATCAATAGAGCAGGGTATTAGAAGAAAAAAAAAAGATATACAGATCAATGAAACAGAAATGAGACCTCAGAAGAAAACCCATTTATATATGGACAATTAATTTAAAACAAAGGGGCAAAGAACATAAAATGGAGACACATAGTCTCTTCAATAAATGGTGTTAGAAAAACTGGACAGCCACATGCAAAAAAATGAAACTAGACCAGTATCTCACACTATACACAAAAATCAACTCAACATGGATTAAAGACTTGAGTGTAATATCTAAAACCATAAAACTCCTAGAAGATAGGCAGTACACTCTTTGACATTGGTCTTAGCAATATCTTTCTGGACATGTCTCCTCAGGCAAGAGAAACAAAAACAAAAATAAACAAATGGAAATAAACTAAAAGCTTTTGCACAGCAAAGGAAACAATCTACAAAGTAACCTACAGAATGGGGGAATATATTTGCAAATCATATATACAATAAGGGGTTATTATCCAAAATATATAAAGAATGCATACAACTCAACAACAAAAAGCAAACTACCCAGTTAAAAAATGAGCAGAGGGGCTGAATAGACATTTTTCCAAAGAAGACATAGAGATGGCCAACAGGCAGATGAAGAGATTTTCTATACCAGTAATTATTAGGGAAATGCAAATCAAAACCACAATGAGATATCACCTCACACCTGTTAGAATGGCTATTAACAAAAAGGCTAGAAATAACAAGTATTGGCAAGAATGTGGAGAAAGGGAACCCTCATACACTGTCGAGGGGAATGGAAATTGGTATAGTCACTATAGAAAACAGTATGGAGATTCCTCAAAAAATTAAGAATAAAACTACCCTATGATTCAGCTATCCCACTTCTGTATATGTATAACATTATATTTCTACTTCTGTATTCACTGTAGCATGCTTACCACAAAAAATTTAATTTCTATCCATCACAATACAGTTGATCCCCTTTACCCATTTCACCCTCCTTCCACCCTTTCCCTTTTGGCTGATAATGCTCATGAGACCTTCTATGTATCCTTGCTAGTTTTCTGTTTCCTTGTCTTATGTATTAAGGACGGTGTAATGTTTGATGGACAATTTTGAATTTGTCTATCTCCCCTTTCAATCCTACAAATTTGTTCTTAATGATTGCTGAAGCGCTATTGTTTGGTTCAAACATATTTAGAATTCTAATGTCTTTTTCATGTATTCCCCATTTTATTATTACATAATGGCCCTCTTTATCCCTAGAAATTTTCCTTGCGTTAAGTGCACTTAGTATGATATTCGTATAGTTACTGTAGCTTTCTTTTAATTATGATGTGTATCTTATACTTCCATCCTTTTACATTTTATTGTGGTGTAATATACCTAACATGAAATTTACCATTTTAACCATTTTTTAAGTGTATAATTTGATGACCTTAAGGACATTAACAATGTTATATAAACATAGCCAGTAGACATTTCCAGGACTTAATCATCATTCCAAATAAAAGATCCATATCAAATAAACAATAATTCCCCATTCCCTTATCCCCAAGTCCCAAGACCCTGGTAAACTCTATTCTACTTTCTGTCTGTATGAATTTGTTCATTTCAGATCCTCACATAAGTGGAATCATGAAGTATTTTGCATTAAATGAATATTTTGTACTGTAATTTTAATTCGTATATTAATTTTGCTATATTTATTTTAGTTATTTTCTTAGTATTCTGCTTTAGGACTTAGCATATGCACCTTAACAGAATCAAGTTCAGATTTATAAAACTTACTTCCAATGAGATAGACAAACATTATACCTATGTTGCTTTATTCCATCAGCACATTTTTGTGCTATTATTTGATACAATCACACCTATATATGTTACAAACTAAACAATACTTTTTATAATTACTAATATATATAATTTTATGTCTCTTAAAGAGCTGCAAAGATAAACTAGCATAAGTAAATGTCACAATCTGAATGTACATTTCAATAAATATAGACCACTATCTTTCAAGAGTATAAACACAAATATACATGACAACATATATGCAAATTGATATATGCATATGTATATATTTATATGCATCATTATCACATATGATTCATCTCAAGTATGCAAGAATGATTTAGTACTTGAGACTCATGCAGAGTAATTCAATTCACCTTATTAACAGAACACAGTAGAAAAGTGATATCGATAAATTTTAAAAATCTGCATTTGAAAAAAAATCAAACCCATTTACTATAAATAAAACAGACAAAACAAACAAATCTTATCAAACAAGAAATAGAATGGAACTTCCTTAATCTGATAAAGAATCTTTATAAAAATCTACAGTGTTCATCATACTCAACATTATATAATGAAAAGTTTTCTCTGATATAGAAAACAAAACAAGGCTACTCACCTGCTATCATATCTTCCACTCTACATTTTATTGGATGTTTCATTCCCCTGAAATAAGGCAATACAAATAGTA
>NC_041234.1:100095279-100138203 GCF_002837175.3 Physeter macrocephalus
TGTGGGACTTTTATGCCTGTGGACTTGAGAAGCTACAAACGACCCTCTTCACCCATGATGAGAAGGAGGACCCACCCTTCCCCTAAGAGTCCTCACCACCTTTCCCATCCCTACCCAGGAAAATAAACTGAATTACAGAAAAAACAAAAAAGAAAGCATCTTTCAGGTTTTCACAAGTGGTCCCCCAAACCATAGATATAATCCACACAGTGATTACAGTCCTGAGTACAGGACTTTAAAGTTTGCCAGAGCAAGAGAGACAATGATCTTTCTCAAAAAGATATACTAATATTCTTTTATACCTGAAAAAAATACTAATTTTTAGAGGGGGGATAAAAGTAAATAAAATTCTCTAATTAAAAAAATTTTTAAATATAGTCAATTTGTCATTTAAAAATATTAGCACCAGACCTCTGGGGTAGGATGGCAGACTGAATACATGTACCTAATTTTGTTCTCTCCCCAAATCCCACTTACAGACAGGAAAGGTTGTTTTTTTTTTTTTTTTAAAGGATGTAAGTCCATAACAATAGAGAAAACAGCAACAAAGTTTTGGAAGCTAAAAAGTAGATGGTGCAGTGGAACTAGGATCAGACCTGAGAAAACGGAATCTCAAGTCTGCAGGGGGAAAGCAAGAACCAACCTGATTGACCCCACACAATTCTCAAAGGTCTCAGTATGGGCAGTACCAGGTGTCTGGACATGGGAGTGAGAGTTGGTGGGTTGAAACAAGGAAGACCAAGGTGGGAACTCTGAGAAGTCACTCATGCTACCAGGCACATGCAGAATCTACTAAACTGCAGAAGTCTGGAGGTTTATTCTCTGGAAAGGTTAAGCCAAGGGCTTTGACAGGGGGTGCCAGGCCCAGCTGAGGGAAATCGAGTCTATATTTACAGAATACTGGAAGCAGAGACCCCCCAGTCCCCCCAACTCAGCTCCCACAACAAAGGCAGCCAGAAACATCCTTCAGCCAGATTGGAAGGCTCCTCTCTAGAGAAAGTAAAACAATTCCAGAAGCACATAAATGTATGAACCTAGGAGAGGGTCCCCAACAACTAGCCTATCCAAACTATCTCATGTAGCTCAAAATTGACAGGACTCGGGAGGGGGAAGGGTAAGCTGTGGTGAAGTGAGAGAGTGGCAGGGACATATATGCACTACCAAATGTAAATTAGATAGCTAGTGGGAAGCTGCCGCATAGCACAGGGAGATCACCTCTGTGCTTTGTGACCACCTACAGGGGTGGGATAGGGAGGGTGGGAGGGAGGATGACGCAAGAGGGAAGAGATATGGGAACATATGTATATGTATAACTGATTCACTTTGTTGTAAAGGAGAAACTAACACACTATTGTAAAACAGTTATACTCAAATAAAGATGTTAAAAACAAACAAACAAACAAAAAACTCTCTATTGGAGGATCACATAATTTTATATATAAAAAGTCCTAAAGACTACACCAAAAAATCTATTAGAAATAATAAACGAATACAGTAAATTTGCAAGATAAAAATCAATACACAAAAATCTGTTGCTTTTCTATATGCTAACAATGAGCTATCAGAAAAAGCAATTAAGAAAACAATTCCATTTACAATTTCAATAAGAATAAAATACCTAGGAATGAATTTAATCAAGGGGGTGAAATACCAGTCACTAAAACTATAAGACACTGTTGAAGGAAACTGAAGAAGCCACAAAAAAAATGGAAGCATATTCTGTGGTCATGGATTGGAAGAATTAGCATTGTTAAAATGTCTATATACTGAATCTACAGATTCAATGCAATCTCTATCAAAATCCCAAGGATATTTTTCACAGAAATAGAACAAAAACTCCTAAAATTTATATGGAACCATGGAAGAACCCAAATATCCAAAGCAATCTAGAGAAAGAAGAACAAAGCTGGAGATATCACACTCCCTGTTTCCAAAGTATGTTACAAAGTCATAGTAATCAATAGAGCAGGGTATTAGAAGAAAAAAAAAAGATATACAGATCAATGAAACAGAAATGAGACCTCAGAAGAAAACCCATTTATATATGGACAATTAATTTAAAACAAAGGGGCAAAGAACATAAAATGGAGACACATAGTCTCTTCAATAAATGGTGTTAGAAAAACTGGACAGCCACATGCAAAAAAATGAAACTAGACCAGTATCTCACACTATACACAAAAATCAACTCAACATGGATTAAAGACTTGAGTGTAATATCTAAAACCATAAAACTCCTAGAAGATAGGCAGTACACTCTTTGACATTGGTCTTAGCAATATCTTTCTGGACATGTCTCCTCAGGCAAGAGAAACAAAAACAAAAATAAACAAATGGAAATAAACTAAAAGCTTTTGCACAGCAAAGGAAACAATCTACAAAGTAACCTACAGAATGGGGGAATATATTTGCAAATCATATATACAATAAGGGGTTATTATCCAAAATATATAAAGAATGCATACAACTCAACAACAAAAAGCAAACTACCCAGTTAAAAAATGAGCAGAGGGGCTGAATAGACATTTTTCCAAAGAAGACATAGAGATGGCCAACAGGCAGATGAAGAGATTTTCTATACCAGTAATTATTAGGGAAATGCAAATCAAAACCACAATGAGATATCACCTCACACCTGTTAGAATGGCTATTAACAAAAAGGCTAGAAATAACAAGTATTGGCAAGAATGTGGAGAAAGGGAACCCTCATACACTGTCGAGGGGAATGGAAATTGGTATAGTCACTATAGAAAACAGTATGGAGATTCCTCAAAAAATTAAGAATAAAACTACCCTATGATTCAGCTATCCCACTTCTGTATATGTATAACATTATATTTCTACTTCTGTATTCACTGTAGCATGCTTACCACAAAAAATTTAATTTCTATCCATCACAATACAGTTGATCCCCTTTACCCATTTCACCCTCCTTCCACCCTTTCCCTTTTGGCTGATAATGCTCATGAGACCTTCTATGTATCCTTGCTAGTTTTCTGTTTCCTTGTCTTATGTATTAAGGACGGTGTAATGTTTGATGGACAATTTTGAATTTGTCTATCTCCCCTTTCAATCCTACAAATTTGTTCTTAATGATTGCTGAAGCGCTATTGTTTGGTTCAAACATATTTAGAATTCTAATGTCTTTTTCATGTATTCCCCATTTTATTATTACATAATGGCCCTCTTTATCCCTAGAAATTTTCCTTGCGTTAAGTGCACTTAGTATGATATTCGTATAGTTACTGTAGCTTTCTTTTAATTATGATGTGTATCTTATACTTCCATCCTTTTACATTTTATTGTGGTGTAATATACCTAACATGAAATTTACCATTTTAACCATTTTTTAAGTGTATAATTTGATGACCTTAAGGACATTAACAATGTTATATAAACATAGCCAGTAGACATTTCCAGGACTTAATCATCATTCCAAATAAAAGATCCATATCAAATAAACAATAATTCCCCATTCCCTTATCCCCAAGTCCCAAGACCCTGGTAAACTCTATTCTACTTTCTGTCTGTATGAATTTGTTCATTTCAGATCCTCACATAAGTGGAATCATGAAGTATTTTGCATTAAATGAATATTTTGTACTGTAATTTTAATTCGTATATTAATTTTGCTATATTTATTTTAGTTATTTTCTTAGTATTCTGCTTTAGGACTTAGCATATGCACCTTAACAGAATCAAGTTCAGATTTATAAAACTTACTTCCAATGAGATAGACAAACATTATACCTATGTTGCTTTATTCCATCAGCACATTTTTGTGCTATTATTTGATACAATCACACCTATATATGTTACAAACTAAACAATACTTTTTATAATTACTAATATATATAATTTTATGTCTCTTAAAGAGCTGCAAAGATAAACTAGCGTAAGTAAATGTCACAATCTGAATGTACATTTCAATAAATATAGACCACTATCTTTCAAGAGTATAAACACAAATATACATGACAACATATATGCAAATTGATATATGCATATGTATATATTTATATGCATCATTATCACATATGATTCATCTCAAGTATGCAAGAATGATTTAGTACTTGAGACTCATGCAGAGTAATTCAATTCACCTTATTAACAGAACACAGTAGAAAAGTGATATCGATAAATTTTAAAAATCTGCATTTGAAAAAAAATCAAACCCATTTACTATAAATAAAACAGACAAAACAAACAAATCTTATCAAACAAGAAATAGAATGGAACTTCCTTAATCTGATAAAGAATCTTTATAAAAATCTACAGTGTTCATCATACTCAACATTATATAATGAAAAGTTTTCTCTGATATAGAAAACAAAACAAGGCTACTCACCTGCTATCATATCTTCCACTCTACATTTTATTGGATGTTTCATTCCCCTGAAATAAGGCAATACAAATAGTAAACGGCAGGTGGATGAGACAGGAAGAATGAAAACTCTCAGAATTTCAAAAAACATTACTATGTATATAAAATTCCAAATTAATCTATGAAAATTTAGCAAGGATACTGGATATAAAGTCAACATATAAACTTTTATACATAGCACAAACTTCTCTGTATAAAATAAGCTGCAAGGATATATTATACAGCACAGAGAATACAGCCAATAATTTATAATAACTTTAAATGGAGTATAATGTATAAAAAGATTTAATATATTGTACACCTAAAACTAATATAATATTGTAAATAACCATACTTCAATAAAAAGAATTTGTTTTATAAATATCAACAGGAAATTATAATAGCAACAAAATTAATCTATTAAGTGATGTATAAGGAAGCTAAATAGAAAAATATAAATATAAGAGAAATTTAGAAATATTAAAATGAAGGGAGGAATCTAATATGTTTGAGTATTGAGAGTTAATACTATTAAGCCATCAAATTTCTATAAAATAATCAATAGATTCATTGCAATACAATCAAAATCCAAGAGTACTGGGTCAATTGGTTATTCTCATGGAATAAAAAAGAAATTTGATTTCTATATTTCATCACATATACAAATACAGTCCCAATTTATTTGGTCTAAAGGTTAAATGTATCACAATAAAAATGTTAGAGAAAATAATAGGGAAACATTTTTGTGACTTAGAGTAAGCAAATATTTCTTAAACAGAGCAGAAATGTGATAATCATAAAGGAAAATAAACATAAATTTAATTTAAGTTAAGACCTTCTGTTTATCAAAAGACATGACTCAGAAAGAAAAAGAGTTTCAGGATGGGAAAAGTTAGTTTCAATACAACATCCAACAAAGAATGACTATCGAAAATATAACCTAAAAAATGAATCAAAAAGGAAGAACCTGAAAGAACGGAACAGAAAATAGGGCAAAATAATTAAACAGACACTTCCCAAGAGAATATATGCAAATAGGTATTAAACATGTTAAAAAGTGTTCAAGTTCATTAATTATCAGGGAATTGCAAATTGAAATCACAAGAAGATACCACTAACCACCCATCTGAATTGCTAAAATGCAAAAAAAAAAGTGGATTAAACACATGTTCCAGGGAATGTAGGACAACGGGAATACTCATAAACTTTGGTGGTATAGCCTTTTAAAAAATATTTGAGAGAACCTACCAATGCTGAACATGTTTATAACAAATTTTCTGTCAATTCCACTGCACAAAAGATACGTAGGTTTCAAAAGACATGTACTAGGGCTTCCCTGGTGGTGCAGTGGTTGAGAGTCCACCTGCTGATGCAGGGGACACGGGTTCGTGCCCTGGTCCAGGAAGATACCACATGCCGCAGAGCGGCTGGGTTCGTGAGCCATGGCCGCTGGGCCTGCGCGTCCGGAGCCTGTGCTCTGCAACGGGAGAGGCCACGACAGTGAGAGGCCCGCGTACCGCAAAAAAACAAACAAAAAAACCCAAACAAACAAAAGACATGTACTAGAACATCTGTGGCAGTACTACCCGTAATTGTCAAAAACTAGAAATAATCAATAAGAGTGGGTAAATACATTTTTTTCATACAATCAAATACATTAAAGCAAAGATAATGGATCACTGAAGGGTATTCTATAATCTGAATGAATTTAATAAACGTAACATTGAGTAACATAAACCATACCTGTCTTAGCCTGCTTGGGATATCCTAACAAAATACCATAGACTGAGAGGCTTAAACAAGAGACTTTAATTTCTCATAGTTCTGGATGCTGGAAAGTCTAAGATCAAGGCACCAGACAATTTGATTCCTGGTGAGAGCTGTCTTCCGGGCTTACCTTCTCATTATGTCACCATATAGAAAAGAAAGAGTGATCTTTTGCTCTGTTCTTTTTCTTACAAAGCCACCATAAGCTACCAGCCATCTCACTGTAAGGTTCCCACTCTCGTGATCTCATCTAACTCTAATTACCTCCCAAAGGCACCATCTCTAAACACCATCACATCAAAGGTTAGGACTTCAACATATAAATTTTGGGGAGACACAATTCAATCTATAGCAATACTAAAATCAGTTCATGTTTTAGAGGAAGAAAGACTTTACCTCTACCCTCACAGGCTTGATAGCTGAGTCTATGAAATAAACTGATAACAGGCAGATTAATAGGAGAAAAGATATACAAATTTATTATTTTTTAATATTACATTCACAGGGGCATCACAGGAAAAAAAGTGAATACCCAAAAAAAGCAGTGAGATTTGAAAGATGAATAGGCCCTTAGAAGAATGATAGTTTGTCTGGGTGTGGTGTCAATGTCTGGTCTCCTCTCTTGTGATAAGAGTCAATCTTTCCTGGTTAGTGAAACTCCTAGGGAGGGGATTTATGAAAATTTAGTTCCTTTAGGATCTGTCTTTAGGCATATAAAGGGAGTTGAGAGAAATCCTCTCCCTACATTTGCTATTTTTCAAGGGACTTCAACTCAAAATAATCAATATACCAAAGCTGCGTATTTTGCAGTACCATGTGCCTAACTCCTTCAATGTCATATGACCACATTTGTATAATGTACAAAACAGCTAAAATTCATCAACACTGTTACAAGTCAGGATGGTGGTTACCTTTGTGGGAGGTTAGTGATTCGTAGGGACCATAAGGCTTCTGGACTACTGTTGATGTTTGTTGATCTGGGATTTGGTTACACAGGTGTGTTCCATTTTTGAAAATTCTGCATGGTATACTTATAACATGCACTTTTCTATATGAATGTATCAATATATTGTATTTAAATAAAAGTATCAACCCATACACAATGATGATATTTTTAAAAATTATTTATTTTTATTTATTATTTTTGGCTGTGTTGGGTCTTCGTTGCTGCACGTGGGCTTTCTCCAGTTGCGGCGTGCAGGCTTCTCATGGCAGTGGCTTCTCTTGTTGCGGAGCACAGGCTAGGCGCGCGGGCTTCAGTAGTTGTGGTGCACAGGCTCAGTAATTGTGGCTCACGGGCTCTAAAGCGCAGGCTCAGTAGTTGTGGTACACGGGCTTAGTTGCTCCGCGGCATGTAGGATCTTCCCAGACCAGGGCTCGAACCCATGTCCCCTGCATTGGCAGGTGGATTCGTAACTACTGCACCACCAGGGAAGACCAGCATGATATTTATTAGATGTGCTACCAGCAAGTTCCTGTACTATGAAGTTTTCTTAAGTTGTTGATGCCCTGTCTCATTTCCAATACAGTATGTTCATGTATTCAGTGATACTTTAAAAAAAATTATTTCTTTGAGCTTATATAAATAGTAAAATTAATTTATTCATTTCCATTCATGTCTTTGCTAATGGTTTTCATCAATACAATCAGTAGACTTTTCTGTACACACAAAGTAAGTCCAATATCACTGAAAGAGTCTCTTTGGATTGAAAAATAAAGATTACTTTATACATTTTCAACATCCATCTTGAATTATTTTCTACTAATAAAACACAGACGGGTGAAATTCATTCTATTGTCAGTTATAATGTCATTTATCTGTATCAATGCCACTTCTTTGAGTTGAAAACTCCTTTGTTCTCATGTGTTAATGCACTTTTAAGATACTTGAAACATGTTTTTGAACTTACGTGAAGCATCATTTTTCTAGAACTGTTCAAGATATTTCCATGTTTGCCTTTATATTTGTGTCTTTCAAATAATTTTATTGATCTCAAGTTAGAGATGCAAACAATGCAAACCCCATTGTTCATTTCCAATTTGACTGAAATTTGTACAAACCCTTGAAAGCACTTGCTTTCATTAGTTGTTCCATAGTTGCAAGAACCTAATTTCTTGATCTTATTATTTGTTTAATGACTACTCAATTTGCCAGTAACTACATTTTTGCCACAGAATAAGAAATCAATCTTATAACATCTATTTTCTAGTAAAAATTGTCATCTTGCTATCAGACTCTGGAAGATTCAAGTTGGTCACATTCATAACTGTTATAATTGTTTCTTCTGGCTGTTTTCCTATAATATAGGAAATACTTATTAATTCCTCTAAATATCAATTTCATTGCCTGTAACACGTCTATTTTAACAAAACTTCCATATGGCAAGTTGACAGCATGGTCTATGCTTATTTTCTTGGAAAGTTTTATAATATATTTTGCTTTCATTTTTATACATAATAAGCACGGCAATCTGAAAAACCAGTAGAAGCAGATTTTGTTCCATGGAGAAACTTTTCTCCTTGTTACCCTAGTAGAAGTATAAGATGATGGACTGGAAATTGGGATGGCTTTTCTGTTGCCACTGCCCCAGCAATTTGGAGAGGTGGTCATGATTCTTATTCAGCTTCTGTAGCCTTGACTCCCTGTCAGTGTAGGCCTTCTGCCTGTTTCAAATTTCAGATTTTAATTAATTTGAAATTAATTTTAGAATGCAGTGTACAAAATATACTTAATTTTATTTTTTCGTATGGTTAAAAAGCTATCTCACCTTTCCCACTGTTATAGTAATCAGAGATTAGAAAGACTATTTCTATTTTGAACTGATTTTCCATTAATGAGTGTAGGTGTTTCTAAGCTCTCTCTTCTGTCAAGTTAGGTCATTTATTCTTATCAATTTCAATACCAACATACCTTGATTATCATGACATTATAATATGAATTGATATATGGTAAGCCATGAAAACATACCTTTTTACTTATTCAAAATTGTCATTTTTGGATAATTTATATTTCCTTATGATTTTCAGAAGTAGTATTTTCCATTGGACAGGCATCCATGTTGGAATTTTTTTTTCCGATTGCAGTATTAGATCAATTTTAGAAAATTGTCTTCCCTTGTAAAAACACAAACTTTCCATAGTTTACAGCCTTTCTTTTAGACTCTATTAATATTTTGTAACATTCTAAAGAAATATCTTGTATAAAGTTAGGTTAATTTCTAGACAGTGTTGGATAGCATAGGTTTTTTGAGATATCACTGATTGTCATAGGGAAGTAATATAGAGATATTGGAAATACTTTTTTGTTTTTTGTACTTCTGTGGTTTCCAGTTCCTGTCAACATTGCTATAGCAGCAGCAGTCAGTTGGTTCCTGTTTCCATCTTTCAGTTTCCCGAGGATTAGCTTCAGAGTGTACCTTAACAGTTCCTTGCAACAGTCAGGTCCTATTCTTTGGCAGTCAGAGAATCAGCCTCCTGTGCTCCGTCATACCCTATGCCAGGCCCTTATGTTGTCCAAACACTCATTAAGCACATTCTCTTTAGTAATATGAACACCTGTTAACTCATACTCCCTCCTTGGTGATACAAGTGCCAAAATTTCAGGGTTCATCCTCTAAGCTCCTAAGTTCTAATAGTATCATTTTGCATTCTTTTATTCTTATGCTACTGATTTTGGGGTTATCTTAGCATCCCTTTATTGCCTTCCAATACCTGGGGAAACAGTTCCCTGTGTTAAACCTCATACATTTGAAATGCCCAGCTTGTTTTCTCAGCTGGATCCTTAGTGATACAAAAGATAGGTTAGCATGAACCAAAAAGAAGTAGCCAGTTGAAAATTAAAGTTTTTTAATATGTCATTCAATGTAAAAAATAATAACCAAAGATCAAAGAAAATGGCGAATTAAATTCACCTTTATTGAAAAAGTGCATTTGTGTAAACATTTATATAAATATGTATATATATATATATATACATACACATATGTGGCTATATATATATATACATATATACACATATGTGGCAATAAATTGACATTGGTGAACATGGAGATTAGAGATACATGTAATCATCTTATATGATCTTATACATATGAATATATAAAAACATTATATAATTATCCAAATACCTTGGCCTTTAATCCATGTAATTTCATAGAGATAGAGCATTAGCATATATGTAAGATATATGTGAAATGGAAAAATAATTGTAATTGATAGAAGATAATCATATGTACAGATAATGTACACTTAGAATTCCTTTCTACCAAGGAACACCTGAGATTTTTATGATTTCTTAATAATTACCAACTCTAAATATTATATAAAGTCATCTCATTAGACTGTTTAAGAGACTTGACGAACATGACCTATAATGTTTATCTGGTTCAGCCATTTCCTTCTTTATGTATTTTGCTGTCAACATTGCATTAATCTTTGTCTACTTTTTAGTTCAGCACAGACAAACAACAATCTGCTTCATCCTACTATGAAGAAGAAGAAAAACAATGAAAGGACTCATCAGGCTTATGTTTTACAGTGTAAGATTTCAGGTTTGTTGTGACTTTCCATTCAAGTAGCACCTGACTGAGTGGTATGAGGGATAAAAATGGAAAATAAACAATTTAAAAATATTGTTGGAGACTTTAATACTCAACTTTCAACAATAGAACAAGGGCAGAAGTTCATCAAGGAAATAGAAGACTTGAACAACACTATAAACCAACTAGGCCTAACAGACTTCTAATAAAACATTTCATTCAACAACAGCATCATATACATTTTTATCAAGTACCCATGGAATATTTTCCAGGATAGACAATATTCTAGGCCATGAAACAAACATCAATAAATTTTAAAAGGATATAAATAATACAAAACATGTTTTACCACAATGAAAGGAAATTAGAATTAACAATAGAAAGAGAAGTTTGAAACTCACAAGTATCTGGAAATTAAACAGCACATCTCTAAATAACCACTGAGTCAAAAGAGATATCAAAAGATAAATTAGAAAATAGCTGGGAAAAAAAGCAAAGAGACAATATACCAAAACTTAAGGGAGACAGTTAAATAATTTTTAAAAGGCTATTTATATCTTTTAATGGCTATATTAAGAAAAAAGTTGCAGGATACAAAACTAATGCACAGAAATCTCTTGCATTCCTATACACTAATGACGAAAAATCTGAAAGAGAAATTAAGGAACACTCCCATTTACCATTGCAAGAAAAATAATAAAATACCTAGGAAAAAATCTACCTAGGGAGACAAAAGACCTGTATGCAGAAAACTATAAGACACTGATGAAAGAAATTAAAGATAATACAAACAGATGGAGAGATACACCATGTTCTTGGATTGGAAGAATCAACAGTGTGAAAATGACTACGCCCAAAGAAATCTACAGATTCAATGCAATCCCTATCAAATTAGCAATGGCATTTTTTACAGAACTAGAATAAAAAATCTTAAAATTTGTATGGAGACACAAAAGACCCCGAATAGCCAAAGCAGTCTTGAGGGAAAAAAAAACAGTGCTGGAGAAATCAGACCCCCTGAATTCAGACTATACTACAAAGCTACAGTAATCAAGACAGTATGGTAGTGGCACAAAAACAGAAATATAGATCAATGGAACAGGATAGAAAGCCCAGAGATAAACTCATGCACATATGGTCAACTAATCTATGACAAAGGAGGCAAGGACCTACAATGGAGAAAAGACAATCTCTTCAATAAGTGGTGCTGGGAAAACTAGACAGCTACATGTAAAAGAATGAAAGTAGAACACTCCCTAACACCTACACAAAAATAAACTCAAAATGGATTAGAGACATAAATGTAAGACTGGATACTATAAAACTCTTAGAGGAAAACATAGGAAGAACACACTTTGACATAAATCACAGCAAGATCTTTTTTGATCCACCTCCTAGAGTAATGGAAATAAAAACAAAAATAAACAAATGGGACCTAATGAAACTTCAAAGCTAGATAACCAGAGAGCATGTGCAGAAATCTACCCTGAATCTGAGCCTCTTTGACAGATTACCTTTGGGAAAGCAAAAGGAAGGTTGTCAGCACATAGCCTGGCTATGCAGAATCAAAAGAAAACATACAAACTTAAGAATTGTGCCACAAGATAGAGCAAGAAGTATGGAGCAGATGTATCCATAGAAGGTCTGAAAAAGCCTTAGAATACCTGGTGGGGCTGATGGAAGGTATTTCTCTCCTAAAGTCAGACAGTAAGATTGGAGGAAGTGATTGCTACTTCAAATGTGAAGAGCAGTGCAAGATTTCAAGGAACATGAAAAATAAAGGAAAGATGATACCACAAAATATATATTTCCAGTAATTGACCCCAAAGATGGAGATCTGTAATTTATCTGATAAAGAATTCAAAATAGGTGTTTAAAGAAGTTTGATGAGCTACAGAAAAACACTGGAAGACAATTCAACAAAATCAGGAAAACACACACAAAAAGAAGTTTAATGAAGAGATATAAATCATTAAAAAGAACTAAACAGAAATTCAAATTCAGGTGTGGAAGAAAACAATGAATTAAATGAAAAATGCAATAGAGAGCATCAACAGCAGAATGGCCAAGCAGAATAAAGAATCTGTAGATTAGAAAATAGGACCTTTGAAATTATTCATTTCGAGGAGAATAATGAAAAAAAGAATAAAAAAGAGTGAAGAAGGCCCAAGTGACCTATGGCATATCACCAAAAGGAACAATTTGTAAATTATTAGTGTACCAGAAAGACAAGAGGGTAGGAGAGGACAGAAAGTTTAATTAAAGAAAAATCACTGAGAACATCCCAAATCTGGGGAGAGATTTGGACATCCAAGTTCATGAAGCTCATAGGTGTCTAACAAACAAAACTTACAGAGTTCTTGTAAAAGAGACATTATAATAAAATTGCTAAAAATCTAAAACAGTAGAGAAAAGAAGCTTATAACTTACAAGGGAACTTCCATAAGACTATCAGTGAATTTCTCAGCAGAAACCTTGCAAGCCAGGAGGAAGTGGGATGATATATTCAAAGTGCTGAAAGTTAAAAAAAAAAAAAAAACCTAACCAATAGTACTAAAATCAGCAATGTTGCCCTTCAGAAATGAAGAAGAGATGAAGATATACCCAGACCGACAAAAGTTGAGGGAGTTCATCACCACTATATCTGCCTTCCAAGAAATGCTAAAGGGAATTCTTCAAGTTGAAATGAATAGACATTAAGTAACAACATGAAAACATATGAAAGTGTAAAACTCACTAGTAAAGGTAAATATTCCAATTCAGGATACTCTAATACTGTAACCACAGTGGGTGAATCACTTTTATGTCAAGTATAAAAACTAAAAGACAAAAGTATTAAAAATAACTGTAGATACAATAATTTGTTAATACATACACCACATGAATAGATGCAAAGTGTGACATCAATAAAATAAAATGTGGGCAGAGACAAGTAAAGCATAGAGCTTTGTAGGCAATTCAAGTTAATTTGTTATCGCTTAAAATAGCCTGTTATAACTATAAGATGTTGCATGTAAGTCTCACAGTAACCTCTACACAAAAGTTAAACAAAAAGGAGCCAAAGCATTCCACTACAAATAGTCAACAAATCACAAAAGGAAGACAAAAAGAGAGGAAGGAATAAAGAAACTATAAAACAGAAAACAATTAACAGCATGAAAAGTTAGTCCTTACCTATCATTAATTACTTAAAATGTAAATGAATTCACTTATCTAATCAAAAGATATTGAGTATATGAATGGATTTTTTTAAAAAAAGAAATTCCTACAATGTGTTGCCTACAAGAGGTTCACTTTACCTTTAAGGATACACATAGCCTGAAAATGAAGGGACAGAAAAAAAATCCATGCAAATGGTAACCAAAGAGAGCAGAGGTAGCTATACTTACATCAGATTAAATAGATTTTAAGTCAAAATCGGTTACAAGAGGCAAAGACGGTCACTATGCAGTGATAAAGAGGTCAATTCATAAAGAGGATATAACAAATGTAAATATATATGCACACAACATTAGAGAAACTAAATAAAGCAAATATAGCAGAATTGAAGGGAGAAATAGACAGCAATACAATAATAGTAGGGGACTTCAATATCCCACTTTCAAAAGTAGATAGATTATTCAGAAAGAAAAGTAATAAGGAAACAATGGACTTGAACAACAATATAGACCAATTGGACCTAACAGATATACAAAGACCATTCCATTCAATAGCATCAGAACACATTCTTCTCAAGTGCACATGGAACATTCTCCAGGATAGATAATTTAACCTTATATGCAAGAGTTTATTTCTGGGTTCTCTATTCTATTCAATTTGCCTATATATCTGTCTTTATGTCAGTACCACACTCTTGATTACTGTACATTTGTAAGAGTTTTGAAATCGTTAAGTGTGAGACCTCCAAATCTGGTCTTTTCCAAGATTGTTTTGGCTATTCAGGGTCCCTTGAGATTCCATGTGAATTTTAGAATGAATTTTTCTATTTCTGCAAAATAATGTCATTAGGATTTTGATAGGGATTACATTAAATCTGTAGATCACTTTGGATAGTACTGTCATCTTAAAAATATTATGTCTTCCAATCCATGAATACAGGTTGTCTTTCCCTTTATTTGTATCTTCTTTAGTTTCTTTCATCTGTTTTTTTAATTTTAAGTATAAAAGTCTTTCACCTCTTTTTAAAAATGTATTCCTAAGCATTTTATTATTTTCTATGCTACTGTAAATTGAATTTCTTAATTTTCCTTTTGGATTGTTCATTGTTAGTGTGTAAATTGCAACTGATTTTTGCATGTTGATTTTGTATCTTGCAACTTTTCTGAACTCGTTGATTACTCCTAACCCCTTTTTAAATGAAATCTTTAGGGTTTTCTACATATATGATTATGTCATCTGTGAACAGAGATAATTTTACTTCTTCCTTTCCAATATGGATGTGTTTTGTTTCACTTTCTTGCCTAATTTCTCTAAGATTTTTAGTACTATGTTGAATAGAAGTGGCGAGAGAGGGCATTTCTGTCTTGTTCCTGATCTCAGAGAAAAGCTTTCAGTCTTTCAGCATTGATTATTTGTTGTTAGATGACGCCTTATAAACTTGAGGAAGTTTCCCTATATTTCTAGTTTGTTGAGTGTTTCTATTATGAAAGCATGTTGAATTTTATCATTTTTTGCACAAATTGAGATGTTTGTGTAGTTTTTTTCCCATCATTCTGTTAATGTGCTATATTAAATTGAGTGATTTTTCTATGCTGAACCATCTTTGCATTCCAGGAGTAAGTCCCACCTAGTCAAGGTGTATAATTATTGTCATGAGCTGTTAAATTCTGTTTCCTGGTATTGTATATGTGTTTGCATCAATATTTATCATGGATATTGATCTGAAATTTCTTTTACTATCTTTGTCTGGCTTTGTTATCAGGGTAACACTGGCCTCATATAATGAGTTTGGATGTATTCCCTTCTATTTTTTTTTTTGGTAAGAGTTGAGGAATATTAGTGCTAATTTTTCTTTAAACGTTTGATACAATTAATCAGTGAAGTCATCTAGTTCTGGGCTTTTCTTTGTTGAGAGGTTTTTGATTACTGACTAAATCTCTTCACTAGTTTTAGATCTGTTCAGATTTTATATTTCTTCCTAATTAAGTCTTGGTAGGTTGTTTGTTTCCGGGAATATATTCATTTAATTTAGGTTCTCAAATTTGTTTTTGTACAATTTCTTATAGTGTTCTTTTATAACCCATTCTACTTCTGCAATATTTTAAGGTCCCTTCTTTCATTTTTTAGTTATCTGAGTCTTCTTTTTCTTAGTTAATCTAGATAAATATTTGTCATTTTTGTTGATCTTTTAAAATATCCAACTCTTGGTTTCACTGATTTTCTCTACGGTTTTGGATTACTATTATTCATAAGTAGAAGATATCTAAACATCAGTACCACTGATGATTAAATATATGGAGAGTGATAAAATGTAATAAAATATGTAAATATATTATGGATTTTGAGGTTCTCATTGAGAAGGGTGTTACAGAAATGGAAAGTGAGAAAACTGGGAAGATCCTTCTGATATTAGGTTTGCATTTGGAGGTACTGGAGTGATCTTATGGGTTTCAATATATCTAGATAGAAATGGAAATAAATATACATGCAATGTGTTTGTATGCATGCATGTGTATGATTCCCTAGCTCTGTCACTTGGTTTTCTGTGGTTATATAACAGAATATCCTTGTTTGCTTCAAATGTGCACAACATTTTCAGAGATGATGAGACATTAGGTTGACAACTTACAAGTGGTTTAGAAACATAAAGGTTATTTGTACCACATGTACACATTTTCTCTAAGTTTGTGATTGTTTTTGTTGTAAAATAAAATAATAGAGCAAACCTGAATTTATATGTTTTCTTATACATGAGCTTGGGGAAAACATACATGCTCAGGAATACAGAGTATTGGTATAAATGTGGAAAAAAGGGATCTCTTATATGATCATGAAGGATGTAACTTGGTTTACTTTGGAAAATATAGTAGAAGATGGGTTGGTCAATGAATCAGTCATTCCTCTCTGAGCTATGCACAATGGAGAAATAGTAAGCATGGAATACTATTCAGCAGTAAAAAGGATTGGACTAGATAGACCAGAGGTCAGCAAACTACAGACTATAGGCTAAATTTATTCTGCTGTCTGTTTCTACATAATACACAGCAAAGAAAGTTTTTAAAAATTTTAAATGGTTGATAAAAAACACAAAACAGTATTTTGTGACACGTGAAAATTATGTGAAATTCAAACTGTGATGCCTGTAAAGTTTTATTGGAACACAGTCACAATTCTTAATTTATGTACTGCCTATGAAACTGTGGAGTTGTAACACAGACCATCTGGCTTGTAAAGCCTAAAATTTAGTATCTGGCCCTTTACCAAAAAAGTTTGATAACTTCTAGATCTACATGTATCCATTTGTATAAGTTCCCCCCAAAAAATGTTGTGTGAAATAAGCAAAATCTGAAATGTGATGCAATGTCTACATGACCAATACTATTTTTCATTGGCCTCCCCAAAATTCTGTACAGGGAACTATTTTTTATTGGTTTTACATAGGTTTTAATCTGTACCAATTACATTAAATCACACATATTTCTCTACTTTATATTTATTGTACATAACCTATATTCCCTAGAAATATAGAAAGCTCTTGTAATAAATTTCCTACGGGTTGATTCACCTCTGTAACTCTTATGGAGCAAAGAAAAGTGCTTTGAATTAGGAGGTATCAATGGATATTTATGAAAAATGAATAAATTAAATAAAATTATTTTTTCTATAGTAATTTCTAGTAATATGAAGTAAGATATGGGAAGACTTCTATTGAATTACCTCATATGCCAAGCAGTGCCATGAAAAGCACTAGACAATAAAATTGACACTGAATAAATATTTTTCAGCTTAATTTTCTCTAAAACTCTTGATTATACTTGTTAAAAAATGCTCATCTTACTTTATGAAAGATACATTCAAAATTATTAGCATGCCAAAATTCTTAGCAAGGCATTCAATGTCCTTTTAAATTCTAGCCTTATATTCTTCAACTTGTCCATACAAATAACTGACTAAAGCCACACTGAATTCCTCACTGTTTCTTTCACATTTTTGTGGCCTTTTTTTCTGCTCCTCATCTCTGCTTTGTGAATGACTAGTCATCCTTCAAGTTACAGTAATATAAGTATCATATCATGAATCTCCCAGGAAGAATCATTGTTCAACAAATCATTTTATTCCCACTTCTGTTATAACACTGATTACATTGTAAAGTACTGTGCACATTTCCATCAGTATCCACCACTTGACTGAGAATTTTTGATGGTATCAGTGTCCTTTTAATATGTTGAATATCCAGTGTCTGACCCAGGATCTGGATTTCCAATAAATATTTGTTTCAAATGAATGAATTAGAAATCTCCATTTGATGCAATCAATAAAACAAGAATAACAGTAACTTCACAGGTGTATAATGCTATATTTTTGAAAATCATGTGGTTTTTGACATCTATATTTTATGCAAGCAACAAGTGTGTAAGGTAAGCAGAGATTCATGTCACATGGAGCATGAGCATTTGTAAAAATTATTAAGAAAGTGAAGCTAGGGACTTCCCTGGTGGTCCAGTAGCTAAGACTCCATGCTCCCAATGCAGGGGGCCCTGATTCGATCCCTGATTGGGGAACTAGATCCCACATGCTGCAACTAAGAGTTTGCATGCCATAGCTAAAAAAAAAAAAAAATGATCCTGCATGCTGCATCTGAAGATCCCTCATGCCACAAGGAAGATCCCACACGTGGCAACGAAGATCCTGCATGTTGCAACTAAGACCCGGTGCAGACAAATAAATAAATAAACAAACAGACAAACAAATAAATAATTTTAAAAAATAGAAAGTGAAGCTAATTTTCTGCATCATTTTGTCCCTATTTCATCATGCTCCTACTTGCCTGATGCCTCTGCCAATTTCACCCTGTGTCCATTTATCTTGCCAAGTTGTTCCCATGATGGAACTTCACTTAATCTGCCAAGACCAACCATATCAAAATATACCGACCTCTTCTTTTTTCATTTCTGAGTCATTGTTCCTCAAATCATCATCATCATAATCATCATGATCATCATTGTCGTGGTCGTCATCATCATTATCACCCAAGAGAAGGTTTAAAAGACATAACTTTTTTAGAGCCCTCCAAGGTAATATTTTAGTCTGCTTATGGAAGCTCTATCTGGTATACTTGAATCTATTCTCTGTTGGAGATCACTCACTTTACTTAACATAATCCTATCCTTTCACATAGCACTAACTCCTGGTTGGATAAATGAAATATAGCAGTTTAGCATAAGCTAGCATTTATAATATGAAATAGACAGAAATTTGTGTAATTTCTCCTTCCATGGTTAAGAGTTAATGGTCTATTGATAATTTATACATTATATTCTTTGTACGTATCTATTTTACTAGTTGAAACTGATAAAAATTATACAGCAAAACAAGTTTTTTTGTTTTATCATGATGAAAGTCTAAAGATAAATCTGGGTAGTTTTTAGTATTTTTAAATCCCCAAACATGTTTTTAAATAGTAATATGATTATTCATAGAACAGTATTTAAGTAATTAGAATTAAATATGGACTAATTATCATATCAAGTGAACACACCAATATTTATCAAAACATTTGAATGCTTCTGTTTTTAATGATTCAAAGAACTAACCCACTACTGATTATACAATGTTAGAATAGCTTCATTTGCCAACAATAATACCTTGATCAGAACATAGTCCTACATACAAAGAGAAAAGAAATTTTGAAAAATTAAAACTTCTCACATAAATAAATCCATCATGCTAATTCTCTTTAGAAACACACCCCTCAGTCCTATCGAAGGCTATTCTTCAAAAGGGAATGTCTCAGTTGTATATTATTGCATAACAAAGTCTTTTAAAACTTAATGGTTTAAAGAAACACTATTTTTTCTCACAGTTTTCTGGGTTGCCTAGAATCAACTGGGCTGTTATATGCTGTATGTTTTCAGCTGGAGCTGCATTTATCTGTGAGTTGAGTTGGGTTTGGGATGCTGAGAATAAATTTACTCACCTATCTGGCAAGTCAGCTAGGTTAGCTGGAATGGATATTAGCCAGTTGTCCTCTTTCTCCTTGTGTTCTCTCACCATCCAGTTGTTTTACTTGAGCTCTGTTACATGGCGCTGGATCTCAATGGGCAGAAAATGGAAGCTACTTTCTAGGGTCTGGGTTTGGAAATCTCAGAGCTCAATTTTCATCTCATTTTATTGGTCAAAGCAAGTCACAAGAGCAGCCCACATTTTAAGGAAAAGCAAAGAGAACCTACCTCTTGAGAGAGGGGGAGCAGAAACGCCAAAGTCTGGTAAAAATTGTTGGTGGCATCTTTGCAAACAATCTATCACAATACACCCTCTAGCCACAATAATCCACATATCTCCCAGATGCAAAATACGCTAATTCCCATTCCCCACCCCCTCCAAAGTTGTTCTTCACTATGGTATGAGTACAAAATCAAGGATCTCATCATCTGCATTACGTTCAGAAGTGGATAAGACTCTTCAAGTATGGATAGTCTTGTTCTGAAAGCCTATGAACTAAAAGAAGTATCTGCCCCCAGACACCCAACATACCATGGTAACACAGAGCTAAAATAATAATCATCACAGTTTACGTCATTAGAAAAAAGGCACACTAGTACACTGGTCTTTTAAAAAGATATGAATTTGTGCCAGGGACTTTTTTTGTTTTTAATGTGTTATTTATTTATTTATTTATTTTTGGCTGCGTTGGGTCTTCGTTGCTGTGTGCGGGCTTTCTCTAGTTGCTGCAAATGAGGGTTACTCTTCCTTGTGGTGTGTGGGCTTCTCATTGCGGTGGCTTCTCTTTGTTGCAGAGCACATGCTCTAGGTGCACAGGCTTCAATAGTTTTGGCACATAGGCTCAGTAGTTGTGGCACATGGGCTCTAGAGCGCAGGCTCAGTAGTTGTGGCACACGGGCTTAGTTGCTCCGCGGCATGTGGGATCTTCCCAGACCAGGGATCAAACCCTTGTCTCCTGCATTGGCAGGTGGATTCTTAACCACTGCACCACCAGGGAAGTCCTGTGCCAGGGACTTTTAATGAGTTTCCCCTTCTCGTTGAGAAGATGTTCCTTGATTAAGGTCTAATTGCACTTTTATGGAAATAGTTCCCTAAACCATTGTTCTTGGTGGTTCTTGGCTTTACCCTTTAAGTCTTCCATATTTTTCCATAAAATATGACCTATGTTTGCAATTGAATAACTCCCTCAGTCTTTTTATGGTCAATAGAAAATTTGTAGGCAGGGTCTTCTTTTTATTTTGAACTATCTCTATAACTTTTAGTCCAGGATGCTGTTGCAAGTATAATTCTCTTAAAACTTCGTTGGGCTTTCTGTGAAACTTATTTGGAATCATCTTATGCCACATTCATAGTTCTTTTTTAGATTTACCTCTCTCTACTGTGAAAGTGGCAGGCTGCTGTGGGACAATATTTAGAAAATTAATAGTTATTTTATCTAGTGAAGGGGAACAAATATTGTTGAGGTCTTTACAAAGATTTTTTACAGCTATACAATTTGATTTTATTTTAATTCTTAGGCTACGTTTTACTGTGATCTGTGCCAATTGGCATTTCTTACTTCAAAAACATTTTACCAGCTGGAGAGACTGTCCTGGGTCCAAATTAATTTTCCTTATTTAGTTTACTTTTCTCTTGCAAGACTTTATCATAGTCTACTAAAGTAAGCTATTTGACACTTACAACTTTATGATCAGAAATCTCATCAGCCAGACCCACAAATTTATTAGGTTCGTTTTCTTTCTTCCATATTACCTCAGGTGAATGTTAATGAACTTTTTGTCAATATGTAATATGTATTACTTCTTTTTCAGCTTTCAATGATAATGATTTCCTCACTGTTCTTCTAGTCTCTATTAACAGTCTCCTCATCACTTTTCTTCTAACCCACATTTGGGCTCAAAGCCAGTGCAAATGTTTTAACTTTTTGTTCAAGCAGCATTTTACCTTCAGATATTAATTTCTGTATCAGGAATCTATTGCAACATAACAAAACACTTAACACATGATGGCTTAAAATTTATTGAATATTATTTCCAATAATTCTGTGAGTTGTCTTGGCTTTGTTGTGCACTTCTTAACAACATGTGTGCTGATGTAATTCTGGAAATTGCATTGATCTAGGGTCTTGGACGAGGCTGAAACAACCAAGATGAATTCACTCAAAGTTTCAGCAAATTTGCTGGGATGGCTGGAACAGCTAAAGACTGGATAGGCCTCTTTCTCCCATATGTTTCTACTGGTAGGTTATCTAGACTTCTTTACATGGTGACTAGTTTTTAACAGAGCAAATGCAAATGTGTATCATCTCTTAAGGCCTAGGCCCAGACATAGCACAGCATAGATTCTATCATACTCAATTCTTCACAGCAAGTCACAAGGCCATTCCAGATCCATGTGAAAAGGAAACAGACTACCTTTTCATGAGAGAAGTGGCATGCATTCAGAGGAATGGGAAGAATTAGGCCACTTTTGCATATGATCCACCAGACGTATTGCATTATTCTATGTAACACAAAAGAACAATTGATGGGTTAGGATTTTGATACTGTGATTAGGGCTACACTTTATATATCTTGGATATGTTTAGCTGTAAAATATAAATTAACTAGAATCCAATTCACTATAACTCTCAGATAATCAACATTTGTGACATTGCAACCTATCTGGGAGATACAAACGATAAATAACACATTAATGCAAGAAAAATACAATTCATAGGCAACTTTCAAGAGATGCTCCAGATTTTGTATACTGATAGCTTAGCCTCCTGCAGCTTTAACATATAAACTCATGTACACTATGAATTGCTATACTGACAGATGACCCTGAAGCACTGTAGGGTTTTAAAAGAGGAATTCCATTAAAATCACTTTAATATAGTAGGTACAAACATAGTAGACACAGACAATTAAGAAAACTTTTAAATAAGAAAATGTAAAACCATGGGCTTTTTGCTTAATTGTCACTTAAGGAGAGCATTTAAACAATAAGACTACCTATTTCTTAGGCATCTTGTTAATCAGGGTTTTAATATATTTTGTGAACTCAGTTTTAAAATTAGTTCTATTCAAAGTGCTTTATGTATTCTGGAATCTCAAATATGAATTAGAGATACAATAAACTGAAGGATTTCCAAAGCATATTTTTAAAACAGAAGGACGAGTTAGATACAATCATAATTGAATCCAATTAAAGGCAAATTAAATTGATCAGAGTAGATGAACAATTCTCATACACTGAAAAGAAGTCTTTATTCAGGATAGAGAGTTAAATGAAAAAATTCTATTCAAAATCCTTGAAATAAGCAATATTTCTTCATCAAATTTAAACTAATTTATAATAACTTCTATCTTTCTCTTGATACTTATTCAAAGATTTAAAAAATGTCATAAAATGGGAGATGGATTTCTTCATTTCACCTTCAGAGTTTTAAAGAAGTTAATCTCTTGTAATTCTTCATCCTGATATTTAAACATTGATAGAAGAAATAGGTAAATCATGGGATTTATATTTTTATTTTAGAACAACACAAAATAATGGTTGAAATAAGGAAACATACATGGCATCACAACAAAGAATATCTTTATATTTGGTATTCCATTTACAAATTATAATTGCTACAATACTGTGGGTGAAAGTGTGATTAGGAAACAAAAGAATACTAACAGAAATAATAAATGAATGTACAGATACAGCAAGTATGTGTCATGACTTAAAATAAGATTTTATGTTCCAAAATTTCAATGCATTTCAGCTATTTGTAACTTGGAATACGTTTCTCCCATAGAACCAATGCTATAATTAAAGGCAATTTCCTCAGATAATGCAATGCTAAAAACAAATCCTCTACCAAATTTGCTGTCCTACTCCTAGACTCTGAGGAAGTTTTCACTTTCTCCACGATATTAGGATCAGACTAAAAATACTGAGATTGAGAAAGGAATCTGTGTCTTACTTCTCAGAAGTCACTCAATACTATATCCTAACATCGCATATTTTCCAGATATAATTTCTCTGTTCTACTTTTTATAAAATAACTTCAAATCTTTCAGTCTATTAATTTTTCTTCTGCTTTGTCTACTCTATTATTTAATCCATTCATTATATTTTGTTGTGAGATATTGATTTATAGATATTTATATATTTTCATATCATTTTATATATACATATATTTAATTATTTATAGAAGTTCTATTTGCCTTTTTTTTAATTTTAGTTTTTGATGGTCACATCCACCTGTCTTTTTTATAGAAGTTCTGGTTGGGGAACTAGTCAGGAGGGGTGATGGAAAAGTTCTGTATCATGACTGTGGCAATGGTTACAGTGGTTACACACTGCATTGTACACTTATAATCAGTGAATTTTATTATATGCAAATTATTCCTTAATAAATCTGAATCTAAATTATAACTAGAATTAATTTCACCATTCAAAGTTTTATTTTGAAAATTATATCTAACATTGATAGTCTTTATTAACTGAACAGAAATCTAATAATAATTATTTCTTTGATACTACTAAGAGAGTTGTGAATATTTTCCATCAGATAATCCAGGATTGTTCTCTTATAATGTTAATCCAATTATTCTGTATACTTGTTACTATTTTCTGTACCATATTTTAGTTATTCACAGCATTGGTGAGAAGGAATTCAAACAGTTGGTTTAAAAAAAGGTGAAAATGCTTCCTTAATTTAGCTGATATTTTCAACCATTCAAGCACTTTTCAGATATTTCCTCTGTGTCTCTAAAATATATACAAATTTTCTCTGGTTCCACTACATTGAAAAAGGAATAGCTGGTTAAATAGTTATAAGAAACTAAGGCATACTTTCTTTACTGAAAGAATATACTAACAACCATGGTTAAAAGAGGAAACATCAGGATATGTTGAGTTTCTTGTAATCAGGGTACTCAAGTACAGATTGGTTGAATGACAATGTAGAGATATATCAAGCTGAACTGAATAGTATTGTAGGGGAGGCAAACTTCTACCTTTACTTTCTTAGGGTTCTATTTGGCTGGGTCTGAGAATTAACTTGACGTAAGACAGATCAATAGGAGAAAAGCATACAAGTTTATTTAATACAAATTCTGTATGATATGGGAGCTTTCATAAAGGATTAAGACCCAAAGAAATAGTGAAATCCGCTTGCATTTATATTAGGTTGAACAAAGAAAGGCAATTGTGCAAAAGTGACTAAACCATGTGTGAAGGCTAAAGGAAGATAAAAATTATTTTAACAAGATCTGTAAAGAATTCTCCCAGGTTCAACTCCTCATCCTTGATGATAATAATGTTACTTTCCTTCTGGTATAGGGAGAACATCTCTTTTTAATGGAATGTTACTTCCTAATTTTAAGAAAAAGAAGCAAGGTCAGAGTATTTTTCTTTTATGTGCTGATTTTCAAGTGCCTTTAACTCAAAGTATGTCAATATGCCAGAGTGGCATATTTTGGGGTGGCGTTTTCTCAATTCCTTCAGTATTTAAAATCCCTGTTTCAAACATTGATATTCTATTAATATAATTGGCCTAGATTTGTGCCATCTGCCAATTTGATTAGCATGCTCTATAACTGGATTTGCATCATCAATAAAATATAGAACAGAATAAAGCATCCATTTGTCTCACTAACTACTTCCTTTATTCAAGGCTTAAATCGATATATTCATCATTACAGTTTGGAAAAATTTAAGTATTTCTTCATCTGTCAGTGTGATGTTATTGTGTTATTATTAGTGGTTCTAATGACCACTATTCTCATACATAATTATACATTCAATAATCCAGTCTAGAATTTTGGCTGGCTATTTATCACAAACTGTATATAGCAATAGTTAATTGTAAAAGCTCTGGAATCAGATAGGCATGTGCTGAATCCTGTCTGCCATTTATAAGCTCTGTAATGTAGGGAAAGGTATTTAACTTTTCTGAATCTTTTACCTAAAAAAAGCTGGAACCTATTTTTTTCATCTCTGGTAACCTGAATGAATTTCCTATCTGTGGTTAGTGTTTTTTGGTTGGAGTTAAATTAGAGCTTTGCTATTATATTCTTAGCAATTTATAATTGTAGGAATGACCTCATTTTAATTTAAAAATTCAAGTTCTTTTTCTGATCTGATTTTTTATAGAATCACTCGCCTTCTCTATTGACTCTTCAAATATTGTCAACAGTGTTTCTCTCTGATTTCTGAAATATCAATATCCAGGCATATAATAACTGTTAACAAGGAGACGAATTCATTTGGAACACACAATTTCTCACTTAGAGTCTCTTATGTAAATAGTCTCCTACTCTAATTTTTTACTCAATGTATATTCCAACTTCACCATAGTTAAGTTGATCCTCCTTGATAGAGAAAATAGATGCAAAGTAAGAGGTGAGTAAATTTGCTTTATTTTTGTTTTCAGTTACCAATAAATGTGTCCCAAACAGTGGACTTATATTTTCTTGGATATACTAGCTTCTTAG
Source organism: Physeter macrocephalus (assembly GCF_002837175.3). Classification (NCBI taxonomy): domain Eukaryota; kingdom Metazoa; phylum Chordata; class Mammalia; order Artiodactyla; family Physeteridae; genus Physeter; species Physeter macrocephalus. The sequence continues at coordinate 100,121,583 of NC_041234.1, forward strand.
TATATTTTATTTTACTGCCCCCAAACAAAACATTGCTTACATTTTCCTTGGCACAGGTATATCACCAGTAGAACTATTTTACTTGTCAACCATGCTATGTGTCTTTTTTGATATTTTCAAGATAGGGAGCAGGAGGTAAAATCTTGGTGGGTAAGTGGAAGTTACTTGTAGTGGTTGAACAATATATGTAAGTGACATTAAATATTTAAGATTAATATGACATTTTCTCGAGTAGAATGGCTTTTAAAAGGAACCAGAATATGTCACCACAAAATATGCCTTTTTGTCATAAAAATTATTTTGGCTGAAGGCAATTAAGAAGCAGTAAGTGCAGAAAAAGCTCCTCATTTTACACCTAAAGGCAGGAAATAAATTCACCCTTTACTGGTGATGGACTCTTAGCCCAGAGATGGCATCAAAGGCATCTGGAAACAAATATTTTTAATCTCTCCCTTATCGTCCTAGTTATTTCTTTACCATTTACTAACCCTAGCCCAAATCACAAAGGCTGAGAGTTGGGGAAAACACATACATTTTTATTCTATTATTGTCACAAAAGTGGAAAATCAACACAGAAACCCCTGTGTCTTCTGAGAAAGCTTTAATCCCAGCAAACACCGCATGATCAAAGAATTTGAATAAATGAAAAATGTCTGGTACATTAGTAATATAAATTATTATCATAAAGAGGAAGGAAAAAAATTAATCATCTATTTTACAGCCTGAAACAGAAGGTGGGCTATGTTGCAGGCATGCCAAATAAGTCCGAAATCCAGTTACAAGACGATGTCACTTGATGACAGCTTTCAGCAGATGGATGCCAGCATATGTGCACTGTTAAGTCTGATTAATTGAATGACCACAGATTAGGTTTCTTAGAATTTCTTTTTAAAGGGGGAGAAAGAAAGAGATCTCTGAAGCCACATCCTACCAAATTTAAGGCTTGTAAACTTTCTTTAAACACTATTCATTGTATACAGATAATGCTTCAAAAAAAAGAGTCATTATGATTAGTTTTAAAGAGTGCAGTAAATATTTAAATTCCTTTCTTTGGCAAATTAAAGTTTTTATTCCTTTTAATTTAAAAATTGTGTCTATATTTTTCTAATTAATATAGGTGCTAAAGAATGTCACATCAAGAACCAATAATATGGGCAAAATTATCATTGACCTCTCAGAGGAATTATGCTATAACTAGCAGAGTTATCTTTACAACTCCTTGTAAAGAAGAGGATCACTAGTCTCCTTTCCATCCCCCGATTCACATCAGTATCATATGATAATGTATAACCATGTTAATGGATAATGAAAATCCTGATAAGAATGGCTAAGAGAAGTAACTGGTAGATTTTTGATTGAACTGTTCTGCTGACTATGAAAATAGGAAGAAAATCATTCACATTTCCACTTTTTTCTTTAAATAGAGTGAAAATCATTAATCAGAAGAAAAGCTCATTTGTACTCATTTTCTAAACCTAAATAAATGTCATTGCTTATGTAATGCTATTTTTGCCTAGTTCTAAGCAAAAATACTGGAAATATAAAATATACAATCATAACATTATGTGTACATATGCATTTATTTATTTTACATTTTTGACATAAAACACAATATTTATACATTTCCTAAATTATACATTTACACAAAAACTTAACAGTTATGAAAATTTACTGTTAAAGTCTACAGTAGTGGGAGACAACAATACCACTGTATCTGTTTTTATACTGTTATCATAGAAAGCACCGTATCAAAAGCTTCACTAGCATCACTAGCAGTCTCTGCATCAAAGGAGGCAAAATACATATTTATCTGATGTGTCAAAGTAAACAAGTACTGCTATGGAAATTAAGGTTGTTTTATTGCTCTATGTGTCTTTAGACATGAATATATGATCAAGAGAAGTTTACAAGCTCATTTTTAACAATGGTTACAGAAGTGTTGGTATAACTTTATTCAAAGACAGATTTGGAATATCTCAAACGTAACCTAGGCAGATGTAAATAGAGTATTATGCTCTGTTTGCTGCCCCTCTGCCATAAAATACCCAAGTGTGGTAGAAAACTACCAAACACCAACTGTAGGCTAAACACTCTATGGGATACCTTTATTAGATGCTTATCATAGTAGTTTGAAAAGGAGTTTTTCAACTTACCAACAAAACACTGATTTTTCAGGTTCATCTGAGGTGCACCTATTTAGCACACATTCATGTCATAGAATAAAGTCAATTGCATGATGACAATTGACAGTAATAAAGTATTTTAATTAATTTTAGTGTTTGAGGACAATGGGTATTTTTATTGAGCACAGCATATGTGCTGCACAAATGTAGTTGCTTGTACAATTTTGCATGGGTGGACATGAAAATTTTTGAATGATAAAAATTCATGCGTAATTTTAAGTGCCTATTGACAAGAACTTAAAGTCTATACAGAGATATCAGGGCAAGTTTTTGTGTTCTTAAATCTGCACAAAAATAAGCCAATGTTTATACATTTGAGTATGTGAATTTTTGTGAAGGATTTTCAATAAATACATATTTTTAAAAGTTTAAAGTTAAACTTTGTCAAATCCCCTAAAGTTCTTCTAAAGAACACAGTTTGAAAACCAGAGTCCTTGAAGAAGACAGACTGGAGTAAGCAATTCACTCTAAGGTGAAATGTAACCTCTGAGGTCACAACTTGATAGCCTGAATAATGTAAACAGCATATTCTATTATATCATCTCTAAAATGGTTCCATGGAACTTAACAAATATCTGTAATACTTCATCTATCATCTTAACTACTGCAATTACTGTAAGTGAGGTCAGGAAAGTACAAAGTAAGGAATATAGATGTTCTGATGTTGGTGGCATAGTGAGGAGATAAATAAACAAACAAAGGAATAGCGGGGATATGACTTTGAACAGCCATCCTGCTGTAATACTATAATGATTAATCTGTGATTGTATATATGTGATATACTTTAAGAACAGATACTATTATATCAGAGAAAATTAGCTCATTTGATAAGAGATTGCGGCCACCGACAAAGGTCATGAATTTGATTTTCCACATAGCCCACTGATTGTAAGGATGAGAGAATATGTTCTGAACAGCAGTAATGTAATCTTACCACATCACAAAAATTCAAAAGTTATTTCAATATAGTGAGGTTAGTTGAGTACCTATTAGGTTTAGGACATTGGTGTTAAGTGGTAATACTATTGAAGTAAAAACAGATCATTTCAATGAATGTGAAAATGCTTTCATAAAGGCATATACAGAATGACAGGTGAGTATATAAAGGAAATATCTAACCCAACACTGCGGTTCCAGGGAAGAGAAATACAGAGTATGACATACTAAGTTTATTCATGAAGTAAGTTCAGCTGTGTTGTAAAGATGGAGGATGGATTGCTATGACTGTAATTTCAGTATGTGAAGATAGTGGATATAGGAGGTAAGAGCTTTATATGTGAAAATGGTTTAGAGACTGGTTATAAGTTTTTACCATCACACATTTTACATTACAAATATTTGTGTGTGAGTCTTGATTACAGCCCTAGACAAATATCAGAAATTGGTAGGATCATTTAACCAGCTTAAAAAATAAACTTGAATTTTTAATCTATCACTAGTTTCACAAATGTTTATACATGTACTCCTGATATTTGTTCTACTTAGAGTAGGGGGCAACTAAAATGAGAGAAGAAATATTATTTTCATTGTTGTAGGCATGGTGATCATAACTCTAGTGATACAGTTTTAAAATAAAGTGTGAAGAGTCACCATGACCTTGATGAAAATAAAAAGATTGGGTTATAAAAGTTGTCTACAGGAAAAGAGCTCTCTTTAAGAATCTTTGCCAATAAAGTATATATATTTTATAAATTCATCAAACATTTAAGTGACACCCAAATCAATCTACAATAGAATTATCTCTAAGTAATATTGTCTAGAAGTTGCCCACATTTGTCAAATGACCTTGTTTCTTTAAAATATTTTATTTGCCCTGATACTTATGTAAACATTGAGGTATTATTTGTCTTCTCTAAAAAAACAGTAAGTCAGTTGAAAAAATAATTATATGGACCTATTATGTGCCAGACAATGTTATAGATGATTTGGATACATAAAGGTACTAGAAAGATATAACACTCACCCTAAAGGATCTTACATCCTAGTAGGCAGAGATCATAATACAAAGAAACAAATAGGATAGTATATAGTACTGATAAATTTTATGCTGTCAATAAAACAGAGCAGTGCAATAGAAGGTAACCATCGTTCTGAAGGAGGATCATTTTAGTTTGAGTGATTGAGTAAGCACATATTTGGATGATTCAACCTTTGATCTTAGATAGGAATTACAAGGAGAGGCATACATGAAAAGATCTGAAGAAATGGTGCTACAAGCAGGAGGAACAGCACTAGTAAGTCCTTAAGACAGAAATAAGCTAGAGCAATTGAGTAACAACGACAATGACAACGACAAAAAAGAGACCAGCATCCTAGAGTTCAATTAGGTAGATGTTAAGTTGGAGATACCTATCAGACATCCATGGGGAGATGTCCATTAGGCAACTGTATATACAACGATGAAGACCCTTAGTATGCCTAGCTTTCAGCCTATCTCAGTTTTCAACATGCCTTCCTCACTAAGCTTAATCACTTCTAGCTTTTGATTTAAAGTGAGAGATGTGCGACTTTTCCTTTCACTTGGTTACTTAGAAGCCATTGTGGTGTTACTAATTGGCTTAATTGTAATATTATTGTGTCTCAAGGAATAAGGAGGAGAGAGACAGAGATGAGGAAATGGCCAGTTGGTGGGGCAGTCAGAACACACACAATATTTATCAATTAGGTTCCCGGTCTTATATGGGTGTGGTTTGCAGTGCCCCAAAACAATTACAATAGTAACATTAAAGATCACTGATTACAGATTACATAACAAATATAATAATAATGGAAACATTTGAAATATTGTAAAAATTCCCAAAATGTGACACAGAGACACAAAGCGAACAAATGTTGGAACAATGGCGCTGATAGACTTGCTCAACGCACATGTTAAACTATCCCTGGGGGGCTTCCCTGGTGGCGCAGTGGTTGGGAGTCCGCCTGCCGATGCAGGGGGCGCAGGTTCGTGCCCCGGTCTGGGAGGATCCCACGTGCCGCGGAGCGGCTGGGCCCGTGAGCCATGGCCGCTGAGCCTGCGCGTCCGGAGCCTGTGCTCCGCAAAGGGAGAGGCCGCGACAGTGAGAGGCCCGCGTACCGCAAAAAAACAACAACAACAAAACAAAAACCTATCCCTGGGATAAATATCACTTGGCCATGGTGTATAATCCTTTTAATGATTTCTTGAATTTGGTTTGCTAATATTTTTTAAGAATGTTTGCATCTATATTCATCAGGAATATTGGTCTATTGTTTCCTTTTCTTATAGTATCCTTGTATGGATTTGGTATCAGGGTGATACTGGCTTCATAAAATAAATCTGGGAGTATTCCCTCCTCCTCGAAATTTTTCGAAGTGTTTGGGAAGAATTGTAGTTAATTCTTTTATAAATGGCTGGTAGAATTCACCAGTGAAACCATGTAGTCCTAGAATTTTCCTTGTTGGGAGATTTTTAGTAGTGATTCAATCTCCTTACTCAATATTGGTCTGTTCAGATTATCTATTTCTTCATTATTCAGCCTTGGTTGCTTATACATTTCTAGGAATTTATTCATTTTTTTCTAGGTTGTCCAATTTATTGGTGTATTATTCATATTAGTCTCTTATAATTCTTTGTATCTCTTTTGTATCAGCTGTAATGAAACAATATTGAGAGCTCAGAAATACGTATATGAATGCATATATGGTCAACTAATATTTGACAAGGGCATGAACAATACTCAGTGGAGAAGTGTTAGTCTCTTTAATAAATTGTGCTGAGGAAACTGGATATTCACATGCAAAAAACGAACTAGACCCCTATCTTGCATCACTCACAAATATCAACTTGAAATGGAGTAATAACTTAAACATAAGACTTGAACCATAAAACTCCTCGAAGAAAACATAGGGAAAACACTCTTTGATGTGGGTCCTGGCAATAATTTACTAGATATGACACCCAAAGCACGAGCACCAAGAGCAAAAATAAACAAGTGGGACTACATCAAGCTAAAAAGCTTCTACATAGCAAAAGAAACAGTCAACAAAATCAAAAGGCAATCTATGGAATGGGAGAAAATATTTGCAAACTACATATCTGATAAGAGGTTAATATCCAAAATATATGAGGAACTCATACAACTCAATAACAAAAAAAATCAACAAATAATCCAGCTTAAAAATGGGCAAAATACTTGAATAGACATTTTCCCAAAGAATATATTTAAATAGCGAACAGGTACATGAAAATATACTCAATATCACTAATCATCAGGGAAATGCAAATAAAAATCATGATAAGATCACCTTATATCTGTTAGAATGGCTATTATCAAAAAGATAAGACATAACAAGTGCTGGCTAGGATATGGAGAAAAGGGACTCCTTGTACACTGCTGATGGAAATGCAAATTGATAAAGCCACTCTGGAAAACAGTATGGAGGTTCCTCAAATAATTACAAGTAGAACTGCCATATGATCCAGTAATTCCACATCTGGGTATATATTTCTGAAGGAAATGAAATCACTATCCTGAAGAGATATATGCACCCTCATATTCACTGCAGCATTATTTACAATAGCCAAGACATGAAAATAACCCAAGTGTCCATTCACATATAATGGATAAAGAAAATGTAGACTAATGGATATTAATTATTAATAATGAGATATTCATGCATAATAAAGAAGAAAATCCACTGCAAGCCATCTGCAACAACATGCATGAACATTGAGGGCATTATGCTAAGTGAAACAAGTCAGAAAGAGAATGACAAATACTGTATTATCTCACTTATATGTAGAATCTAAAAGGTTGAACTCATAGAAACAGGGGACAGATTGTTTGTTGTCCAGGGAGGGGGTTGGGTAGTGGGAGAAATGGGTAAATTTTTTCAATGGGTTGAAACTTCCCAGTCATACGATGAATAAGTTCTGGGTATGTAATGTGACTATAGTTAACAATACTGTAGTGCATATTTGAAAATTGCTAAGAGTAGATTATGAAAGTTCTCACCACAAAAATAATTGTTGGAATGTGAGGTGATGTAGGTGTTAACTAACATTTTTGTGGTAACCGTTTTGCAAAATATACATGTATAAAATTACTACATTATACACCTTAAACTTACAGAATGTTTAATGTCAATTATATCTCAATAAGGCTGGAAAAAAAAAACTAATGTGCAGGCATTCACCAATGTGGTATTAAGACTTTTCTAATGGATCACAGCATCAGAACTTCTTTCTCTCTTTCTGCTTGTCTCCCTAAACTCATTCCCATTTCCCAGTCTATGTCCCTCTTTTTTTCTCTCCTTTCTGACATAGGTATTTTGAATCTCCTGGCCCAGAGTCTTCCACATGTAAACAAACAAGGCATCCTTGGTGCTAGGTTCTCTGGATATATACACTCCTTCTTTTTCATAATGCAAAAAAAAAAAAACAACCCACAAAAAAACCTTGTATATTTCTTGCCAGTCAAATCATACATGATGTCTTTGCTGACCACATTTTCACAATAGATAAAGATCAAAATCACCACTGTTATCATAATCACACACCAGGTAAATTAGACATTTATTCACATGCATGGAGAGAAATTTTAAAGGACTGCACTGAACAGTACAATAGCATAGACTGTTTTCAACAATAAAAGTGAATACACCAGATGGTGGAAGAAAATTAGTTCTTAATCCACCTCAGCCCACATGGCTTTCCAACTATTATACAATCCATCCAAACCTATCTATCTAAATATTATGCCCAATAGCTCAAAAGATGATACATTTTCTAACTTAAACTCTTGGTGGATTAATGTTCAAAAGCTCCTTATTTGGACTCTATTATCCACTAATCTTTCTAAGCCTTACACATGCATGAGAATGAATTTTAACTGTGCATTTTATTGCTCTGGTGAGAATGGAGAAGAAAAGTAAGAAGGGCTAATTTAGCCTACTTTACTTAAAATATTGCCTTTTACAAAAGATAAAGAGTAATTGAAAAATGAAAGTTTTGAAAAGCTTCACTAAATTCAGAGGACATTTCCAATTGAAAAAGTTTGTACTGTCAATATCATACTGAATAGATTAGCCATCTGGGGTGAGAAGCAGAGGAGTACATTATTTATAGCTCAGAGGTACATTAATTGATATTGGACCCTTATAGTGGTAAGTACCCCTGAGTTTGTGCCACTACTGGAATTAGTTTGAGAGTCAATAACGTAGACACGGTTATGCTCCTTCAACAACTTCTACATCTCAGTGGGCTAACGCAATGAAGGCTTATTTCTCACTTACAAAAATCAGCTATAGATCCAGGCACCTCTCTCAGGCACCTGTCCTCTAGGGATTCATTAATTTAGGATGTTGAGAGCCTTTAACACCTTGTAGTTGCACTATATGAAATATATAGCCTCCTTGGCTGGAGAGGTATTTATAAAAAGGTAACCAGGGAGTAGAGCACTAGATTTCAAATTCTTCCAGAAAAAAGTGATGCACATCAACCCTGCTCATGTTTATTGAACCAAGCAAGATGCATGGTCATGCCTAAATTTAAAGGGGAGGATGGTGGGCACAATTCCTCTTATGTGCCTGGATGGAGAGGAGAACCAAAAATGAAGTTTATGATAATATTCTTGGAGGGTATTGCATTACAAAATGTGGCAGTTACTAGGCAAATAGGCACTTCTCATAGTGAGTGTCATGTTGCATACTTGTCAAATGTGCAGGGTAGACAGTCAAGATAGCGCTCTACCTTTATTCAGAGTTGGTGGCAACTTACATACATGATACAAAAACTACTGAAGAACTCTCTTACTACCAATATCTCATCTTCTTACTCAATGGAAGAATATTCTGTCCAGAAACTTCTTTATTTATTTTTCCTATTATTATCTCTATTATTACTAAAATTTTATTGATCATGTTTTACCTTACAGCAAATATGTCACAATTTTACATATACGCATCCTCATAGTAACCATACTAGTCATATATTATCCCCATTTCTAAATAAGAAATTGAAGTTTAGAGAAGTTAATTTGTTCAAGTTCTCTCAGCTAGCAAGTGGTTGAGCTATAATTTGAGGAGAATTCCCTCTGGCTCCAAACAGAGCATCAAACTTAATCACAGATAAAATTCAAATGACTTTCCTGGGTAACGTAAAATAGTAAATCATTAGCACACAAACGAAAGAACTGAATTCTGGTGTTGTTCCTTAATAAAACTGCCATTATTATTAGCCTGCCAATGTAATACAAATGCTAAAATTTCTATGTCTTTTAAAATTGTTTAAGTTAGCAGTTCTTAAACATTTTTGTTCCAGTACTTACTAAAATTATTGGGGGTGCAAAACCCTCTTGCTTATATGAGTCATATTAGTGATATTTGTAATATACATTAAACAAATCACATTAAATGGTTATTTATTTAATGAATTTATTATATGTAGGCATAAAAAACATTTTATGAAAAATAGTTATATTTACAGAAAATGGTATAGTGTGGAATTTTTTTTTACATTTTTATAAATATTCTTAATGTGTTGTTTAATAGAAGACAATTGGATCCTCTTATCTGTATCTGCATTTAGTCTTTCATGATATGCTGATTTGGTTGAGTTATATAAAGGTAATTTGGCCTCTCACAGATATGTAGTTGGAGAAAAGAAGACCTCATGAACCTCCTGAAGGGAGTCAGACCACATATTAAGAGCTATCAGTCTTGGGGACTGGCTGAAGGAAGCATATCAGTTAATGAAACAAACACTGAATTAAACATCAAGATACTGGTGGTTATAGAATAATTCCAGATAATTTTTTCCCATGGAAGGACCATAAGATTTACCTTGGTTAATAAAATGTGAGTAGAAAAATTGTGTACTAGTACTGAGCAAAAATTTAAAGTCATTGCTTACTTTGCCTTATTCTCTTTTTCTTATACTACAGTGAACAACACTATTCCACATGGTTGCTGATTCATCCTACTAGATTCCATAATGTGAATGATGGTGATGTGAAACAGAGCCCTCAACTGTCTCCTGGTGGAAGAACATTTTACGTTTTAAGGCCACTGGGATTGATCATTGTTTCTGCAGCCTATAGTATCCTACCTTAAAACGAAACAGATATAGGGTTTCCACTTCTGATTCTGATGCTAACTTGTGTTGTGAACTTGGGTAAAGCACTATGGTGTTCAATGTTTCACCCATTAATAGCAAAATAAGGTTAAAAACTCCTATTACACATGATTACTATCAAAGTAATGTAAGATTGAAAACAAGGTTACTTTGAAGAACAAACACAAGACCAAAGCAACTGAATACCACAAAATTATCATTTAATAATAAATAAGATCTTCAATAAAAATTAGAAATTTTAATTTTTTGAGCTCATATTTTCATTCTAAACCCTTTAATATTTTATACTATTATAGTATATTTCTGCTTGAAAATATTTTGATTGTTCTATATTTCTCCATAAAAATGAAATATATGTGTATATATATACACACATATATCAATAGAAATTATTATTAATTAGTTAGTCTTTTACTTTTAAGACATTTTAATTGCCAATTGCCAATTTCTTCAGCATGAATGTTTCTGAAACTGTTTGAATGTCAAATGTTTGGAAAGAGGCAGGATCAATATCTACCTCAATATCACTTAGACATCAAAGTAGTCTTAGGTGGTAAAAATATATATTTTTTGTTAATCATCAAGAAGTTTTAAAAACTAATTATGAAAATAAAATTATAAACTTGAGGGTTACTAGTGGAGCCATAATAATTCAAGATTCACCTGTACTTTCATTTACCTTCCTCATCTGTACAGTTTTGAAAAATGTGTATGTGATTATCATTATACATCATCTAACATGATTGATTTATGTTATAGAATATGACCAAAGGTCTGAAATAAATAACGTAAATTTCTTAAAGTTATAATTTGTGTCTGTCTTTAATGCAGAAAATATTTGGGCTTGTGACAAAGAGAATATTAGAGAAAGTTTAGGCATTACATAAAGTGAAGATCTCATCAGTAGGTCCATTTTAACCCAGGATAGAAAGAAAACTGTCTGGTTCATTCTTATCGTCCTGAGCAATTAAAATCATGTGTTATTTTATGTAGATGATCTGTCTTCAAGAATTCTCTTCTGTGCTGTCATAAAGCCCCTGCTTGCCTCTGTCAATATGTTTAGCTAGTTGTGTTACAATCATCTCCGTTTATAAATATATCTCCTCCAAAGAAATTATACACCTCTTTGAAAAGAGGGATGATATCTTTTCCCATATCAGATCAAAGAAGAAATCACAAGGTAATTATAAAATACTTTGAGACAAATGAAAACAAAACTTAACATAATAAAACTTAAGGGATGCAATGAAAACACGGCTAAGGGTTATATTTATAGCTATAAACTCTCAAATCAATAACTTAACACTTTCATGAACTAAAAAAAGAACAAACTAAACCCAAAGATAGAAGAAAAAATTAATAAAGATTAGAGCAGAGATAAATAAAAATGAGAATAGAAAAAACAATAGAGAAAATCAATAAAACCAAAAGTTGGTTCTTCAAAAAGATCAACAAAATTGGCAAACCTTCATCTATATAAACTAAGAAAAAAAAAAGATTCAAATTACTAAAATAAAAAATGAAAGAAGGGATATTACTACTGATTTTACAGAAAAAAGTACAAGAGACTACTATGAACAAAAGTATGCCAAAAAGTGGATAACCTGATAGAAATTAAAATTTTATTCAGTTTTTGACATACAAAAACTTAAAACTTATTCATGCTCAAATAGAGAATCTGAATAGACCTATAACTAGTAAGAAAATGAAATTAATAATCAAAACCTCCCACCAGAGATAAGCTCAGGACTAGATTCTTCACTGGTGAATTCTACCAAATATTAAAAGAGAATTAACCAAATTCTCCTCAAACTCTTCCAAAAAAATTAAAGAGGAGGGAAAACTCCCAAACTCATTTTATGAGGCCAGCAGTATCCTGATACCAAAGCTAGAAAAACATATTATAAGAAAACTACAGTCCAATATCCCTAATGAATATTGATACAAAGGTCTTCAACAAAGTATTAGCAAACCGAAGTCAGCGGTGCATTAAAAGGATTATACACAATGATGATGTGAGATTTATTTCCAAATGCAAAAATGATTCAACATATGAAAATCAATCAATGTAATATATCACATTAGTAGAATGAGAAAAAACACAGGATTATCTTAATTTATAAAAAATATCATTAGACAAATTTCAACACATTTTCATGGTAAAAACATTCAATAAACAAAGAATAGAAGGAAACTTAATCTGCTAAAGGCCATGTACATAAAACAGGTAACTAACAACATACGCAATGATGAAAGACTGAAAGCTTTTACCCTAAGATCGGGAAAAGACAAGGAAGTTCACTTTTGCCACTCCCAGTTAACACAGTATTAGAAGTTACAGTCAGAGTAATTAGGCAAGAGAAAGAAATAGAAAGCATCCAATCTGGAAATAAAGAGATAAAATTACCTCTGTGCACACTGACATGAATTTATATGTACAAAAGCCTAAAGATTCCACAAACACAAAAATATTAGAATAAAAAATTTCAACAAAGTTGCAGGATACAAAATCAACACTCAAACATCAGCTGCATTTCTGTACATTAGCAATGAACAATTAAAAAAGGAAATTAAGAAAACAATTTCATTTACAAATTACAATAGCACCAAACAGAACAAAATACTTAGGATCAAATTACCCAAGGAGACAAAAGACGTGTGCATTGAAAAACTACAAAACATTGTTGAAAGTTGAAGAATGCATAAATAAATGGCAAGACATTTGTATTGGATTGGAAGACTTAATATTGCAAAGATGACAACACTGCTCAAAGTGATTACTATAGGCTGAATAGTGTCCTCACCCAAATTCATATGTTGAAGCCCAAACCCCCAATGTGACTGTATTTGGAGATAAGGCCTATAAGGAGGTAATTACGATTAAATGAGTTCATAATGGTGGGATTCTGATACTATAGGATTAGTATCTTTATAAGAAGAGATGCAAGAGGGCTCCCTTACTTTCTCCCTTACTTTTTTCTCTCCCTTAATTTTCCCCTCTTACTTTCTCTCCCCTTGCCCCCTTTAACTGAGAGAAGAGGTTATATGAGCACACAGCAAGATGGCAACCACCTGAAGGCAAGGGAGAAGCCCTCAGAAGAAAACCTACCTTGTGGGCTTCCCTGGTGGCACAGTGGTTAAGAATCCGCGTGCCAATGCAGGGGCCACAGGTTCGAGCCCTAGTCTGGGAAGATCCCACATGACACGGAGCAACTAAGCCCATGTGCTACAACTACTGAGCCTGTGCTCTAGAGCCCATGAGCCACAACTATTGAGCCCACATGCCACAACTAGTGAAACCCACGCACCTAGAGCCCATGCTCTGCAACAAGAGAAGCCACTGCAATGAGAAGCCTGGACATCGCAATGAAGAGTAGCCCCCACTCACCTCAACTAGAGAAAGCCCACACGCAGCAATGAAGACCCAACACAGCCCAAAATAAATAAGTTAACTAATTAAAATAAAACAAAACAAAACAAAACAAACAAACAAACAAAAAAACCTACATTGCTGGCATCTTGATCTTGGACTTCACAGCATCCAGAACTGTGAGAAGTAAATTTTTGTTGTTTAAGTCACCAGTCTGTGGTATTTTGTTATGGCTGCCTGAGCAGATTAAGATAGTGATTTACAGATTCAATACAATCCCTATCAAATTTCCAATGCATTTTGGGAAGAAATAGAAAAGCCCATCATAAAACTCATATGAAATTACAATAGACACTGAATAGCCAAAAATTCTTTCAAAGGAAAAACAAAGTTAAAGGTCTCACACTTTCTGATTTCAATACTCAGTACAAAGGTATAGCAGTCAAAACAGTGGGATACCTGCATATGTATGGACAGAGAGCAATGAAATAGAATAGATAACCCCCAAATCCACACTCACATATATGGTCAATAGATTTTTGATAAAGATGCCAAGTTTTTCCAACAAATACTGGTGGGAAAACTGGATATCCACATATAAAATAATGAATTGAACCCTTACCTTACACCATATACAAAAATTAACTCAAAATTGATCAAAGACCTAAGTTGAAGAGATAAAATTATAAAATCTTAGAAGAAAATATAGGAGAAAAACTTGATAACATTGGATTTTGCTGTGACACCAAAATAATAGGCATATAATACATGAATTGGACTTCATTAAAATTAAGAACTGTGCAACAAAGGATACTGTCAAGAGAGTGAAAAGAAAACCTACAGAATAGGAGAAAATATACAGCAAGCGTATATCTGATACAGGATTAATATCCAGAATATATAAGTAACTACAACTCAATAATAAAAAACTCAATTCAAAAATGGGCAAAGGAGTTAAACAGACATTTCTCAAAAGAAGATATACAAATTGCCAATAAGCACATGAAAACATGCTCAACATTTGTAGCCATTAGAGAGATGCAAGTCAAAAGTACAATGAGATTGCATGTCACACCCACTAGGATGGGTATCAAAAAAATTAATAAATAAAACAGAAACTAAGTTTGGGCAAGTATGTGAAGAAACTGCAACACCTGTGCTTTGTGAGTGAGAATGTAAAATGGTGCAGGTGTTGTGGAAAGCAGTTTAACAGTTCCTTAAAAACTTAAATACAGAATTACCATTTCTAGATATATATCCAAAATAACTGAAAGCAGGAACTTAACATATACTTGTATCTCAGTGTTCATAGAATAACAAGAGTGAAAATATGGAAACAATACAAATGTCCATCAACAGATGAATGGATAAACAAAATGTGGTATATACATACATACAATGGAATATTATCCATCCTTAAAAATCAGTAAAACTCTGACATGTGTTGCAGCATGGAAAAACCTTGAAAACATTATGGTAAAGTGAAATAAGCCAGATACAAATTGACAAATATTTTATAATTCCACTTATATGAAGTACCTAGGATAGGCAAACTTGTAGAGACAGAAAACAAAATACAAGTTGCCAGGGACTGAGGGGAGGAGAATATGGCAGTTATTTAATGGATACAGAGTCGCTGTTTGGGATGATGAAAAATTTCTGGAAATAGATACTGTTAATGTTTGTACAGCATTGTGAATGTGCTTGAGGTTACTGAATAGCATATTTTAAAATGGTTAAAACAGTAAATTTTATGTTATGTCTATGTTCACCTGACAAAATAAAACAAGATTTATGCACATTCAGGTTTTTGAATTACTGACAGTTACAAGTAAAGCACAGGGAGACCTTCAAGATGGCACAGGAGTAAGACGTGGAGACCACCTTCCTCCCCACAAATACATCAGAAATACATCTACATGTGGAACAACCCCTACAGAACACGTACTGAACACTGGCCGAAGACCTCAGACTTCCCAAAAGATATATATATTTTTTTCTTTTTCCCTTTTTGTGAGTGTGTATGTTTCTTTGTGTGATTTTGTCTGCATAGCTTTGCTTTTACCATTTGTTCCACGGTTCTGTCAGTTCTTTTTCTTTTTTTAAATTACTTTACATTTTTTTTATTTTTAATAATTTTTAAAATTTTAATAACTTTCTTTTTTTTCTTTCTTTGTTTTTTTCTCCCTTTTATTCAGAGCCGTGTGGAGGACAGGGTCTTGGTGCTCTGGCTGGGTGTCAGGCCTGTGCCTCTGAGGTGGGAGAGCCAAGTTCAGGACATTGGGCCACCAGAGACCTCCCAGCTCCATGTAATATCAAACAGCGAAAGCTCTCCCAGAGATCTCCATCTCAACGCTAAGACCCAGCTCCACTCAACAACCAGGAAGCTACAGTGCTGGACACCCTATGCCAAACAACTAGCAAGACAGAAATGCAACCCCATCCATGAGCAGAGAGGCTGCCTAAAATCATAATAAGCTCACAGACACCCCAAAACACACCACCGGACGTGCTCCTGCCCACCAGAAAGACAAGATCCAGCCTCATCCACCAGAACACAGGCACCAGTCCCCTCCACCAGGAAGCCTACAAAACCCACTGAACCAACCTTAGCCACCAAAAACAATGGGAACTACTAACCTACAGCCTGTGAAAAGGAGACCCCAAACACAGTAAGCTTAGCAAAATGAAAAAACAGAGAAACACACAGCAGATTAAGGAGCAAGGTAAAAACCCACCAGACCAAACAAATGAAGAGGAAATAGGCAGTCTACCTGAAAAAGAATTCACAGTAATGATAGTAAAGATGATCCAAAATCTTGGAAATAGAATGGAGAAAATGCAAGAAACGTTTAACAAGGACCTAGAAGAACTAAAGAGAAAACAAACAGAGATGAACAACACAATAAATGAAATTAAAAATTCTCTAGAAGGAATCAATAGCAGAATAACTGAGTCAGAAGAACAGATAAG
>NC_041234.1:100138250-100138444 GCF_002837175.3 Physeter macrocephalus
AAAAGAAAGGGACTGAGAAAATATTTGAAGAGATTATCGTTGAAAACTTCCCTCATATGGGAAAGGAAATAGTCAATCAAGGCCAGGAAGCACAGAGAGTCCCATAGAGGATAAATTCAAGGAGAAACATGCCAAGACACATATTAATCAAACTATCAAAAATTAAATACAAAGAAAAAATATTAAAAGCAGCA
>NC_041234.1:100138826-100182051 GCF_002837175.3 Physeter macrocephalus
TATATATGCTGTCTACAAGAGACCCACTTCAGACCTAGGGACACATACAGATTGAAAGTGACACGATGGAAAAATATATTCCATGCAAATGGAAATCAAAAGAAAGCTGGAGTAGCAATTCTCATATCAGACAAAATAGACTTTAAAATAAAGACTATTACAAGAGACAAAAAAGGACATTACATAATGATCAAGGGATTGATCCAGGAAGATATAACAATTGTCAATATATATGCACCCAACATAGCACCTCAATATATAAGGCAAATGTTAGCAGCCATAGAAGGAGAAATTGACAGTAACACAGTAACAGTGGGGGACTTTAACACCCCACTTACATCAATGGACAGATCATCCATAGAGAAAAATCAATAAGGAAACACAGGCCTTAAATGATGCATTAGATGAGATGGACTTAATTGATATTTATAGAGCATTCATTTGGAAAGCAGCAGAATATACATTCTTTTCAAGTGCACATGGAAGACTCTCCAGGATAGATCACTTGCTGGGCCACAAAACAAACCTCAGTAAATTTAATGAAATTGTATTTGTTTTTCTCTTTCCAACTTACTTCACTCTGTATGACAGACTCTAGGTCCATCCACCTCACTACAAATAACTCAATTTCATTTCTTTCTATGGCTGAGTAATATTCCATTATATATATGTGCCACATCTTCTTTATCCATTCATCTGTTGATGGATACTATACTGTAGGCTAACACATATATATGCAATCTAAAAAAATATATATGGTTCTGAAGAACTTAGGGGCAGGACAGGAATAAAGACGCAGATGTAGAGAATGGACTTGAGGACACGGGGAGTGGGAAATCTAAAAAAATATATATGGTTCAGAAGAACTTAGGGGCAGGACAGGAATAAAGACGCAGATGTAGAGAATGGACTTGAGGACACGGGGAGTGGGAAGGCTAAGCCGGGATGAAGTGAGAGAGTGGCATGCACTTATATATACTACTAAATGTAAAATAGATAGCTAGTGGGAAGCAGCCACATAGCACAGGGAGAGATAAGCTTGGTGCTTTGTGACCACCTAGAAGGGTGGGATAGGGAGGTTGGGAGGGAGACGCAAGAGGGAGGAGATATGGGGATATATGTATATGTATAGCTGATTCACTTTGTTATAAAGCAGAAACTAACGCACCACTGTAAAACAATTATACTCCAAGAAAGATGTTAAAAAAAAAAGAGACCTATAGAATGTATAAGACAAAGAGTGAATACTAATATAAATTTTAGTTATTAAGAATGTATCAATATTGGCTTATCAATTGTAACTAATGTATCAGACAAATGCATGATGTGAATAATAAGAGAAACTAGAAGAAGATGAGAGAGTATATGTGAAAAATCTGTACTTTTTGATCAATTTCACAATTGCTCCCTATAATTAATTCTATTAATGAAAATAATAAAAATAGTAGTGAAAAATGTGCTTTATCAAATATCAAAAATTACAGTAAAGCTACTCTAACCAGAAAAAATACCATATATTCAGTACAATAATGAAAAAATAAAGGAGGAAAATGTACAATCCAGAAACAGGTTCATTTATGGAAATATTATATATGGCAAATATATATTAATTCATTAGGAAAAAATGATTTATTTAGTAAATTGTAATAGCCTAATTGATATTTTCCTTGAGGAAACCTCATAGCATATAAAAATGAATGTCATCAAGATTAAATGTTGTAAAATAGAAAATAATGCATAATATTAAATTTAATTATTGATAAACACTTTTCTTTCAGTCCTTTGTCATAATAAAAACGAATTGTGCAATACAAAATTTAAATGGATTTTATGAACTTATTTTGTAACTGAAGGATCATGCAACCTTGTTGATATCAGAAAACAAACAAAAACAAATGAAAAGGACATATTTGAATACTTTTTAAAAATCCATTAAAAAAAATAACATAGAGAACAAGGGAACATGAAAACAATTATAAAATTTTGATAGACTGGAAAAAATTTGTAATGTATATGACAGTCATAGTGTTATTATCATCATTAAACACAAAGCTAGTATAATTGACACATGAAAAAATTGTAAGTTAACAGAAAAGAAAAGGCTAATTGCCATAACATATGAAAAGGTATTTAAACTAATTAGAAGCCAGGAAATTTGAAGTAATTTCAGTTCCACATTTTAGATTTGCAAAATTACAGTTACATCAACCAATGCAGGCAAGGATATGGGACAAAAGTGCATTTTTCTTGATAGCTTTATTGAGATATAATTCACATGGCATACAATTCACCCATCAAAATATGTTTTTGCATTTACTGAGGTGATCATATGATTTTTATTCTTCAATTCGTTAACATGGTGTATCACATTGATGGATTTGTGGACACTGAAAAATCCTCGCATCCCTGGGATAAATCCCACTTGATCATGGTCTATGATCCTTTCTGTATCACTGGATTTAGTTTGCTAAATTTTGCTGATGATTTTTGCATCTATGTTCATCATGGATATTGACCTATAATTTTCTTTTTTTGTGATATCTTTGTCTGGTTTTGGTATCAGGGTGATGCTGGCCTCAGAGAATGCATTCAGAAGTGTTCCTTTCTCTGCAATATTTTTGGAATAGTTTGAGAAGGACAGGTGTTAACTATTCTCTGTTTGGTAGAATTCACCTGTGAAGCCCAGAAAACTACCATATCTCATTGATAAATACGGTAAAGTTGCCGGATACAAAACTAATATAGAGAAATGTGTTGTATTTCTATACACTAACAATGAACTATCAGAAAGAGAAATCAAGTAACAATCCCATTTACCATCACATCAAAAAGAATAAAATACTTAGGAATAAACCTACCTAAGGAGGTAAAAGACCTGTAGTCAGATAACTATAAGACACTGATGAAAAAAATCAAAATCAACACAAACAGATGGAAAGATATATTGTGTTCTTGAATTGGAAAAATTAATATTGTTAAAATGACCATACTACCCAAGGCAATCTACAGATTCAATGCAATCCCTATCAAAATAACAACAGCATTTTTCACAGAACGAGAATAATTTTAAAATTTGAATGGGAACACAAAAGACCCTGAATAGCCAAAAGTATCATGAGAAAGAACAGAGCTGGAGAAATAAGGCTCCATGACCTCAGACTTTACCACAAAGCTATACTAATCAAAACAGTATGGTACTGGCACAGAAACAAACATACAGATCAATGGAACAGAATAGAAAGCCCCCAAATAAACCCACACACTTATGGTCAATTAATCAATAACAAAGGAGGCAAGAATATACAATGGAGAAAAGACAGTCTCTTCAATAAGTGGTGCTGCGAAAACTGGACAGCCACATGTAAAAGAATGAAATTAGAATATTCTCTAACACCATATACAAAAATAAACTCAAAATGGATTAAAGACCTAAATGTAAGACCAGATAGTACTATAAAACTCCTAGAGGAGAATGTGAGCAGAACGCTTTTTGACATAAATTACAGCAATATTTTAAAAATCCTTCTCTTAAGGCAATGGAAGCAAAAGCAAAAATAAACAAATGGGACCTAATTAAACTTAAAAGCTTTTGCACAGCAAAGGAAAGCATCAACAAAATGAAAAGTCAAAGAACTGAATGAGAGAAAATATTTGCAAATGATATGACTGATGAGGGGTAATATCCAACGTATATAAAACAGCTCATACAGCTCAACATCAAAAAGAACAGACAACCCAATTTAAAAATGAGCAGAAGAACTGATTAGACGTTTTTCCAAAGAGGAAGTGCAGATGGTCAACAGGCACTTGGAAAGATGCTCAACATCACTAATTATCAGAGAAATGCAAATCAAAACTACAATGAGGTATCACCTCACACCAGTCAGAGTGGACATCAGTAAAAAGTCTACAAACAATAAACGCTGGAGAGGAAGTGGAGAAAAACGAACCCTCATACACTGTTGGTAGGAGTGTAAATTGATGCAGCCCATTGTGGAAAACAGTATGGTGGTTTCTCAAAAAACTAAAAATAGAACTACATATGACCCAGAAATTCTACTCCTGGATATATATCCCCTACAAAATCCCAAAACCCTAATTCAAAAAGATATGTGCAGCATTACTTACAATTGCTAAGACATGGAAGGAACACCAGTGTCCATCAGCAGATGACTGGAATACATAGAAGTCATACACACACACATACACATACACACACACACACACACGCACACACAGGAATATTAGTAAGCCATAAAAAGGATGAAATACTGCCATTTGCAGCAATGTGGATGAATTTAGAGATTATTAATGCTTCCTGATGTACATCAGACAAAGAAAAATACTGTATGATATTACTTATATGTGGAATCTAAAAATAATACAAATGAATGTACATGCAAAACAGAAACAGATTCACAGATACAGAAAACAATTTTGTGGTTACCAAAGGAGGGGGGGAAGGGATAAATTAGAGGTATGGGATTAGGAGAAACAAACTACTATGCATAAAATAGATAAGTAACAAGAATATATTGTCTAGCACAGGGAATTACACCCGTTATCTTGTAATAACTCCATTATATGGAGTATAATCTTCAAAAATATGGAACCTCTATGCTGTACACCTGAAACTAACACAATATTGTAAATCAACTATACTTCAATTAAAAAAAAAGATCCTGCAAAGCTATAAAAAATTCAAGAAATATACACAGGCAATTAAGAAATAAGTCAGTATAATAAGTGACATAGCTGGACTAGGAATTTTTGGTGATTATTGATCTATGCAGAACTGAAACTATAGCTGCATTTCAAATGCTGATTTAGTTCTCATGAACTTTACGTTTGAATTTACAGGTGTATTAAGTGTTTGTGGGAAGGTTTGCACTGCAGCAAAAAGCTATGACAAACTAAATGTTTAACAGTCAATGAATGTTTAAGTAAACTATGGTGTATCAGTGTAATGGAAAACAGTATGACCATTAAATATGAAAGGAAATTATGTTGTGCAGGTTCATGAAAAATCTATAATGGTTTCAAATCAAACAAAGGAAACAGCAATGTAATTGTAACTCTTACAATATGTAATTTTTATTTCTAAGGGAAAATCACTCACAAATGATTGTTAGAATAGCGTGGCTGTGAGAGAAAGAATAGGCTTAATACTATGATTAGATAAGAACGCTGTATAACATTTTATTAGAAATAGTTTTAAGTTGTAGATAAACATAGCTGATACAGATACAGATAGAAAAACAAACAAAAAAACCTTAAAGTTTTCTTAGGGTGGTCAGGGCAAGACCGCCCCTCTCCGCATGGTGAAGAGACACTATTTTTCTACTGCAACACCGTGTAGGGCCGGGGCCTCCCTGAACCAGTGAAGAATTGTTACCCATATCCAATATTTTTTATGATGAAATCTGTGGCTTGACACATCTACTGATTGAAATGGATGTCTTAGTCTAGGTTCCTATTTTTGTCAGATGGAATTGAATAAAATGCAGGATGTAATATTAAAAAAAACCCCTCACTCATTTTATATATATATAAATTTTGTGTATATATATATGTACATGAAATATATATATGTATGAAATTATTCTATGTTTGGAACATACAAATATGATACAAGGGCTTATTGAGAAAAACTAAACTCACAGTTTGTAAAGACATATATAGTTTACTGGACCTATTTTAAGCCAGACCCACCAAAAGATATAAATTAGATTCTAATATCAGTACACAACTTCTCCTTCCGAATGCATCAGTTATCTTTGGTACAATAATCCATATAAAAACAAATTTACAAAATCTTAGTGACAACAAACAATAAATATTTACTTTTGCTCTTAAATCTATGAGTCATCTGGGCAATTCTGCGGATTTAGAATGAACTCAACTGGTACCATTCATGCCCCCTCCATGTGTCTCTCACATACTACCAGCAGGCTAGCCAGGTCCTGTTACTATGATGGTGACAGATTTTTGAAAGAGAATGGCAGTTTGTAAGGCATCATGAAATCTAGGACAGGAATTGGCACACGTTTACTTCTGCTGTACTTTTTGGTTAAATCACATGTAAAAGAAAAGTTAGTTATGGCACTGTAAAATGCTAAGGCTGACTTTATTCAGGATTATCTTGACAGGTATAACTAATGCAGTGTGGTTTTACAGCAGGGGAGAGATATTAAGCTCAACTTTAAATACAACAAGCAAAAATGGAGATTTATAGCCAAGGAGCATATTTGTGGGAGGGGAGTTCATGGCTGGAAAATTACTAAGAGGGTAGGGCAGTTCTTACTAAACTGACCTAATAGAATTCTTGCTAAAGTTAGGCCAACGTGATTGCATATCTCATGGGGGAGGATGTAGGATGAGGGCAGTGATTAAACATTGAGGTTGGGGGATTCTGGCTAAATCAGCTTGACAGGATTCTTGCTAAAACTGGGCTCTTGTGGACATGCACAATGATTGGGCCTAGAGTTTGGTCAAGGAGAGAGTCGAGTCCTTGTCACAAGTAACAAGGATGGCTTGGATTCAAAGGGTGGGAGAACAGACATCACCCTTTAAAAGGAGCAATTTAAAAGTCACAATGGAGGGGGAATTCCTTGGCCGTCCAGTGGTTAGGACTCTGGGCTTCCACTGCAGGGCACATGGGTTTGATCCCACATTGGGGAACTAAGATATTGCATGCCGCATAGCAGGGACAAAAAAACAAAACAAAAAAAAAAAAAGAGTCACAATGGAAAGGGCCTGAATACAGAGATAGTTGAAGAATTGGGGGAATTTTTACAATTAGTCTAATTTTTACAATTAGACTACTGAAGAACAGTAGTCACTTCTAACCAGTGCTGTTCAAGAAATTATAATTTTGCAAGTCCAACTTGGATAATCTTCTGGGTCTATCACACCACCATGTGATGGTGCTTTGTAAAGGCATGGGTTCTGGACTTCGTTTCAAGCATTTTGTTTTAAATTTGTTGGATTTTTTTCTTACAAAAGTCAAGTGAACCTGAATACTCAGGTCTTTGAAGTCAATAAGAGTTCATAAGAGTTAACCCCCTGGAAGCAGACTGCCTAGCTTTGAGTTTGTAAGTGTCATTAACTAACTTCATGGCCATAGACAAGCACTGTTATCTAGAAAATAAAAATAATAAAAACAACTAACTTGTAGTATTGCTTAATTAAATGTCATATTGCAAGAAAATAATTTAGCAAAATGCAATGTGAGCACTAAATGAAGGTTATCTAATATCTAACATCACAACAGTTTAGAAGACTTCACTGTCACTAAAGGTCTAGATTTTTAACAATTTCCCCTTCCCACTTATTTCTGGGAATGCTTATATTTCCACAAATCTGTCTAGGTGGTTCTCGCCCTCTGAAATAGCATCATTTTCAAGGCCTGTGTTCATTCCTTTGCAAGGCATCTTTTGACATCTTCGGACCAGCTACTTTCGACTGATGAATCCCCCTTGAGAATCTCTAAATTCCCTTGGAAATTCATCCCTAAATTCCCCACAGTGATAGCTGACAGCAAGCTGTAAAAATTAAGTTCCAGTGATAGATCAGAGATAATACAACAGAATATCAATATAAGGACCTTAAAAATTCAATACCCATCAGATACTGTATTATAAAGGTTTAACTTGCATTTTTACATTTTGTTTAGCATTTTGTCTTTTTTTTTTTTTTTTTTTTTTTTTTTTGTGGTATGCGGGCCTCCCTCTGTTGTGGCCTCTCCCGTCGTAGCATTTTGTCTTTTTAATTTTATTGTTAAACTTAAAAAATATTAAAAATAAATTTAGAGTAAATAGCCACCATTACTGAGCTTTCTTTTGCATAAGTAAGTTAATATTCCTGTTTTGCAAATAACAACAAATAATATTTTATCTCTACTTATATATTCTTCCTTTTTTCTACTCTTTCAATTTACCCTTGTCCCCATGCTTTATACTATATGTGCTTCTCTTATTTTCCTTTGTTTTTCTTTTTCTTTCATATGACACAGATCTTTTGTGTTTTTGACTTATTTCAATCAGTCTTCCAGTCTTCTCTTTATTTTTTTAATTTCTCAGATATTATCCTGTTTTAAATTGTTCTCCTTTACTTCAAATGTTTGATTTTAGGAGCTTGGACAAGACCTGTCAATTCTTACAAGGAAAGAGGTTAACAGGCAAGATTTTGATTGTGGGGAAAGGCTGCCAGAACTAAGAGTGCTTCCAATGAAGAAAAAATGAGAAAAAAAACAGTATTTTTCATGTAATTATAATGTATGCACTCAAGAATGACAACATCTTTCTCTCTGTGGACAAATTTAAGTAAAAATTTGAAGTAATTATTCACATAATTCTGACAAGCATAACAACAGTCTTGCTTATGAAAAGTTTTCTAATTTTCTGGCTCAAACAAAGATGTACAATACTTTGAAAGAAAGTAAATTTAGAATTTTTTTTCTATTTAATTGTTGAAATCTTTAGTAGGCCAAATAACCTGTTTCTCTTTCCTTATCAACACACAGATAAAGGAAATTATTTGTATGAAAGCAAACTACCTATATCATAGTTCAAACTTTTAAAAATAACTTTTATAGAAAGCTTACTAAATGTCAGGTGCTATGATAAATATTTAAATGTCTTAAATATTTTAATTCTCATGATAACTCGTTGAGACAACTGCTATCACTACAGCCATTGTGCAAATGAGGATCCTGAGGCATTACCTTAGGCTGTTCAGCCTGCTATCACAAAATTAACATAGAATGGGTGGCTTAAGCAACAGAAATTTCTCACAGTACTGGAGGCTGGGAAGTCCAAGTTCAAGGCACCAGCAGATTTGATGCCTGGTGGGGGCCCATTTCTTAGTTGATAGATGGACGTGTTCTTGCTGTGTCCTCACATAGTGGAAGGGTTCTCTGGGATGTCTTTTTCATGAGCACTCCACCCTCATGACCTAATTACTTCCCAAAGGCCACATATTCAAATACCATCACGTTGGAGATTATGTTTGAACATATGAGTTTAGGGAGGACATAAACCTTGGGTTAATAGCAGGCACCGAAGGTTAAGTAATTTTGTCAAGTTTGCATAGACTGGGATCCAGAGACCTGATCTCTTTGGCACCAATATTCATGCTATTATTTTCATTAAGTGCATATATATACTAACTATGGTGAACCCTGTCAATGCCAAAGAGCAGAACATAATTATACCAGTGATAAACTTCCAGAGCTATCATGTGGTCTTTGCCTTTGTTCAGTTTTCAGCTTTACCATTTTCTAGCTATGTGATCTTTGGAAAATCATGGAAACTAACCTATTATCTAGACTCTTTTCTGTAAAATAGGAAAAATTAGAGCACTTGCCAGATGTAATTATTTAAATGAATAAAATAATTTAACATATATAAAACACCTTTAATAATATGTGGCACACAGTGAAGCACTATATAAGTATTTCTCTTCGTTTTCCAAGTTGCATAATTTGTATTTACCCCTCTTCAAGTTCACTGATTCTTTTTTGGATTATCTCAAGTCTACTAATGAGTCTGCTGAAGACAATCTTTATCTCCTTTACTTTGTTCTTTATTTATACCTATTCCATGATTTTTTATTACAAATTTCATCTCTCAGTGACTTTACTTATATTGGATCTTGCTTGTTTTCTGTTTTCCATTAGAATATTCATCACATTAATCATAATTATTTTCAATTTTCTGTCAGATAGTTTCAACATTCTGTGTTGTATCTCAGACTGGTTCTGATGATTGCTTCTGATGATTGCTTTGTCTTTGGGGAGTGTGCTTTTCTTACTTTTTCATATACTTAAAATTTTTTTGTTGTTGCAGAAAGTTGTACACCTTGTTTAGAATAGAGACTGAGGTAAATAGTTTTTAAATGCCTGAATGTAAGCAGGTATTTCCTTCTCCTAGGCCTATAATCTATGTGGATGAGTTAATCTAGTTGGGAGTTTGGCTGTAATTGAGGTTTGCTGTTTCTATGATTGCCCTCAGTGCATCACAAGTTTCAAAGTATTGCTGAGATACCTTGTGTTAGGGTGTAGAGTAGTTTGCAAGACTATGAAGAATGGCTTCAACAGGCTCATCAGTTCACTTGAAACAACCAAGGAAAGAATATACTATGTTTATTTTATATCTTTACATATAATAATATATATTTTTATATAACAATATATCTATGGGTTGTTTTAGTAATTATATTTTTTCATGTTTTTATTGTGGTAAGAACAGATAACATGAGACCTACCCTCTTAAATTTGTAAGTGTATGATATAGTATTGTTAACTATAAGCACAATGTGTACAGACTATTATATCATTTTAATATATGTGTACTATATAAAATTTCTTCCAAAGTTTTTTGACAAACTAA
This sequence comes from Physeter macrocephalus, assembly GCF_002837175.3. Classification (NCBI taxonomy): domain Eukaryota; kingdom Metazoa; phylum Chordata; class Mammalia; order Artiodactyla; family Physeteridae; genus Physeter; species Physeter macrocephalus. The sequence goes on from NC_041234.1 coordinate 100,149,218, forward strand.
AGCAAAGATAACCATAATTTATTGTAACCTTACAGCATACATACAATAAAATATATGAAAACAAGAGCACAAAAAGTGTGAGGGTGAGTAAAAGAAATTACACAGTTCTAATAATATTTTGTTGGTCTTCTAATATTGTAACATTTTTGAACGTCCACCTTAGTGAGTTAAGACTCCAATGCAATCTCTAGAGAAACCACTATAAAGTTTTAATTTAAAAAAAAAGACTCGGGTTGATTAAAACAGTGGGAAAATCCTACCATGTAAGCATGAGCCATAGGAAAGCTATTATGGCTATATTAATATCACATAAAGTAGAAGTCAACAGGGAGTATGTCCAGGGACATAGAAAGAAATTTTCTGATAATAGAAAGAGTCAATTATGACAACATAAAAAAACGTAAATTGGGCTTCCCTGGTGGCGCAGTGGTTGAAAGTCCGCCTGCTGATGCAGGGGACACTGGTTCATGCCCTGGTCCTGGAAGATCCCACATGCCGCAGAGCGGCTGGGCCCGTGAGCCATGGCTGCTGAGCCTGTGCATCTGGAGCCTGTGCTCCGCAATGGGAGAGGCCACAACAGTGAGAGGCCCGTGTACCGCAAAAAAAAAAAAAAACAAAAAAAAAAACCGTAAATTTTTTTTATATTCATCTTTCACATTCTTTTAAGAGGCACACAGAACATACGTCAGATAGAATATATGTTGCTATAGTAGAAATTAATAAACAGAAACCTCAATTAAATGGAGTCAGGAGACTAGAAGGGGAAGGTCTCATGCCCTGTGATGACAACAGAGTCCAGCAGGAAGAACACAAACTCCTCTTCTTTCCTGGCAAGGACTCAGTCAATGAAAAGCCATGGACTCTTTGTTTACTCTAGTCCTCCCAACTTCCTTTTCATCTCTATAAAAGAGTTCTCCTTCCCTTGCTGTTCAGGGGGACTTGTACTTGGCTCACCGTGTTTGCAGACCCTGAATTGCAATTCTTCACTGATCCCGAATAAACCCATTTTTTTTCTGGAGAAATAACTGGCAGTCTATTTATTTTAGATCAACCGTATATAGCAATACTATGTCTCAATCAGTTTAAAGACAGAAATCATACAGATAATATTATTTAAACAAAATGAGATTAAATTAGAAATTCATTGCAATAAAATACTTAGAAACCTTGAAATTATTTTGAGTGAGGGAGTATATGGGAACTCTGTATTTTTCTCTCAATTTATTGATAAACCTAAAACTACTCTAAAAAATAAATGCTGCTAATTAAAAATAATTGAAAAAGTCAGAGTCATTCTTGTCACAAACATCAGTAATTTTCTTCGTAATGAAATCAATTCTCCTTTAAGCCAACATTCAAAACCAATATCATTTCAGTAGAATTACGTGGTTTATATGTTTTATACATTGGTTTGAGGAAGCATGCATAAGAAATAAAAATAAATTAAACTTATAGGGATTTTATCATCCACTCACATTTATAATCTTTTTTCCAAAAAATTACCAGAAAGTTCCAATATGTTTTGCTTGAAAAAATTTCAATATTCATTATTGTAAACCTCACATTTATGCCATAAAACTTTGTAGTCATTATTTTTACAAATATATTCATAAACAGATGTTTTAAGGAATGAAGTGACTCTTCAATTGAGGAAATATGCAATTTGACTGTCACAGGGCATGGAATCTTAAGAATAAAAAAGATACATTAGACTCTGCCTCCAGGGCAGCAAAAAATACAACTGCTGGCTTTATCTAATTTCTTCCTATTAATTTGTTAAATATGTTAACTGAGAGGAGGTACACTATTTATTTTAAAAGTTCCATATCTGTATAGTCAGATAATAATTTTTAAAAGAAATCAGGTCATGTGTGTCTTATAAATTTAATTATGCTGTTAGAGTTTGTAAACAAATTGTAAGTGGACACAGAGTTTTTGGTAGCAGGGAACCATAGCAAAAACAGATGCAGTGGGACTTCCCTGGTGGCGCAGTGGTTAAGAATCCGCCTGCCAATGCAGGGGACATGGGTTCAAGCCCTGGTCCGGGAAGATCCGACATGCCGCAGAGCAACTAAGCCCGTGCACCACAATTACTGATCCTGTGCTCTAGAGCCCACAAGCCACAACTACTGAGCCCACGTGCCACAACTACGGAAGCCCGCCTGCCTGGAGCCCATGCTCCACAATAAGAGAAGCCACCACAATGAAAATCCTGTGCACCTAAACGAAGAGTAGCCCCCGCTTGCTGCAACTAGAGAAAGCCCATGTACAGCACCGAAGACCCAACACAGACCAAAAACAAAAACAAAAACAAACTGATGCAGTAACAAATCAGAGTAGCAAAAGAATGTTTATTTTCCATCTTTTATGAGTGTTATTTAAAAAGAAAAGCACATATTAGTGGCAAGAGCTTCTCTAGATGCTAATTGTAGTGGGATATTAGAAATTTATGACTAAACACATACACATTCATCAACATTGCAGGAAGCAGTCTGTCAATGGTGCATTATGGGGAACTGAGACTCTCAGTCTGGGGAGCCAGAAAGCTACCATTGTTCAAAGTTAAAGAGAAATTAAGGCTAAAACAACTCAAAAATCAACCATTACAAAATCCTGTAGTGTATTTTTTTTTCTGTAAATAAGGTAGAATTCCAGTTAGTTAGGAACACATTTGTTACACCTCCCCAAACCACACCAAAGGCCCACAAATAGCTACCAGAGAAATAACACACTTCATATAAAGTAACAATAGCAATGAAAAGAGAGAGTCTGCCTTCCAATAATTTTAGAGTAGGCAATTTGAATAACACTCCTGATGGAAACAGATACAAGATTTGGATAAAATATTGCTATATGTTTATATATTTATCTATATCTACTTACACATACATTTATATCACTGTATCCACTGATTTGAAGGCATTTATAAACTAACAAGGCAGAAAAATATTTTGACACCAAGATCGAGGGAAAAAATTCTGAGATGTCAGATTGGAATTCGGTTTACATTTCCCTAGGGACATCTCTACATCCATCTGAATGGCCATAAGAATGGACAGCAGTTTGGAAAGACTTAGAGGAATGAGAGGCAAATGGAAGTGAAGGTATAGAGGAAAGATGAATAATAAAAAATAGCCCTTCCAGGGTCTAGAAACCTTATTAAAATAATCTCAAATTCTAATTCCATTAAAGTGTTTTTTTAAAATTTATTTGCCTGGCATAGCAAACATAACTCCTTCTTAGATAATTATAACATCATCTAGAGTATCAAAGTATTTCTGCAATTTTTATATACAACACCCAATTCACAATAAAAAATTTCAAGCATTTGAGAAAAGAAGATGATGTGATAAAAAAACTAAGAGATTATAGAAGAAAATGAAAACAGATCCACAGGCTATTATAAATGTATTAAGACTTCGCAGGATAATAGGGACAGAATTAGTACAAAGATAGGAGAATTAAAGAGATAACTTGAACCTTCTTAAAAGAACCAGTTAGAAATTATAGAACTAAAAATAAAATATCTGAAATAAACTAGCATTGCATAGTCTTAACAGCAGACAGAATACCACAGATGAAGGGATTCTTGAACTCAGTTGCTCTAGTGTCTACTGGACTGCACTTTATTCTTGCAAGAAGTTAACTGCAATTCTTGTGTTTATTCTTCTGTATATAATATGACTTTTATCCCTCTATTTGCTTTTGAGATTTTTCTCTTTATTATTATCTATTTTGGTGTGGCCCAGCAATTTTTTTTTTCCAGCTCTCTTTGCTTCTGCCTTAGTGACAAGAATCATATGAGCAAATGGCTGGTCCATCAGTCAGAGCCCTAGAGCATGTGTTATACAAAACAGTGCCCTCCACTAACCAATGACAGTGTTTTAAGCTACTGGTATTTGGGGAAATTATTTGTTACCACAATATAATCGATCCCATTCTGACTGATATACCAAGAGAGAGAATTCAAATGTCCTATGTAATTACTACATACAATACAAAGTGTAAGATATATTGGTGATGTGTAGTCCTCTGATGACACCTAGATATGGCTCATGATTATGCAGTAACCTATGTGCTAAAAAACAAATTATCTTTTCCTCAGTAAATGATGGTGGATTATAAATAAATTAAAGCTAAAAGAAAATCACATTTAGAAAGTAGAAGTAGAGGAAAGACACAAAATGCACTATTCTTTATTTGCTATTAAATTCTCTTGGAGACAAAGTGTAAAGATCATCAGGCTTACAAAGGATTTATTTTCTAAATTTTATTTTTTTCAATTGAAGTAAAGTTGATTTACAATGTTGTGTTAGTTTCCGGTGTACAGCAAAGTGATACAGTTAGACATATATATACATATTCTTTTTCATAGTCTTTTCCATTATGGTTTACTACAGGATATTGAATATAGTTCCCTGTGCTATACAGTAGGACCTTGTTGGTTATCTATTTTATATATAGTAGTTTGTATCTGCTAATCCCAAACTCCTAATTTATCCCTTCCCCACCCCCTTCCCCCTTTGGTAACCATAAGTTTGTTTTCTACGTCTGTGAGTCCATTTCTGTTTTGTAAATAAGTTCATTTGTGTCATATTTTAGATTCCACATGAGTGATATCATATAATATTTGTCTTTCTCTTTCTGCCTTACTTCACTTAGTGTGATAATCTCTAGGTCCATCCATGTTGCTGCAAATGGCATTATTTCATTCATTTTTATGGCTGAGTAGTATGCTATTGTGTATGTATACAGCATCTTTATCTATTCATCTGTTGACGGACATCTAGGTTGCTTCCATGTCTTAGCTATTGTAAATAGTGCTGCTATGAACATTGGGGTGCATGTATGTTTTTTAATTATAGTTTTCTCTGGATATATGCCCAGGAGTAGGATTTCTGGATCATATGGCAACTCTGTTTTTAGTTTTTTTAAGGGATCTCCATACTGTTCCCCATAGTGGCTGCACCAATTTACATTCCCACCAACAGTATAGGAAGGTTCCCTTTTCTCCACACCCTCTCCACCATTTGTAATTTGTAGACTCTTTAATGATGCACATCCTGACTGGTGTGAGGTGGTACCTCACTGTAGTTTTGATTTGCATTTCTCTAATAATTAGTGATGTTGAGCATATTTTCATGTGCCTATTGGCCATCTGTATGTCCTAGAAAGGATTTAAATGTTTTGTTATTCCACCTTGAAATTTATGGTTCCTCTTTCTAGAGATATTTCCTCTGTTCCATGTTTTTCTTGGCCCTGGTTTTGCCTTCTGGGAGATAAGTGCTCATCCATTATCCTCTAAGACCCAATCTGAAGTAACCATAATACAGGATGTTATCTTTGAAAGCTGTGAAGATTTCTGTATCAATTTTGTATTTATGCGGTTTAGGAAATCTGGGAAATTATAGGGCTCATTTTTCACAAGCTCTTCTAGGCTAGGTTTAGGGTTATTTTAAAGATGTATGTTCTATTTGTTTCTAGTAGCTCCATGTGCAAATAACCACCAACAAAGATGTTTAGATATTGTTTTCAATCCTGAAAACAATTACTGGCCAATTCATTTCATTATTATCTCTGTTCTCTATATCTCCTTATTTCTCAAATTAATGGCAGCCTTCTTAAGGCCATATGAAACTGTCAGTTTGCATGGGAAGGAAACTCTATTAATCCCATCTCTGATAACAGGTTCTAGGCCTACACGTGGCATGCCACAAGTTTACCCGCTTCTAAGGATTTTGCTTTAGAACCTCTGCTTATAATTCAGTCTGGAGTTCAGTGTCCAGTTGGCTTTTTCATTCCTGCAAGGCTCCATATCATAGTAATGTCAATTTATAGGAATATTACATTTCCTTCCTTGTAGGAATTTTGTTTTTCCTTGCGTTTAGAGTTGCCAAATATTTTATTTAAATAACTTTCTATATACTTATTATTAATTTATGAGGAAAATTTTCAAAATAAGTATGACTATAATCTCAATAGGTTCAAAGCAGTCAGGTAGAATTTTAATTTTTCCTTTGAAGTCATTCATCATGTAATAGTGTTGCTTCCTGTTCTTATTTAGATGTTTTACTAACTCTATATACAAATATATCATTTTTCTTCATCACTGTTCTGAAATTTCCCTTCAACTCTATTCTGTGTTGGATTATATTCCTTCTCTATTCAATATTGTCATCCATCTTGGTTTATACCTTAGTTTTTATGGAGCAGTTTTTACAGGAAAAGATGGTGAATAGAAGGCAATTTTTGAGACACAACATTTACAAATGACTTAATTTTTCTTCCACACTTGATTACTTGATTGAATATGGAATTATACATTGTTAAATCATTTTTCTTCAGAATTGTGAAGGCACTGCTCCATTTTCCTTTTTGTTGTAAAACTGCTATAAAATAGTCTGCTTCTTTTATCATCACCAATAATTGTATGTAGACTATTATTTTTTACTCTCTCTAGTTTTTATGATCTTTGGTCTCAGTTATTTAAAATTTTTAAATTATGTGTCTCAGTCTAGTTTTCTTTCTTATTGCTTATTCTAGCATTCGAAGGACGTGTGTGACATGAAATTCTTGTCCTTCAATTATCAGAATTGAAGACTAACATGGTTTCTTTATTATATACCTTCTCTCATTGTCTCTTTTCTCTCTTTCTTGAACCTCTTTTAATCCGACATTGAATCTCCTTGTGCTATGAACTGACTTGGGTCCCTCCAAAATTTATGTTAAAACCCTAAGCCCCATGTGACTGTATTTGGAGATAGGGCCTTTGGGAGGTAATTGACATAAACAGGTCACAAGGGTGTGTCCTTATCCAATAGGATTGGTGGCCTCAGAAGAGGAGAAAGAGAGAGAGAGAGAGATCTGTGCATGCACAAAGAAGAGGTCATGTGAACATGAAGCAAGAAGGTAGATGCATACAAGTCAGGAGAAAAGGCCTAAGAATGAAACCTACCTTGCCAACACCTTATCTTGGATTCTCAGACTCTAGAACTGTGAGAAAGACATTTCTGTGATTTAAGACACCTACTCTATGGTATTTTGTTATGGCAGCCCAAGCAAACTAATACACTTTGACCATTAATTTTTATTTTCTCTTCCAATGGCCATTTATTTCTTTTTTGTTTGTCTTTCCAAGTGTTTTAGTCAGGAATCTCCAGAGAAACAGAATCAACAGGCTGAGAAGTCTCAAGATGTTCAGTTGTCAAGCTGAATACCCAGGAGATCCAATAGTGTAAGTTCCAGGCTGAAATTTGGCAGGCTTGAGACCCAAGAAGAGCCAATTTTTCGGTTTGAGACCAAATGTAGAAAAAGACTAATGTAGCAGTTCAAAGAGTCAGGTAAGAGGACTAACTTAATATTCACCTTTCTTTTTCTACTCACGTCTTTAAATGACTGAACGAGACACACCCACATTAAGGAGGGCCATCTGCTTAATTCAATCTATTGATTCAAATGCTAATCTCATCCAGAAGCACCCTCACAGATACTTCCAAAATAATATTTCACCAAATGTCTGGGCCTCTTGTGGCCTAGTTAACACATAAAATTAACCATCACACCAAGTTATTGTCTCAACTTCATCTTCTACACTTCGTATTTATTTCTTTTTGCAATCACTTTTCTTCTTCTGAGTGTCCTTTATAGAGATAGAATCATGCCATTCTTTCATCAATGCAGTGTATTCTCTTAACTGTGAGAATATTTATGTTATTTTAAAATTTTTATCTGTTCTCTGTGTTATTTTTATTTCCATTGAGGGCTTCTGCTCTGATTTTAAGTCTATTTTTATTATGTCATACATTTTTATCAAATGACTGCTAATTCATGCTTCCTATTAATTTTTTTGACAGAGGAACTGAGAAACTGAAAGAAAGCTCTCTGTGAATACGCGGTAATATCAATGGATAGAATCCACTCAAGATGTGTATGTACCATATTTTCTTTATCTATTCATCTGTTGATGAACAGTTGGATTGTCTGCATATGTTGGCTATTGTGAATAATCTTCCAATGAACATGGGAGTCCAGATACCCCTTCAATTGGAATGATTAATGTTGTTAAAATGTCCACATTATCCAAAGTGATCTACAGATTCAATGCAATTCACATCAAAATTCCGAAGACATTTTACAGAAATAGAAAAAAAATTTTTTTACTTCATACAGAATCACAAACAACCCTGAATAGCCCAAGCAATAAAGAACAAGAAGAACAAAGTTGAAGGCATTATATTTTCTTATTTCAAATCTTATTTCCAAGCTACAGTAATCAAAACAGTATGGTACTGGCATAAAAACAGACATATAGACCAACATAACAGAATAGAGAGGACATAAATAAACTCAGGCATGTATAATCAATCGATCTTTGACAAGGGTGCCAAGAATACACAATGATGGATAGAATAGTCTCTCCAATAAATGGTGTTGGGGAAACTGGATATCCACATGCAAAAGAATGAAATTGTACCCTTATTTTTCACCACATGAAAACAAACTCAAAATTGATTAAAGATTTCAGTGTAAGATCTGAAACTCGTAGAAATAAACAGGAGAAAATCTTCCTGACATTTGTCTCAGCAATGATTTCTTGAATATGACACCAAAAGCACAGGCAATAAAAGCAAAAATAGGTAAGTGGAATTACATGAAACTTAAGCTTCTGTAAAGCAAAGGAAACAATCAACACAGTGAAAGGCAACCTAGGGAATGGGAGAAAATATTTACAAACCATGTATATGACAAAAGGTTAATTTCGAAAATACATAAGGAACTCCTACAACTCAGTAGCAAAAAAACCACAAAAAACAACAACAACAAAAAAAACGATTTTAAAAAAGAGCAAAGGACTTAAATAGACATTTCTCCAAAGGAGACATACAAGCGGTCAACAGGTATATGAGAAGATGCTCAACATGTCTAACCATAAGGGAAATGCAAATAAAAACCACAATGAGATACATTCTCACATCTGTTAGAATGGCTATAATTTAAAAAATTAAAAACGAGTATTGTTGTGGTTGTGGAGAAATTGGAACCCTTATACATTATTAGTGGGAATATAAAATGGTGCACCTGCTATGGAAAACAGCATAAGGTTTCCAGAAAAATTAAAAACAGAACTACCAGATGATCCAGAAATCCCACTTCTGGGTATATATTCAAAATAGTTGAAATCAAGAGTGAGGCTCTTAAAGTTCACTTTTGAATCCTGTCCCCACCCATGACTAGCTGGGTAATATTGGGCAAGTAACAGCCTCTCTGTCTCAGTAAAATGAGGACACTAATAGTACCTAACGTTTTTAAAACATTTAGAACAAAAATAGCACATGGTAAGTACAATATAGTTGTTTGCTAACTAAAATTAAGTTGGTAACTGAGATCAAAATGTGCTTCTTTTAACATCAGATATCAGGTTTCAAAGAATGATAAAGTATTAACAGCTTAAATCAAAGATGTGGGTTTTCTATGATTTTTAATTTAAAAATGCAAAAATTTAATGTTTAAATTTTTAATTTCCATATTAAGTTATAGTCTATTTAACTGACACGTTTGATATAAATATATACCTTAAATATTGGTGGCTATAAATCAGAATGAATTTGAGCCCAAAGCTGAATTTCAGGGAAAGAAACCTGCGATTACTAACTGAATCAAAAGGGTAATTACAATACACGATTTAGCCATGAAAACCTAAAACAGTAGTCATAAAAATGACAGGTTTGTGACATTCTGCACTTGATTATTTCCATTTCTGTTTGTAGAAGAGATAAATTTTATAAAATCAAAGAACAAATCCATTAATTAATGAGGTATACCATCATTAGGTAAAGGTGAGAATTAAAGATGAAGTGTTCTCTTTCTTTGAAAATAGAAATAATATTGTTTTTATCTGATACTAAAAGTAATATATGCTCTTCCTTTAAAAAAAAAAACAACGGATAACTCAGGAAAATATAAAAGATGGTAAAATCACCAATCATCTTATGGCACAGTGCTAGCCACAATGGACATCCTCATGTATATTCATCCACGGAGTCATCTACATAAATAGATATTTTATTTTACTTTTCAAGAATAGACCTTATATTGCATGGCCTCTTTTCCAATACTATAGTTCGGATACTTTCTATATCAGTACATATAGCTCTACAGTATAATTTTAGTGACTCTAATGTATTACCTAATTATATAAAGATGGGTATTTAGCATTTTATTTCTAATCATTTTATATTATAAAATTTTAAGAAAGAAAGTCTGTATGCACATTATTCATGAAACTGTATTATTATTTTCCTAGAAACATTCATAGGATTGAAATTGTTAGTGTCTACATACATTTTTAAAGCTTTAATGCACAGAGAAAAATTCCCAGAAAAATACTTTGCAGTGTTATAATTAATGTTTGTATCCATTTTCTTGTAACTTTCCCTTTAAAATATCAACCACTTGTCATCTTTATGAATGTGATAGGGAAAGTACATAACATCATTGCTTTAATTTCTATCTCAAAAAATAATAAAGTTAAATAGTTATGTCTATTGGTATTTTGATTTCTTTATTTTAAAATTACTTTTCAAGCACTTTGCATATATTTTCTAATGAACTATTTTAAAATTTTGATGGTATTATATTTATTGATTTTATAATATAAATATATTCATTAAAAATCCCAGTGACAGAAAAACAGAAAGATAAAAGTATGGTAAAACACACCAATTTCAGCATGTAGAAATAGTTATTTCTATCATTTGCTGAGCATCAATTATGATATATTTCTTCATACATACAGATGAGTGACTAACTAGTATTTAGTTAGAAGTAATGAGAAATTGTTCCACACACGCTATATTTAAATATAATTATTCCATTTAATTTTATTTGAGGTAACCTAGCACACAAAATTGCTGTAGAAGTAAATCTGAAGTTATTGCTAAACTTCAAATAAATGTTCCTTTACAATAAGAGATACTCATTTCTAAAGAATCCATCTGAATTATTTCAAAAAAGTATGAAAAACATTTTTTAATTGTAGTTTCTTTTTGCTCATTTATAGAAATATAATTATTGTTTACATTGATGTGTATCCAACAATCTGTTTAAACCTTCTAGTTAATTATAAATTTGCTTACAGTTCTTCTGAGTTTTCTACATTAACTGATGAACCTAGGGACTGGACAGGAATAAAGACAAAGACATAGAAAATGGACTTGAGGACACGGGGAGGGGGAAGGGTAAGCTGGGACGAAGTGAGAGAATGGCATGGACATATATACACTACCAAATGTAAACACTAGATAGCTAGTGGGAAGCAGCTACATAGTACAGGGAGATCAGCTCGGTGCTTTGTGACCACCTAGAGGGGTGGGATAGGGAGGGTGGGAGGGAGACACAAGAGGGAGGGGATATGGGGATATATGTATACATACAGCTGATTCACTTTGTTATACACCAGAAACTAACACAACATTGTAAAGCGATTATACCCCAATAAAGATGTTTAAAAAATGATCATATAATCAAATTTAATTCTTTCTGGTAATCCTTATGCCATTTATTTATATTTGTCCTATCTTACTGCACTCTCTAGGAAAACCCTTAAAATGTTGAAGTGTAATAGTGATGGCAGACCATATTTTCTCACTCTAGATTTTAAAGGAACAAGATTTTCCACTTCTGTGGCAGAGGCAATGCTATATATTCATCAAAATACATCTCTTTTCTGCTTTTCTGTATGTTTAGAAAACTATATTCCCAAGCCTCTTTTGAAGTTAGGTTGAGGATATGTAACTGGATTCTGGCCAAGGGATAAGGGCAATTGAAGTAAAACTCTCCAAGACCTGAATCTTAAAAAGATCTCATGGGACCCATCTGCACCTTCTTTCTATGTGATACTACAGCCCATAAATTTCATATGTCAAAGATGGAAGATGGAAGATGGAGGCAGCTTGGATCTCTGAGTCACCACTTTGAGGGGTACTGTCCTGGAGAGCTGTCAGACCTGAATTAGAATTTGTCTAAATAAAAAATAATGTTTCAAGCCACTATAATTTTTGTGATCACCTTTTGCTGAAATAAATCCTTTCCTCTTTGAACTAGAGTAGATTCTATTATCAACAAATCAAACATGAAAAATACACCATCCATTTCTTGTTTTCTAAAAGGTTGTTTTTTATTTCAATTAATTAAGAATGTTGAATCTTATTCAATACACTATCTCTCATATATTGGGTTGATTATATTTTTCCTTCAATTTGTTAATGTTGTGAATTATATTACTAGATTTTATAACATTAATTCAGGTTTTCATTCCCAGATAAACCCAATTCTGATGATGATATATCACCATTTTTCTAAAGTGATAGATCTATGTTGCAAATATTTTCATTACAATTTTTGCATCAACAACCTTGTATTGTTCTTGCCTGATTTTAATATCAAGGTTACACTAGCCCCAATTAAATGAGTTGGATTCTTTGCTCATTCCTCCATAAGAGATTGTATAAAACATGAATTCCTTAAATAGCTGTTAGAATTTACTGGATGAACAACTGGGTCTTAATGTTTTCTTTAGGAAAAAAAATTTAACTTATTTATTCAGTTTAATTGTCAAAGAGTATTCAAATTTCCAGGGGAAAGGCAAGATGGCAGCATAGGAAAAACCCTGTGCTCACTTTCTCCCACAGATAAACCAAATCTACACCTACATATAGAGTAATTCCTCCTGAAGAAGATCTGAGGGCTGATTGAAGAGCTACTGCACATAGAAGGAACAGGTAGGAAAGATAGAGACAAGGTATCCACAGAAACCCCACCCCCATTATGGCAACTTGTAATAGAGGGGGATATAGCTGAGGGGTCCAAGTATATAGTTGCCCATCCAGGGACACAGCAAAACACCCCAGCAGTTTAAAGGGCACCTAGACTATATGGGAACAAAATCCATTTACTAAACCTAGAACTTCTGCCAAATGAGCACAGAACTGCTGGAGTCCTCTCTGAGGTTGGGGGTGCTGGAGAGCACAACTGTTTGAGTCTCCCCAGGATTCCCCCCAACCCTCGCCAACTCCAGCTCCAGCACCAGCCAACCCTCCAAGAAAGCCTTGGGTGCAGCACTACCCAGGGACTGCCACCAGTCCAGACCCAATCCAGCTTCAGCCACTGTGCCAAGGGGCCTTGGGCACAGTGCTCCCCAGGGCTTGCCCCTGGCCTGGGACTGATCCAGCCCCAGTCACCCCGCCAATGCAACCTCAGGCACAGTGCCCCCCTAGGGACTGCCTCCACCCCAGAACATTCCAGCTCTAGCAGGCCTGCCAAAGCCACCAGGCACAAGCAATCTACACAGGGGACACTCCCACACAAAGCTAATCCTTCAAGACCAGGAGAAGATGTTTTGCCTAATTCATAGAATCAAAAACTGAACGTCAAACAGAATGAGAGGACAGAAGAATAGGTTCCAAACAAAAGAACAAAATAAAACCCCAGAAAAAAAAAAAACCCTAATGAAATGGAGATAACTTACATGATAAAATGTTCAGGGAAAGAGTCATAAGCATGTTCACCGAACTTGAGACAAGAATGAAGAACTTAGTGACAGCATCAACAAAAACCTAGAAAATATAAGAAAGAATAAATCAGAACTGAAGAATATAATAACTGAAATTAAAAAAAAATACACTAGGGGGATCAGTAGCAGATTATATGACACAGAATGGATAAGCAACCTGGAAGATAGAATAGTGGCAATCACTCAATCAGAACAGCAGAAGAAGTTTTAAAAATGAGGAGAGTTTAAGGGACAGCTCGGACAATAGCAAGTGTTATAGCATTTGCATTATAGGGGCACCAGAAGGAGAAGAGAGAGAGAAAGGGATAGAAAATTTATTTGAAGAAAACTTCAAATAAATTAGGCTTAAAATTTCCCTAACCTGGGGAAGGAAACAGACATCAAGGCAAAGGAAAAACAGTGAGTCCCAAACAAGATGAACTCAAAGAGATACGCACCAAGACACATTATAATTAAAATGGCAAAAGTTAAAGATAAAGAGAGAATCTTAAAGGCAGCAAAAGAAAAACAACTAATCGCATACAAGGGAAACCTCATAAGACTATCAGCCGATTTTTCAGCAGAGAATTTACAGGCCTGAGGGGGGTGGCAGGATATAGTTAAAGTGTTGAAAGGAAAAAAATTAAAATCCAGATTATTCTGTCTAGGAAGGCTTTCATTCAGTATTGAGGGAAAGATACTTTCCCAGACAAACAAAAACTAAAGGAGTTCATCAGCACTAAACCAGCCTTACAAGAAATGTTAAAGGATCTTCTTCAAGTGGAAAAGAAAAGGTCACATCTAAAACTAAGAAAATATATGAAAGGAAAAATCTCAGTGGTAAAAGCAAACATATAGTAAAGGCAGTGGATCAGCCACTTAAAAAGTTAGTATGAAGGTTAAAAGACAAAAGTAGTACAATCAACTATGAATACAGTAGGTAGTTAAAAGATACACAAAATTAAAAGATGTAAAATATGACATCAAAAACATAAAACATGGGGGGAGTAAAAATGTAGTGCTTTTAGAATGCCTTAGAAGTTAAGCGACTATCAGAATAAAAGATGGCTATAAAACCAGATCAGTAGATATGAACCTCAAGGTAAGCAAAAACCAAAAACCTACAATGGATACATGAAAAATTGAGAGGAATCCAAGCATAACACTAAGGGAATCCATCAAACCACAAAGGAAGAAACCAAGAGAGGAAGACATAAAGAAAAGAAGAACTATGAAAACAACCAGAAAACAATGAATAAAATGGCAATAATGTATCAATAATTATTTTATCCACTTATCTGTTGAGGGGCACTTAGGTTGTTTACATACCTTGGCTATTATAAATAATGCTGTGATGAACACAGGGGTGCACGTCTTTTTGTATTAGTGCTTTCATATTCTTCAAATAAATACCCTGAAGTGCAAGAGTTAGATCATATGGTAGATCTATTCATAATTTTTTGAAAAATCTCCATTTTGTCTACCCCAATTTACATTCCCACCAACAGTGAAGGAGGATTCCCTATTATCCAACATGCTATTTCTTGGCTTTTTGATACTAGCCATTCTAACAAGCATAAGGTGATATCCCATTGCGATTTTGACTTGCATTTTCCTAGTGAATAATGATGTTGAGCACCTTTTCACTTATCTTTTGGACATTTAAATATTTTCTTTGGAAAAATGTCTATTCAGGTCCTTTGCCCATTTTTAATTAGATTGTTATTTTTTTTCTATTGAGTTGTATGAGTTATGTATATAACCCTTATTTGATATTAGCCCCTTATTGGATATACCATTTGCAAATATCTCCTCCCATATGGTAGGTTGTCTTTTTGTATTTTGCTAAGTGAAATTAGACAGAGAAAGACAAATGCTGTATGATTTCTTTCATATGACAAATATAAAAACAAAAAAAGTGAACAAACCAAACAAAACTAACTTATAGATACAGAGAACAGAGCAGTGGTTGCCAGAGGGGAGAGGTGGGGGAAAGGGTGAAATGGGTAAAGGGAATCAACTATATTGTGATGAATGGAAACTAAATTTTTGGTGGTGAGTACGCTATAGGGTATACAGAAGTAGAAATATATTGTACACATGAAACTTAAACCAGTGTTACCTCAATAAAAATAAACCTAAAAGAAAAAGAAGACAAGCCTCAAAATTTACTTTAAATATAAATGAACTGAATGCTCCATTCAAAAGACATAGGGCAGCTGAAAAGATTAAAAAATAATAATGAGAAGAAAACAAGACCCATCTATATTCTGTCCCCAAGAGACTGATCTTAGATCTAAAGACACATATAGAATGAAAGTGAAGGCATGGAAAAAGATATTTTTTCCAGAAAACTGGAAAAGACAGAAGCACATTGAGACTAATGCTAATAAACAATCAATGGGTCAATAAAGAAATCAAAGTAGAAATTAAAAAAAAAACAGACCTACTAGAGCATGGACTTGAGGATATGGGGAGGGGGAAGGGTAAGCTGTGACAAAGTGAGAGAGTGGCATGGACATATATACACTATCAAACATAGGGTGGATAGCTAGTGGGAAGCAGCCGCATGGCACAGGGAGATCAGCTAGGTGGTTTGTGACCACCTAGAGGGGTGGGATAGGGAGGATGGGAGGGAGGGAGACACAAGAGGGAAGAGATATGGGAACATATGTATATGTATAACTGATTCACTTTGTTGTAAAGCAGAAACTAACACACCATTGTAAAGCAATTATACTCCAATAAAGATGTTAAAAAAAAAAAGCCTTGGGCAAATGAAAATGGAAACACAAATTTCCAAAACCTATGGGACATAGAAAAAGCTGTTCTAAGAGGGAAGTCCACAGCAATGCAGACCTACCTCAAGAAACAAGAAAAATCTCAAATAACCTAAATGTATATTTAAATAAGCTAAAAAATGAAGAGCAAGTAAAGTTCAAAGTTAGTAGAAGGAAGGAAATAATAAAGATCAGAACAGAAATAATGAAATAAAGACAAAAAAAGGAAAAGATCAATAAAACTAGAGTTGGTTCTTTAAAAGATACATAAAAGTGACAAGCCTTTAGCCAGATTCAAAAAAAAAAAGCTAGAGAGCCTATATAAATAAAATCAGAAATGAAAGAGGAGAAATTACAACTGACACCACAGAAATACAAAGGATCATAGTATGCCAGCAAATTAGAAAACATAGAAGGAATGGATAAATCCTAGAAACATACAATCCTCCAAGACTAAATCATGAAGAAATACAAAAACTGAAGAATAATTAAGTAGTGAAACTGAATCAGTAATCAAAAAACCCTTCCCCTCAAAAAAGTCCAGGTCCTGGAGGCTTCCCTGGTGAATTCTATGAAACATTTAAAGAAAAGTTAATACCTATCTTTCTCAAATTATTCCAAAAAATCTAAGAGGAAAGAACACTTCCAAAATCATTTTATGAGGTCAGCATTACCCTGATACTAAATCCAGCCAGAGACACCATAAATAAACAAACAGGCCAATTTCCCTGATGAACAAAATGTAAAAATACTCAACAAAATATTAGCAAACTGAATTCAACAATACATTGAAAGGATCATACACCATGATCAAGTGGGATTCATTCCAGTGATACAAGAATGGCTTAACCTCCATTAATCAATCACTGTGATACACCATATTAACAAAACAAAGGATACAAATTGTGTGATCATATCAATAGACGCAGAAAAACATATGACAAAACATTCATTTATGATTAAAACTCTCAAAAAGTGTGTATAGAGAAAACATATTTCAAGATAATAAAGGTCATATATGACAAACCCACAGGCAACATCATATTCAATGGTGAAAAGCTAAAAGCATTCCCTCTAAGATCAGGAATAATACAAGGATGCTCACTTTGCCACTTCTATTCAACATAATCTTGGAAATTCCAGGCACAGCAATTAGGCAAGAAAAAGAAATAAAAGGCATCCAAATTGGAAAGGAAAAAGTAAAACTGTCACTATTTGCAGATGATACTGTGTATAGAAAACCCCCAAGACTCTAGTAAAAAACTGTTACAACTAATAAATGAATTTAGTAATGTTGTAGGATACAAAATTAATATACATCAATCAGTCACATTTCTATACACTAATAACAAACTCAGAAAGGGAAATAAAGAAAACAATCCCATTTACAATTGCCTCAAAAAGAATAATATAGCCAGAAATAAATTTAATCAAGGAGGTGAAAGGTCTATACTCTGAAAAACTACAGGATGTTGAGGAAAGAAATTGAAGGTGACACAAAACAATGGAAAGATATACCAAGCTCAGGTATTGGCAGAATCAATATAATTAAAATGTTTGTAGTGCCCAAAGCAACCTATATATTCAAGCAATCCTTATCAAAATACCAATGGAATTCTTTACAGAATTAGAACTAATCATTCTAGAATATGTATGGAACCACAAAAGACCCCAAATAGCCAAAGCAATCTTGAGAAAGGACAAAGCTGAAAGCATCATACTCCCAGACTTGAAATAATACTACCAAGCTATAGTAATAAAAAATGTATGGTACTGTCACAAAAACAGACACATAGATCAAAGGAACAAAAAGAGAACCTAGAAAGAAGCCCATGAACTTATGGTCAATTAATCTATGACAAAGAAGGAAAGAATATACAATGGAGAAAAGACAGTCTTTTCAATAAGTGGTGCTGGTAAAACTGGATAGCTACATGTAAAATAATGAAATTAGAAACTTTTCTCACACCATATACAAAAATAAACTCAAAATGCATTAAAGACTGGAAACCATAAAACTCCTAGAAGGAAACACAGGCAGACACTCTGACACAAATTGTAGAAATATTTTTTTGGATCTTTCTCTTCAGGCAAAGGAAACAAAAGAAAACATAAAAAAGTGTGGCCTAATTAACCTTAAAACCTTTTGCACAGCAAAGGAAACCATCGACAAAATGAAAAGACAACCTACTGAATGGGAGAAAATATTTGCAAATGGTATATCTGATAAGGAGGTGATAACCAAAGTGTATAAAGAATTCATACATTCAATATTAAAAAAAGAAAAATAAAAGCAACCCAATTAAAAAATGGGTGGAAGACTCTGAATAGACATTTTTCCAAAGAAGACATATGGATGGTCATGAAGCACATTAAAAGGTTTTCAACATCACTAATCATCAGGGAAATGCAAATCAAAACCACAATGAAATATCACCTCACTCCTGTCAGAATATCTATTATCAAAAAGACAAGAAATAACAAGTATCAGAGAGGATGTGGAGAAAAAAGAACCCTCGACGCATTGTTGGTGGAAATGTGAGGTGGTGCATCCACTATGGAAAACAATATGGAGGTTCCTCAAAAAACTAAAAAGGAACTACCATATGATCCAGTAATTTCACTTCTGGGTATTTATCCAAAGAAAAATAAAATACTAATTTGAAAAGATATATGTACTCTTATGTTCTTTGCAGCACTATTTATAACAACCAATATATGGAATCTCCTAAGTATCCTTCAATAGATTAAGAATATATATATATATATATATATATATATATAGCCATAAAAATTACTACTCAGCCATAAAAAAAGAATTAAATCTTGCCATTTGCGACAACATGGATGGACCTGAAGGGTATTATACTAAGTGAAATAAGTCAACAGAGAAAAGCAAATATCATATAATTTTACTCATAAGTAGGATCTAAAAATCAAAACAAATGAACATACAAAAGAAAGAAAGAGACTCATAGATACAAGAACAAATTGGTAGTTGCCAGAGGGAAGGGGATGGTGGGATGGACAAACAGGTGAAGAGGATTAAGAAGTATAAACTTCCAGCTATAAAATAAATGTCAGTGTATGTAATGTACACATAGGGAATACAGTCAATAATATTTTAACAAGCTTGCCTTCTGAGTAATGGTAAGTGAACTTGTGGTGATTATTTTATAATGTATAAAAATATTGAATCACTATGTTTTATACCTGAAACTAATATAATATTTTATGTCAAGTATAACTTAATAAAAACAAAAAAAGGAATACTTAAATTTCCTGTTTTAGTCATTTCTGAATTGATTTTCTAAGAATCTGTCAATTTCATTATTCTTATTTTTAAAATTCATATTATTATCTCACTCCCATTTAAATCATTTCTAGAAAAATAATTGGCACTTTTCATGCAGAATATGATTTTTTGTCATTATCTCCTTTTTCCTTAATCAATATTTCAAAAGTTTCTCAGTTTTATTAATTTTTCTAAAGAACTTTCAATGTTGCTACTCCTTTCTAACTAATCTTTGTTTTTTGCTTATGTTTTTATTATTTGTCTCCTATTTTTTCCAATTTTATTCTATTTTTCTAATTTATTTAAATGGATGCTTAGTTAATTTTATGCCTCTTCATTTCATAATATAATATTTGAAGGTTATACATATCACTATGATCAATTTTAGCTGAAATTTACAGGTTCTGTAAATGCTGTGAGTATAGCATTTAAGGATTTGTGGCTTTAGGCAAAAGTGTCCAATCTTAACTTCATGTTATGTGCTAGACATTATACCATGTCACACAAGAAGTCATCAAAACAGTAAAATACATACATGAGGATTTTCAGATGTCTTTAAGAAAACTCTGTAATTATGCTCTTGTTTCTCTTCATGTTACCATTCTTATTTAATTTGTCCTATGAGGATTTCCTCTATTTATTTGACAATTCAATTATATATATATATATATATATATATATATACACACACACTTTATGCAGAATTTTTGAAGCCCTGTAGCCAATGGGTATGTTAAGCTAATCTGTTTAATATTTTGCAGTGTATCACTTTATCAATATTTTATTTAAAAATAATGCATGTATGCATAATCTAGTTCTACCATGTCAGGGTAACTGGTACCTGAAATAGATTCCCACCATAAAACCTAGGAAATTAGGAAAAATATACAGGAAAAGAAACAGTCTCAGATTTTGGAAATAGGCAATTAAAGACTGTGATCACTGAGTGAAGGGGAACAAAAAAGGTGATCCCCCTTGCTTTCTGCCTTGAGGCATTTTACACACTTTGAGGCAGTGAGAGGGAATCCAAGTAGAACATGACAGGCTCACTGATTGAGGAGAAATTTATTGGTGTACAAGGAGCCTGATGCAGCTGGGATTTGTGTAACAAGGTATTGGAGAGGAGGGAAATAGGCATATTTTGAGCTCTGGAAATCTGTGTTAAATTCCCCTTGAGTTTTTGTAAACAAATACCTAGTTCTGCAAACATAAGATAAAATTCCATGATGTTTGGAAAAAACAGGGAGCCATAAACTCAACAAAGAACATAGAAAAATAATTGGCACTTATCTCAAGCAGCATTAGGAGATGTTCGATTTTGGTGATCTATAGAAAAGGGCTACTGTTGAATATCTAGCACATCCAGTAGAAATATCAGAAGAGTTATGGCTTAATAGAAGAAAACTACCCCTAGGATAACTTTAACTTGATATCCATTTGACAAAAGCTTTAAAAGAAGCCTTGAGAGGATCAAGCTTAACTGTAAGTAACAACAGCTAGCCAAAACAAATGCCAACTCTCCTTAAATAAATTCAGAATCACAAACATTCAACAATATGTCATTTAAAATATTCATGATCCAATAAGTTACTAGACATAAGAATAAGCAGAAAAATATAACTCATACCAAGGAGGAAATACAGTCAATACAGACATACTCGTAAATGACAGAGATAAAGACATTCACAGAAAAAAAGATTTTTAAACATTTATTATGAATATACTCAAGGATTTAAAGGATAATATGAACATAATGAGGAAAAAGGAAGATATAAAAATAACCAAGTAGAATTTCAGAGTTGAAGAATGCAATATTTGTAACATTTCAAAGGAAAGAACCACTGGAAGTTGTTTATGAACTTATTAGACACGATAGAGAAAATTATTAGTGAATTTGGGGAAAAAATAGCATTAGAAACAATCAAGTCGGAGACCAGAGGAGGGAAAAAGATTGTGAAAAAATGAACAGAAACTCAAGGAACTGTGGGATAATATCAAACATTCTGATATATGTGTAACTAGATTTTGAGAAGAGAAGAAGGAAATATCAGTGCCAAAATAATACATAAAGAACCAGTGCCCAAAGTATCTCATATTTTATGAAAACTCGTAAGCCAACAAACTCAATTAGAGTAAACACAAAGAAAAATATACCAATACATCATAAAAATTTTTATAAAATCAATATCAAAAGGAAACCTTAAAAAAATCTGGATTGAGGAGGAACATATATACAGTGGAACAAAGCTATGAATAACTGCAAATTTCCATCAGAAATGCTGAAATTCAGTAAACAATGGAGTGATAACTTCAAAGTACTTAAAATAGAGGGATTATCTATTTTAGTTGTAGTCAAACTGTTTATGTTCAGAATGTGTGTTCTGCTTCAGACTTAAGGTTGTGGTTCAAATGTCAATTTAGTTTATAAAATCTATGCAGTGGTATTCTATTCTATCCCACAAGTATATTGCCCAGAACTAGAACTCCACCTCATAGTTTTCCTTAGCACAAGCTTGGGAGTAAGATGGTCACCATCTCATAACTTCAAGTGAGGGATGGAATTCAGAATTTCACCCCTGGGCTTCTAGGATGAGGAGCAACAGCTGATTACTTCATGATAGGGATGAATGTCAGAGTTCAACCTACAGGCTCTATGTGGCAAGGGTGTCTCCTCATTACTGCAGAGAGGAGGTTGGAGATTAAAGTTCTGTTCACAGGCTCCAAGGAGGAAGGACACCATATTGTAACTGCATAAGAGGAGTTGGAAGACATGGACCTGCCCACTGACTCCAACTGATGCAGTGTTTTCTGTGGTGTCAGGGGTACAAAATTTTTGTGTTATTTGTCTCAAGAACAAGCAGGTTTGTTAAAAGCTTTTTTTTTTTTCTTGCTGTGCTACTCTTTTCTTGTCCTTCAGCTAAAGATATCAAGCTTTACTTGGAGCTAAGATTTTAAAAAATCTGTATCCACTGACATTTCCAAGCTACAGGTTTCTCTAGCACCAAAGCTGGGATATGTAGCAGGTGAGAAAAATTTAATTCACTCTCAAGGAATGTTTGTGTTTTTTTTTTTGGTAAGCAACTATATTTATAGCCACAATTCCACAGATGTGGTGAGGTATGTCATGGATTATAATTGAGGATGTTGGAGGGGGTAGGGAGGCATATAAATAACTTGTCTTTTAGTCTGTACAAGGCCAAGACCATGAAAAGTTACACCCAGATTTGATGGAGAATTGAGTATATAACTTATCTTTTAGTTGCTATTTCCATACAATGAGAAGACATAGCGAGATCTGATGTAGAAGTCTTTGTATCACCAAGAGATGCTGGAATTTGAGATAGAAGCAGTAATTGGATGAAAATCTGGAGCTGCTTCCCTTAGAAAACATATTTTTTATATGTTATATGAGTAAAAAAAAAAGTGAAGGTAAGTGTTTCAGTGGCCATATTGGTGAACCATGGAAGACTGCTAGTTGTCCTCACTATCCTCTCTCTTATTCCTCCATAGGTATAGAATTCTCACTGGTAATATGGTCTCCTACCCACACACACAAATTCTACAGCTTCCCTTGCTGCTAACTGTAGCCATGTCACCAAATTCTGGACAGAATGAGCAAAATAGATGTGTTGAACATATCATTCGAATCTTTAAAAGAAAGAAGAAAATACTATATTCCTTTCTATTCTGTTTTCTCACTTTCAGGAATGGGGATGATAATATTGGGCACAAAAGCAGCCATATTGATTCACAAGGTTCTAGGAAACCAATCTACAGTTTTGGTACCAGAGTGGTTTGGTTATAAGAATCCAATAGTAAAAACTGGATTCTGTAGTTGTATAACTCACTGACTGGAAAGCAATGGAAAAGGAAGGGACTACTGATTCTTACACCAACATGGATGGATTGCAAAAACATTATGCTGAGTCAATATCAGCCACTAAATAGTGCATAAAGTATGATTCCACTTTTATGAAATTCTAGATAGACAAATTATTCTACAGTGACAGAGTCATATCAGTGCCTGGGACTAGGGATGTGGTAAAATAACTGCAACAGTCACAAAGGAATGCTCGGGTTGGGAGGGGTGTGTGGAAATGCTCTACATCTTGATTGTGTTGGTGGCTACATGGATGTATACATTTGTTATGTCATGGCAAACATTCAGTAAAATTGTGGTAGTACATTAAAAGCACACTGAGTATCAACCAAGTCTGTAGCTCTTGAACAAGGGTCAGCAAAATCTTTCTTGAAGGGCACATAGTAAATATTTTGGATTTATGGGACATACAGTCTTTCTCACAACTGCCCAACATTGGCCATTTTAGAGCAAAATCAGTCATAGAAAATGTAAAACTAATGGGCAAGACAGTATTCCAATACAACTTTATTTGTAAAAAGAGGCAGCTGGACTGTGTGCAGTAGTTGTCAACTCTTGCTTCAAAGGAAAATACTGAAAAAAAATACAGAATTCTGTTATATCTTGACTGCTGCTTATTTTTAGTGAATTTCTACAAAAGGGAAATCAATTCAATCTGGATTTTTTCTACAAGCAGATATAAAAATGAATATAGCTTTCCTAAGATCCTCTGAGCCTACTGCCTATAATCTATATTTACTGAGACTCTCATACTTTGCGGCTTTGCACGCTGAAAAATTTCAATGACTTTTATATCCTAATTTGAAGTGCTTGTAAAATGTGACTTCAAAGTGGCAGCTCTATTAGGAGTCAAGACTGTTGACACTTTCTCAAGCACCTCCCACTAAGTACTCTCCCAGTCAGTAAGAGCCAGAGCCTGCCAGTAACAGAACCAATGTTGAGCCAACAGTATGACATCATCCCTTAAGGAGTCCAACAATCCACCTGATTACTAATTATTTTGAGTTCCACCCACCCGAGAAAATACAACATTTCATGGTGGCTGAGACTAACATGCATTCTGGAAATAGGTTTGCTTTTCTTACCCATAGTGTCTCATCTAGTACTACCATTTGAGGAGACAGATATTAAGTGGTAACTAGCATGAGATTCTGTACAATATAACCATAGACCAAGGGAACCTTACAGAAAACGACATGTGATGATGAGTACATACCCTTGGGATACACTAATCATATTGGGTTGGCCAAAATGTTCGTTCGGATTTTTCTGTAAGATGCCTCTAGTAGCACTTAGTTGTCTTTAACTTCATTCGAGACAATTTGTAGATTATATTGTGACAGGTGTTATATCAGCGTGCATTTTAAAAAAATTATCAAAATTGATGAATTTTTGTGTAGCCATTTTAATATTGAAGATGGAAGAAAAAAGAGCAATATTTTTGGCACATTATGCTTTATTATTTCAAGAAAGGTAAAAATACAACTGAAACGCAAAAAAAGATTTGTGCAGTGTATGAAGAAGTTGCTGTGATTGATCAAATGTGTCAAAAGTGGTTTGTGAAGTTTCATGCTGGAGATTTCTCGCTGGACGAGGCTCCACGGATGGGTAGACCAGTTGAAGTTGGTAGCGATAAAATCGAGATATTAATTGAGAACAATCAACATTATACGATGTGGGAGATAGCCAACATACTCAAAATATTCAAATAAAGCATTGAAAATCATGTGCACCAGCTTGGTTATGTTAATTGTTTTGATATTTAGGTTCCACATAAGCGAAAAAAAACCTTCTTGACTGTATTTCTGCGTGTGATTCTCTGCCAAAATGTAAAGAAAAAGTTTCATTTTTAAAACAAATTGTGGGAACTTCCCTGGTGGTGCAGTGGTTAAGAGTCCACCTGCCAATGCAGGGGACACGGGTTTGAGCCCTGGTCCGGGAATATCCCACATGCCACAGAGCAACTAAGCCCGTGCGCCACAACTACTGAGCTCATGCACCACAACTACAGAAGCTCACGTGCCTAGACCCCATGCTCCGCAACAAGAGAAGCCACTACAATGAGAAGCCTGCACACCACAATGAAGAGTAGCTCCTGCTCACCACAAGAGAGAAAGCCCACGCTCAGCAACGAAGACCCAATGCAGCCAAAAAATAAATAATTAAAAAAAATTGTGACGGGCGATGAAAAGTGGATACTGTACAATAATGTGGAATAGAAGAGATCATGGTCAGCTAGGTAGGTGGTTTGTGACCACCTAGAGGGGTGGGATAGGGAGGGTGGTAGGGAGGGAGATGCAAGAGGGAAGAGATATGGGAACATATATACATGTATAACTGATTCACTTTGTTGTAAAGCAGAAACTAACACACCATTGTAAAGCAATTATACTCCAATAAAGATGTTAAAAAAAAAAAAAGAAGAGATCATGGGACAAGCAAAATGAACCACCACCAACCACACCAAAGGCCGATCTTCATCCAAAGAAGGTGATGTTGTGTATATGGTGGGATTGGAAGGGAGTCCTCTATTATGAGCTCCTTCCGGAAAACCGAACAATTAATTCCAACAAGTCCTACTCCCAATTAGACCAACTGAAAGCAGCGCTCGACGAAAAGCATCCAGAATTAGTCAACAGAAAATGCATAATCTTCCATCAGGATAACGCAAGACCACATGTTTCTTTGGTGACCAGGCAAAAACTGTTACAGCTTGGCTGGGAAGTTCTGACTCATCTGCCTTATTCACCAGACATTGCACCTTCGGATTTCCACTGATTTCAGTCTTTACAAAATTCTCTTAATGGAAAACAATTTCAATTCCCTGGAAGACTGTAAAAGGAACCTCGAACAGTTCTCTGCTCCAAAAGATAAAAAGTTTTGGGAAGATGGAATTATGAAGTTGCTTGAAAAATGGCAGAAGGTAGTGGAACAAAAGGGTGAATACGTTGTTCAATAAAGTTCTAGGTGAAAATGAAAAATGTTGCCTTTTATTTTTGGAACAAAAGGGTGAATACGTTGTTCAATAAAGTTCTTGGTGAAAATGAAAAATGTTGCCTTTTATTTTTACTTGCAAACCTAAGGCACATTTTGGCCAACCCAATATTACATACCATACCATGAAGAAGCAACCACCTTAATGGAGCATCAGAAAAACCTCTACATGGCACAAATGAATTGCTGGTATGAAGATAATATCTAGTAAGGACAGGGTACCATCCTTTATTCATCTTAATCCAATGGCCATTTTATAGGGCTATATTACCAAGAGCTAGACCACTTGGGGCAGGGACCAAGGAGTGAAAGTAGGAGTGACCCCACTCATAAACATTCCCAGTAACTCACTTGGGGAATTTGAGCTTTCTGCAACATATATACCTTATTGTGTCTAGAGATCTTGGTCCCCAGAATGGGGACACTTACACTAGGGTACAAATTAAGAAGGCCATTAAACTTAAATCTATGGCTTCTACCAGGTCACTTTGGAGTTCTAGTGCCAGATGGGCAAATACAAAACAGAGTTATTATGCTGGCAAGGGTAAATGGCCTTGATCATTATGAGTAGGTAGTGCAGGGCTGCTGCTACAAAAATGTTTAACACTCAGGTCTTCTTTTAAACTCAAATACCATGTTTTTTTCTCTAAATGAGCAAGAAACAGCAACCATGACCTGATAAGTACTGAGAGTCTGAGTCAAATCACCAAGCAAGTAATGTAGACCAATAGAAATGCTAGCAAAAAGGAAAGGGAAAAACTAAATTGGGGGTGGAGGAGAGAGATGATGAACATCAATTATGGCCCTGCAACCAACTGAAGTGCTGAGTGCTATAGTTTGTACTATGAGTCCTCTTTCTGAAGATTTTCCCAGAAATAACCAACCTATACATCCTGGAGATGTGCCCGGATGGAGTAAAGTTATTTTGAGAAATAAATGGTTCTGAGTGGTACAAGGAGTGAAACGTAGTGGATGCAACTGGCACCCATAGAATTTCCCTTTATTGGGTAGTGCACCTCTCCCCCATCCTCTGTGAGCATTGGTTGATAACAACTCATATTTCCTACAAACAAGAAATGAGGTACACGAAAATTATTTGTACCAGAGACAGCCCCACAGTGTCCTGCTCAGTTTCACTAGTACCTATGGTACAATGCTAAAGTAAATTGGTCATATCAGGAATCCTTGATTTTTTCATGTTTTAACATAAATATTTTAATGTTTCACACGTTTGTAACATGTTTGATATAGGCTTGTGGATAATATTAATAACTTTATGGTAATACCTCTTTTGTTTTAGATAATTTTTATCATGAATGAAGTTTATTACACTCAAATGCTCTAATTTTGCCATCTATTGAAATGTAGTGAATTACATCCGTATGTTTACAAATGGTATAACAAACTTGCATTTCAGGAGTAAACCAAAACTGAACTTGAAAAATTAACCTTTTCATACACTGAAGAATTTGGTATGTTCAAATTTTGCTAATGAAATTTGCATCTATGTTTATGAGTGTGATATGAATTTTTCTTTAATATATGGCCTATGATTGGTTATTATTTAAAAGTTATATTGTATTCACACAATGGGTTAGAATTTGTTCTTTATTCAATACTATTAAAGAATTTGCACAAAAAATGAAAACTTGAAAATGTGAATGAATGATAGAAAGTAACGTAGACAAATATCTACACACAATACTTTATGTCAAGATTTTTAAATAATTTTGTAATTTTTACACTAGGTAGGAATTTCTATTTTTATGATATAGTTTAGATAAATTTATATTTGTGGGATTAAGTGTAAAGTTATTTGTAATATTGAAACTGAGCAGGACCCTGTGGGGCCCTTCTGGGCACAAAAGCCTTTATGTGTCCCTTATTTTTCATTTGTAGGGAACAGGCTTCCTTCATCCTCCTTGAACTTCCCTGAGTTCCAAAGTGCAGATTCAAGCTGTTGCTAGTCAGGGAAGGGAGGGAATGCAGAAACAAATGAGGAGCAGTCGAGAGAAATTAGTGCATATTTACAAGAGCCAGGACATGGAAGCAACCTAAGTGCCCATCGACAGATGAATGGATAAAGAAGATGTGGTACATATATACAATGGAATACTACTTGCCATAAAAAGAAATGAAATTGAGTTATTTGTAGTGAGGTGGATGGACCTAGAATCTGTCACACAGAGTGAAGTAAGTAAGAAAAACAAATACCGTATACTAACACATATATATGGAATCTAAAAAAAAATGGTTCTGAAGAACCTAGGGGCAGGACAGGAATAAAGATGCAGATGTAGAGAATGGACTTAAGGACACAGGGAGGGGGAAGGGTAAGCGTTCCTTAAGCCTTGACAATAAGAAGGGCATGGGGATATGTGTATATGTATAGCTGATTCACTTTGTTATAAAGCAAAAACTAACACAACTTTGTAAAGCAATTATACTCCAATAAAGATGTTAAAAACATAAATAAATAAACAAGAGAGAGAGACAATAGTACAGGCTTCGGGCAAGTTCCTGGTTCCTCCTCAAGGGATATACATAAC
The DNA here is from genome assembly GCF_002837175.3 of Physeter macrocephalus. Classification (NCBI taxonomy): domain Eukaryota; kingdom Metazoa; phylum Chordata; class Mammalia; order Artiodactyla; family Physeteridae; genus Physeter; species Physeter macrocephalus. The sequence continues at coordinate 100,178,265 of NC_041234.1, forward strand.
ACTATCTTTGAGTTTTTCTGCAGGAACTAAGACCCCCACCCAGGTAAAGGATGGTAGCTTCATGCTGAGCACAAGATTCCTGGAACATCACCCTGCTACCTCACCATCAAACAATCAAAGGTCAAAACCCCTGCAGTCTTCACCCCAAATGTTGCCTCATCAGCATTCACAAAGAATTTTTATTCTTCATAATTTTAAACTTCTTTATTGTTAATTTCAATTAATAATTCCATAGGTATGTCTATTTATTTTGACCTTATAAAGAATCAAGTCCTTGTTTATTCTCTTTATTTTATCCTTGTTTTATATCTCAATAATTTCTGATTTCCTATTTTTTAAATTTACTGTTCTAAATATTTGGGTTTATTCTATTTGCTTTTGAAACTGAGCAGGACCCTGTGGGGTTCTCCTGGGCATAAAAGCCTTTCTGTGTCCCCTGTTTCTTGATTGTAGGAAATGGTTTCTTTCAGCCTCCTTGACCTTCCCTGAGTTCCAAAGGGCAGATTCAAACAGTTGTTAATCAGGGAAGGGAGGATATGAAGAAACAATGGAGGAACAGTCAAAAAACAATAGTGCAGGAAAGGGGGAAGATGGCGGAAGAGTAAGATGCGGAAATCACCTTCCTCCCCACAAATACATCAGAAATACAACTACACGTGGAACTGCTCCTATAGAACACCCACTGAACGCTGGCAGAAGACTGCAGACCTCCCCAAAGGCAAGAAACTCCCCACGTACCTGGGTAGGGCAAAGGAAAACAGAAAAAACAGAGAAAAAAGAATAGGGATGGGACCTGAGCCAGTGGGAGGGAGCTGTGAAGGAGGAAAGGTTTCCACACACTAGGAAGCCCCTTCGCGAGTGGAGACTGCGGTTGGTGGAGGGGGGAAGCTTCGGAGCCGCGGAGGAGAGCACAGCAACAGGGGTGCGGCGGGCAAAGTGGAGAGATTCCCGCACAGAGGATCGGGGCCGACCAGCACTCACCAGCCCGAGAGGCTTGTCTGCTCACCTGCCGGGGCGGGCAGGGGCTGGGAGCTGAGGCTCGGGCTTCGGTCGGATCACAGGGAGAGGACTGGGGTTAGCGGCGTGAACACAGCTTGAAGGGGGCTAGTGCACCACGGCTAGCTGGGAGGGAGTCCGGGAAAAATTCTGGAGCTGCCGAAGAGGCAAGAGACTTTTTCTTGCCTCTTTGTTTCCTGGTGCGCGAGGAGAGGGGATGAAGAGCGCTGCTTAAAGGAGCTCCAGAGACGGGCGCGAGCCACGGCTATCAGTGCGGACACCGGAGACGGGCATGAGATGCTAAGGCTGCTCCTGCTGCCACCAAGAAGCCTGTGTGCAAGCACAGGTCACTATCCCCACCTCGCCTCCTGGGAGCCTGTGCAGCCCGCCACTGCCAGGGCCCCAGGATCCAGGGTCAACTTCCCCGGGAGAATGCACAGCACGCCTCAGGCTGGTGCAACGTCAAGCCGGCCTCTGCTATCACAGGCTAGCCCCGCATCCATACCCCTCCTTCCCCAGGCCTGAGTGAGCCAGAGCCCCTGGATGAGCGGCTCCTTTAACCCCGTCCTGTCTGAGCGAAGAACAGACACCCTTCGGCGACCTACACACAGGGGCAGGGCCAAATCCAAAGCTGAACCCCGGGAGCTAGGCGAACAAAGAAGAGAAAGGGAAATCTCACCCAGCAGCCTCAGAAGCAATGGATTAAATCTCCCCAATCAACTTGATGTACCCTGCATTGGTGGAATACCCGAATAGACAACGAATCGTCCCAAATTGAGGAGGTGGACTTTCAGAACAAGATATATTATTGTTTCCCCTTTTCCACTCTTTGTGAGTGTGTATGTGTATGCTTTTGTGTGCGATTTTGGCTGTAGAGCACTGCTTTCACCATTTGTCCTAGGGTTCTGTCTGTCCTTTTTTTTTTAACTTAAAAAATATTTTTTCTAAATAATTATTTTTTATTTTAATAACTTTATTTTATCTTACTTTATTTTATTTTATCCTCTTTCTTTCCTTCTCTCTTTCTACATTTTCTCCCTTTTATTCTGAGCCGTGTGGATGAAAGGCTCTTGGTGCTCCAGCCAGGAGTCAGTGCTGTGCCACTGAGGTGGGAGAGCCAACTTCAGGACACTGGTCCACAAGAGACAGCCCAGCTCCACGTAATATCAAACGGCAAAAATCTCCCAAAGATCTCCATCTCAACACCAAGACCCAGCTTCACTCAACGACCAGCAAGCTACAGTGCTGGACACCCTATGCCAAGCAACTAGCAAGACAGAAATGCAACCCCATCCATGAGCAGAGAGGCTGCCTAAAATCATAATAAGGCCACAGACACCCCAAAACACACCACCAGACGTGGACCTGCCCACCAGAAAGACAAGATCCAGCCTCATCCACCAGAACATAGGCACTAGTACCCTCCACCAGGAAGCCTACACAATCTACTGAACCAACTTTAGCCACTGCGGACACACACCAAAAACAACAGGAACTGTGAATCTGTGGCCTGCAAAAAGGAGACCCCAAGCACAGTAAGATAAGCAAAATGAGAAGACAGAAAAATACACAGCAGGTGAAGGAGCAAGATAAAAAGCCACCAGACCTAACAAATGAGGAGAAAATAGGCAGTTTACCTGAAAAATAATTCAGAATAATGATAGTACACATGACCCAAAATCTTGGAAATAAAATAGAGAAAATGCAAGAAACACTTAACAAGGACGTAGAAGAACTAAAGAGGAAAGAAGCAACAATGAACAGCACAATAAATGAAATTAAAAAAACTCTAGAAGGGATCAATAGCAGAATAACTGAGGCAGAAGAACGGACAAGTGACCTGGAATATAAAATAGTGGAAATAACTACTGCAGAGCAGAATAAAGAAAAAAGAATGAAAAGAACTGAGGACAGTCTCAGAGATTTCTGGGATAACATTAAACACACCAATATTCAAATTATAGGGGTCCCAGAAGAAGAAGAGAAAAAGAAAGGGACTGAGAAAATATTTGAAGAGATTATAGTTGAAAACTTCCCGAATATGGGAAAGGACATAGTTAATCAAGTCCAGGAAGCGCAGAGAGTCCCATACAGGATAAATACAAGGAGAAACAGGCCAAGACACATATTAATCAAACCATCAAAAATTAAATACAAAGAAAACATATTAAAAGCAGCAAGGGAAAAACAACAAATAACACACAAGGTAATCCCCATAAGGTCAAGAGCTGATCTTTCAGCAGAAACTCTGCAAGCCAGAAGGGAGTGGCAGGGCATATTTAAAGTGATGAAGGAGAAAAATCTACAATCAAGATTACTCTACCCAGCAGGGATCTCATCCAGATTTGATGGAGAAGTTAAAACCTTTACAGACAAGCAAAAGCTGAGAGAGTTCAGCACCAGAAAACCAGCTTTACAACAAATGCTAAAGGAACTTCTCTAGGCAAGAAACACAAGAGAAGGAAAAGACCTACAATAACAAACCTAAAACAATTAAGAAAATGGGAATGGGAACATAGATAAGGAGCACCTCAATACATAAGGCAAGTACTAAGAGCCATAAAAGGGGAAATCGACAGTAACACATTCATAGAAGGGGACTTCAACACCCCACTTCCACCAATGGACAGATCACTAGTGGACAAATGAAAATAATAAGGAAACACAAGCTCTAAATGATACATTAAACAAGACGGAGTTAATTGATATTTATAGGACATTCCATCCAAAAACAACAGAATACACAGTTTTCTCAAGTGCTCATGGAACATTCTCCAGGATAGATCATATC
>NC_041234.1:100183347-100219096 GCF_002837175.3 Physeter macrocephalus
ATGAACAAAGATGCAAAAATCCTCAACAAAATACTAGCAAACAGAATCCAACAGCACATTAAAAGGATCATACAGCATGATCAAGTGAGGTTTATTCCAGGAATGCAAGGATTCTTCAATATACGCAAATCAATCAACGTGATACACCATACTAACAACATGAAGGAGAAAAACCATATGATCATCTCAATAGATGCAGAGAAAGCTTTCGACAAAATTCAACACACATTTATGATGAAAACCCTGAAGACTGTAGGCACAGAGGGAACTTTCCTCAACATAATAAAGGCCATATATTACAAACCCACAGCCAACATCGTCCTCAATGGTGAAAAACAGAAACCATTTCCTCTAAGATCAGGAACAAGACAAGGTTGCCCCCTCTCAACACTATTATTCAACATAGTTTTGGGAGTTTTAGCCACAGCAATCAGAGTAGAAAAAGAAATAAAAGGAATCCAAATCAGAAAAGAAGAAGTAAAGCTGTCACTGTTTGCAGATGACATAAAACTATACATAGAGAATCCCAAAGATGCTATGAGAAAACTAGTAGAGCTAATGAATTAATTTGGTAAAGTAGCAGGATACAAAATTAATGCACAGAAATCTCTCTCATTCTTATACACTAATGATGAAAAATCTGAAAATGAAATTAAGAAAACACTGCCATTTACCACTGCAACAAAAAGAATAAAATATCTAGTAATAAACCTACCGAAGGAGACAAAAGACCTGTATGCAGAAAATTATAAGACACTGATGAAAGAAATTAAACATGACACAAATAGATGGAGAGATATACCATGTTCTTGGATTGGAAGAATCAACATTGTGAAAATGACTCTACTACCCAAAGCAATCTACAGATTCAATGCAATCCCTATCAAACTACCACTGGCATTTTTTACAGAACTAGAAAAAAAAATTTCACAATTTGTATGGAAACACAAAAGACCCCGAATAGCCAAAGCAATCTTGAGAAAGAAAAATGGAGCTGGAGGAATCAGGCTCCCTGACTTCAGATTATACTACAAGGCTACAGTAATCAAGACAGTATGGTACTGGCACAAAAACAGAAATATAGATCAATGGAACAGGATAGAAAGCCCAGAGATAAACCCACACACATATGGTCACCTTATCTTTGATAAAGGAGGGAAGGATATACAGTGGAGAAAAGACAGCCTCTTCAATAAGTGGTGCTGGGAAAACTGGACAGCTACATGTAAAAGTATGAAATTAGAACAATCCCTAACACCACACACAAGAATAAACTCAAAATGGGTTAAAGACCTAAATGTAAGGCCAGACACTATCAAACTCTTAGAGGAAAACATAGGCAGAACACTCTATGGCATAAATCACAGCAGGATCCTTTTGGACCCATCTCCTAGAGAAATGCAAATAAAAACAAAAAAAAACAAATGGGACCTAATGAAACTTAAAAGCTTTTGCACAGCAAAGGATACCATAAACAAGACCAAAAGACAACCCTCAGAACGAGAGAAAATATTTGCAAATGAAGCAACTGACAAAGGATTCATATCCAAAATTTAGAAGCCACACATGCAGCTCAATACCAAAAAACAGACAACCCAATCCAAAAATGGCCAGCAGAACTAAATAGACAAAGGACAACCTCTTCAATAAATGGTGCTGGGAAAACTGGACAGGTACATGTAAAAGTATGAGATTAGAACACTCCCTAACACCATACCCAGAAATAAGCTCAAAATGGATTAAAGATCTAAATATAAGGCCCACAACTATATGACTCTTAGAGGAAAATATAGGCAGAACACTCTATGACATAAATCACAGCATGATCCTTTTGGACCCACCTCCTAGAGAAATGGAAATAAAAACAAAAATAAACAAATGGGACCTAATGAAACTTAAAAGCTTTTGCGCAGCAAAGGAAACCATAAACAAGACCAAAAGACAACCCTCAAAATGGGAGAAAATATTTGCCAATGAAGCAACTGACAAAGGATTAACCTCCAAAATTTACAAGCAGCTCATGCAGCTCAATAAGAAAAAAACAAATAACCCAATCCAAACACATGAAAGAATGGTCAACATCATTAATCATTAGAGAAATGCAAATCAAAACTTCAATGAGATATCATCTCACACCAGTCAGAATGGCCATCACCCAGAGTCTGTCATATAGAGTGAAGTAAGTCAGAAAGAGAAAAACAAATACCGCATGCTAACACATATTTATGGAATCTAAGGAAAAAAAAAAAGGTCATGAAGAATCTAGGGGTAAGACGGGAATAAAGACCCAGACCTGCTAGAGAATGGACTTGAGGATATGGGGAGGGGGAAGGTAAGCTTTGACAAAGTGAGAGAGTGTCATGGACATATATACACTACCAAACATAAAATAGATAGCTAGTGGGATGCAGCTGCGAGAAAAAACACAATAGTGCAGCTTTGGGGAAGGGTCCTGGTTCCTCCTCAAGAAACATAAATAACAATATTTTTGAGCTCTTCTACACAACTAAGTCCCCCACCCAGGTGGAGGATGGCAACTTCAGGCTAAGCACAAGATTCCTGGAGCACTACCCTGCTACCTCCCCACCAACCAATCAGACAAAAGTCACACACCCTGCAGACCTCACCCCAAATTCTGCCTATAAAAACTTTTCCACAAAAACCATCAAGGAGTTCAGGGTTTTTGACCATGAGCCACCCACTCTCCTTGCTTGGCCCTGCAATAAACCTTTCTCTGCTCCAAATTCTGACATTTCAGTTTATTGGCTTCACCATGCATCAGTTTATTTGGCCTCACTAGTTGTGGCGCACGGGCGCACGGTCACTTAATCCCAAATGACCTTCATTTGGCAACACTTTTTCTAACTTCAAAACTGGATTATTTAGCTCTCTGATATTCAACCTTCTTTTTTACTTACATAAGCATTTAATACTATACATTTCTTACTAATTAATTCCAGCATTAGCAGCATTCCATCTCTTAATACCTAATATTTTATCATTCACTTTTAATTACCTTATAATTTTTATTAAAATTTCTTCTTTGACACATTGGTATTTTAGGAATGCCTTTTAATATTTCCAATTGCAGTTGTTATTTATGTTTTTGGTTTTATTTTTACAGATTTATAGAAGGAGTTCCTTCAGTTTTTATATCTATATATATATTCTAAATTTAATTAATATTTCTTTCTGAGAAATGCAAGTATATTCAGATTTTTAGCTCCAACCTGTTTCCATGATTTATGTCCTTTTGTACTACAGAGTTTTCATTATTTTTATTATGTTGATATTGATACTATGAATTTGTACAGTCAGTATTTTTAAATTTACCTCTGAGTTCACCATTATTTAATGTTCATTATTTCTTAGTACACCATATGTATCTTTTTCTGGGATTATTTATTTATTTATTGCTATAAATTTATTTTATTTCATTTATTTTATTTTTGGCTGCACTGGGCCTTCATTGCTGCCCATGGGCTTTCTCTAGTTGCAGTGAGTGGGGGCTGCTTTTCGTTGTGGTTTGTGGGCTTCTGATTGTGGTGGCTTCTCCTGTTGTGGAGCACAGGCTCTAGGCACGCGGGATTCAGTAGTTGTGGCATGTGGGCTCAGTAGTTGTGGCTCACAGGCTGTAGAGTGCAGGCTCAGTATTTGTGGTGCACAGGCTTAGTTGCTCTGCGGCATGTGGGATCTTCCCAGACCAGGGCTTGAACCCGTGTCCCCTGCACTGGCAGGCAGATTCTTTTTTAAAAAATTAATTTATTTATTTTTGGCTGTGTTGGGCCTTTGTTGCTGCACTTGGGCTTTTTCTAGTTGCAGTGAGTAGGGGCTACTCTTCATTGTGGTGCACGTGCTTCTCATTGCAGTGGCTTCTCTTGTTGCAGAGCATGGGCTCGTGGCACATGGGCTCAGTAGTTGTGGCTCATGGGCTCTAGAGGGCAGGCTCAGTAGTTGTGGCGCACAGGCTTAGTTGCTCTGCGGCATGTGGGATCTTCCTGGACCAGGGCTTGAACCCGTGTCCCCTGCATTGGCAGGCGGATTCTTAACCAGTGAGCCACCAGGGAAGTCCCACTGGGATTATTTTTATATGCCCTCAAATAATCATATAAAATTTCCTTTAGTGATGGACTATTGAGAGTAAACATATTCAGTTATTTTCAGAAAGTATTTTTACCATCTTTCTTGGAATGGTTTTCCTGGGTATATAATTCTAGTTTGACAGTATATTTTCCTAGCTCTTTGAACGTATAATTCTACTGTCTTCTGGTTCCACTGTGGTTTTGCTAAGTTATCTGTAAGCAGCAGTATGATATTCAACCAGATATCTCAAATAAATATAAAAATAAAATACCTGATTTATAGTGATTTTTACTGAATATTAGATAATTTTCATTTTCATGGCTGTCTTGTTAAACAAACTAGCAATATGACACCCTGAATATGTAGTTGGAAAGATATATGGAAAATAGAATTCCTTGTTTTTTATAGACAAATGGTTTCATTTCATTCAGGATGACTTTTTTAAAGTATAGTTCTTCCTTTTTGATGTGCTCCCACTCCCACTCTTCTTTCCACCAGTACTACGTTTTATTCCATTCTTCTCCACCAACCTGTGTAACCCAGAAACTGATTCCCTCTAAAACCAAGTTCCTCTGCAGAGTTCCTGATTAACCTCTCTACCCAAAACGTTATTACCTTACTTGTCTGTACCTGTCCTGATCAAGATAGAGGAGTATTAAGGAAAAGGGGGGATTGAAACAAAGCAGGACCCTGTGTGCCCTCCCAGGTACAAATCCTTTCTGTGTCTCCCCTTCTCTTGTTTGTAGGGAAAAGGCTTTAGCCTCTTAGACCTTCCCTGAGTTTCAAAGGGCAGATTCAAGCAGTTGATAATTAGGGAAGGGAGGGAATGGAGAAAGAAAGGAGGAGCAGTCAGGAAACAATAGTGCAGCCTTGGGGCAGGGACCTGGTTCCTCCTCAAAGGATATGCATAGCAGTATCTTTGAGTTCTTCTGTAAGAACTAAGGCCCACAGCCAGGTGGAGGATGACAACTTTGGCTGAGCACAAGATTCCTGGAACATCACCCTGCTATCTCACCACCAACCAATCAGAAGAAAGTCAAACACCCCGAAGCCCTTACACTAAATTCTGCCTATAAAAACTTCTCCCCAAAAGCCATCAGGGAGTTCGGCTTTGTGAGCATGAGCCACCAGTTCTACTGGCTTGGCCCTGAAATAAACCTTTCTCTGCTCCAAACTCTGTTGTTTCAGTTTGCTTGGCCTCACTGCCTCGGGAACATGAACTGGTGTTCCACAACAACCCCCATGGTATGTAACCTTCTGTACTTTTTTCCAAGTGCTTATAATCATGTAAAAAAGCATATTCATTTATATATGTACATACAAATGTGCATAGACATACATATATATGGGAAAGTGCCACTGTTTTATTTACCATAAAAATGGATTGTACTACAAAGACTTCTCTGAATTTTCCATTTCTATCTTGATAATATTTTGGGAAAATACAACTAAGCTAATGAAGAAAAACTGTATGCATAATTTATTCAACAATTTATTGATGACATATTTTCAGTCTTTTTCCCCTAACAAAATGAGGCTATAAATATCCTTGAAAGTAAAACAAAACAAACAAAAAATAAAATAAGAATGACCCAGCAATTCCACTCCTGGGTATATATCTGAAAAAACCAAAACACTAATTTGAAAAGGTACATGCACTCCAATGTTCATAGCAGCATTATTTACAATTGCCAAGATACGGAAGCAAACTAAGCGTCCATCAACAGATGAATGAATGAAGAAGATGTGGTATATATATACAGTGAGATACTACTCAGCCATAAAAAAGAACAAAATTTTGCCAGTTGCAGCAAACTAATGAATATAACAAAAGAGAAGCAGATTAAGAGATATAGAGAACTAGTGGTTACCAGTGGGGAGAGGGAATGAGGAAGGGCAAGGTAGGGGTAAGGGAACAAGAGGTACAAACTATTAGGCATAGAATAAACTACAAGGGTATTTAGTACAATGTGAAGAATATAGCCAATATTTTATAATAAGTATAAATGGAGTATAAACTTTAAAAATTGTGAATCACTATATTGTACACCTGTAACATATAATACTGCAAAGCAACGATACTTCAGTTAAAAAAATAGAGATGTTGATTCTTAATACTCCAACTGGGAATAGGGGCCCTCAGCTTAGAGATCCTTAAAAAAATAGTGATTTCTCTCATCTCTCTCCACATCTCTCCTCTTTGACAAGGAAGGACAACAGCTCTATCTCATTTAGCTGCCTAACAGTAGAGAGCCCTATTGTGCTAATTAAGAACCAGTTGACTGAAAGGATCAGTTGAGCCCTAAAAGCTGGGTAGCATTCCTTCTTCTACTTAATTCTCCTCCCTCCCCACATTTTCCCTGGTAATTCTGTCTCTCCTTCACACTAGATCTATCAAAGATATCTAAGACACTTGATTAAAATGAAGATTCTAGGGACCTACTGAATTAAGCTTCTAGGCATGAGGCTCAAGTACCTGTTTTTACTACAAACCCTGCAAGTGGACACAGCTGTAACACATAACCCAAGGATTTATTTGGAGAAAACAACTGAATAGGTCCCTGAGACAGGAAGGGTGGACTAGAATCACTTAAAAAGATTCACTACCTGGATGAAAAATTACTCTGGTGCTACCCAAAATGAACTGAAACCCCAAAGGCCTTATCACTTTTACTGAATACATGCTGAAGCCCAAGGGAAAATGTCACCTTCCACCAGTGCTCCTATGATCTGACAATTCAAGCTGTCCCCTGTGCTCTGAATCCTTTAAAAGCATCTTCTCTAGACAACATATGTCCCAAACTCCATGAAATCCACAGAAGTGATCCACATCTGCTTGAAACTGCTCAGAGAGGTCACAATGGATGCACCTATCCATTCAGAGAAACATCCATAAGAAGAAGTGGTGATCTTGATGGGAGTTCCTCTGAAGGCCAGCCTTTCCAGTTCTTTCATAAGTCTTTTCTCAAGCCCAGGGAAGAGAGTGGTGCCCCCAGACAGCACAATTTCTTCAAAAAGATTTTTCTGGATGTCGGTGTCACACTTCATAATGCTGCTGGAGACCATTTTTGATAGTCCTGGGTTGTGGACACCCAGGTGGTCAGGTGCAAAAAGTATCTCAGGTACCTGGTACAGATGATCCCCAAGGTGGATGACATTTTCATCTGGTAGTTTGTATTTTCTCAGGACCTCCTCTGGCTTCTTACAAAGTTCTTTCTCTGGCTCTAAGGCCACACAGCACAGCGTCTCTTTTATGTCATCCAATAAGGCCTTGTTGAGTATGCAAGGGTAATTACACCCACTGGCCAGGAGGAGTCGGGTGAGGTGCTCTGTGATGTCTCTCTCTGCCACGTAGAGTTTGATGATGGCATGAGGAAGGGAGTAACACTCAAAAATGGGGACAGTGCAAGTGATCCCATTACCACTGTCCACCACTAAGCCCCTGACAGAGGCAGAGGTATAGAGTGCTACGACCATGTGATTGGACAGGTAGACGGCAGGCACACTGAAGGTCTCAAACATCACTTCTGCTGTCTTCTCTCGAGTCTCCCTTGGGTTCAAGGAGGGCTCAGTCATGAGCACAGGTTGTTGACAGGGTTTTACTCCCAGCTCCCACTCAAAAAGATACTTCCAGAGTTTTTACATGTCATCCCATCTTGTTACCAGTCCACATTCAATGGGATACTGCAGATGCAAGGCTCCATACTTGAACAGGGCTTTTCCCCCCCACAGTGTAATTTTTTCTGATTGGCTTCTAGTAAAGCCATGTTGAATTTAGGATGCCCCATGACAGAACTGATGACATGACGGGGCCCAGTCTCTCCAGACATGCCTACTTTGCAGAGTCCTGATCAACTGTCAAAAATTACAGCTGGAGTATCTAATGCATATGGGTTAAACACGTCTGCAGCATGCTCTTCTGACCTTCACCAAAATAAAGAAAGAACATGGCCACTTTGTGAGATAATAGGTACCTCTGGAAGTTTAACAGCCACAGGATTCCAAAGTTCTTAGGTTGTCACTAAAGCAGAGCTAGCAGGCTGTCCCCTAACCCCATCCTCAACCCATGAATACTGTCTCTTTTCAAGCAGGACAGGGCCTGCTGAGGCAATTTCAGTGATGACTGTTCACTATGTAATAAAGTAGCCGAGGCAACAATTGTTCTCAGAGAGCATCAGAGGATGTTTAAGGGGTGGGGTCTCTGAGCCACCAGTACTCCTAGCTTGGTGAGACCTGAAACAGAGGAAGGCAAACCATACCTTCTGAACAGATTTTGATACGTCTGTGAACATGAAGCAAAGGCCTAGGCTTAGAATCTAATGAAGCGGCCCAGCTGTGAGGTTGTCCCAGAAAGCTGACTTCTATACTCAGCTGAGCTGCTGTTTGTGGAATGACAATTATACCCTTTCCTTTGCTAAGGTTCAGATTGGAGTAAAGATGCCAACAATCCACTTCCAGAGGTGGTCAGAACACCCTTTCTTTTATTCTCCCTTATATTTGTTTTGTTTTAAAACAGCTTTATTGAGATAAATTTCATATACAATACATTCACCCATTTATATAGTACATTTCCATGAATTTCAAAATATTCAACTATGTACAAACATTACAAAAGTCAAGTTTAGAACATTTTCTTTACTTCAAAAAGAAACCCTGCACCCTTTAGCTATCACTCTCTTCGGGCCATCCTCATGAGCCCTAAACTCCACTAATAATATATTTTTTGTCTCTATAGACTTATCTCTTCTGAATTTTTCATTTAAATAGAATTATATATGTGACCTTTCATGTCTGGCTTCATTCATTTAGCATACTTTATTCAAAGTTCTTCCATTTGAATATAATTTTTTTTACCTATTCTACACCATAACATTTTTCACAGTATTTATTTATAATCCTTATTTATTTCTGTAAGGTTGGTAGTAATATCTCCTTTACTTTTTTGAACTTTTAAGAGAACTGTCTTTTGGTTTCATTGATTTCTCTATTGTTTTCCTATTTTCTATTTCAATAATTCCTGCATTTCTTTCTTTTTTTTTTTTTTTTTTTTTGTGGTACGCGGGCCTCTCACTGCTGTGGCCTCTCCCGTTGTGGAGCACAGGCTCCGGACGCGCAGGCTCCGCGACCATGGCTCACGGGCCTAGCCGCTCCGCGGCATGTGGGATCCCCCCAGACCGGGACACGAACCTCTGTCCCCTGAATCGGCAGGCGGACTCCCAACCACTGCGCCACCAGGGAAGCCCATTCCTGCATTTCTTAATCATTTTATTCCTTTTTTAAAAATTTATTTTATTTATTTATTTCTGGCTGTGTTGGCTCTTTGTTGCTGCGTGCAGGCTTTCTCTAGTTGCGGTAAGTGGGGGCTACTTTTCGTTGTGGTGCACGGGCTTCTCGCTACAGTGGCTTCTCTTGTTGCGGAGCACGGGCTCTAGGCATGCAGGTAGTAGTTGTGGCACGTGAGCTCAGTAGTTGTAGCTCACGGGCTCTAGAGCACAGGCTCAGTAGTTGTGGCTCATGGGCTTAGTTGCTCTGAGACATGTGGGATCTTCCCGGACCAGGGCTTGAATCCATCTCCCCTGTATTGGCAGGACGATTCTTAACCACTGTGCCACCAGGGAAGCCCTCATTTTATTCCTTTTTCTTGCTTCAGTTTGCTTTTCTTTTTCCAGTGTGTTAAGTTTGAAGGTTAGACTATAGATGTAAAATTTTTCTTCTTTTTTAAAAATACAGACTGAGATGATTCATTTTATTTGTCAACTTGGCTAAGCTATTGTGCCCAGTTGTTTGGTCAAACACTAGTCTAGACATTACCATGAAAGTATTTTGTTTATGTGATTAACATTTAAAATCAGTTGGCTTAAATAACAGAGATTAACATCCATAAGGTGTGTGAGCCCCATCCAACAAAATGAAGGCCTTCAAAGCAAAACCGAAGTTTCTGGGAGAAGCAGGAATTCTGCCTCCATACTGTAACATAGAAAACCTGCCTGAATTTCTAGCATGCTGGTCAGCCGTATAAATTTCAAACTCAAGACTAACATTATTATGGTTAAATTTATGTGTCAACTTGACTTGGCTAAGAGATGCCTAGATATCTTGTAGAACATTATTTCTGAGTGTGTCCATAAGGGTGTTTCTAGTAGAGATTAGCATTTGAATTGGTAGATTGAGTAAAGAAGTTCAGCCTCACCAATGCAAGTGGGAATTATTCAAACTGTTGAAGGCCCTGAACAGAACAAAAAGACAGAGGAAGGACAAATTTGTTCTTGGTGTCTCCGTGTCCCCTGAATCGGCAGGCGGACTCCCAACCACTGCGCCACCAGGGAAGCCCATTCCTGCATTTCTTAATCATTTTATTCCTTTTTTAAAAATTTATTTTATTTATTTATTTCTGGCTGTGTTGGCTCTTTGTTGCTGCGTGCAGGCTTTCTCTAGTTGCGGTAAGTGGGGGCTACTTTTCGTTGTGGTGCACGGGCTTCTCGCTACAGTGGCTTCTCTTGTTGCGGAGCACGGGCTCTAGGCATGCAGGTAGTAGTTGTGGCACGTGAGCTCAGTAGTTGTAGCTCACGGGCTCTAGAGCACAGGCTCAGTAGTTGTGGCTCATGGGCTTAGTTGCTCTGAGACATGTGGGATCTTCCCGGACCAGGGCTTGAATCCATCTCCCCTGTATTGGCAGGACGATTCTTAACCACTGTGCCACCAGGGAAGCCCTCATTTTATTCCTTTTTCTTGCTTCAGTTTGCTTTTCTTTTTCCAGTGTGTTAAGTTTGAAGGTTAGACTATAGATGTAAAATTTTTCTTCTTTTTTAAAAATACAGACTGAGATGATTCATTTTATTTGTCAACTTGGCTAAGCTATTGTGCCCAGTTGTTTGGTCAAACACTAGTCTAGACATTACCATGAAAGTATTTTGTTTATGTGATTAACATTTAAAATCAGTTGGCTTAAATAACAGAGATTAACATCCATAAGGTGTGTGAGCCCCATCCAACAAAATGAAGGCCTTCAAAGCAAAACCGAAGTTTCTGGGAGAAGCAGGAATTCTGCCTCCATACTGTAACATAGAAAACCTGCCTGAATTTCTAGCATGCTGGTCAGCCGTATAAATTTCAAACTCAAGACTAACATTATTATGGTTAAATTTATGTGTCAACTTGACTTGGCTAAGAGATGCCTAGATATCTTGTAGAACATTATTTCTGAGTGTGTCCATAAGGGTGTTTCTAGTAGAGATTAGCATTTGAATTGGTAGATTGAGTAAAGAAGTTCAGCCTCACCAATGCAAGTGGGAATTATTCAAACTGTTGAAGGCCCTGAACAGAACAAAAAGACAGAGGAAGGACAAATTTGTTCTTGGTGTCTCCGGGATACCCATCTGTGGACATCGGACATGGGTACTCCTGGGTCATGGGTCTTCAGACTTGGACCAGGACTTTCACCATTGACTCCCCTGGTTTTCAGGTATTCAGGTTTGTACTGGAACTATACCACCAGCTTTCCTGGGCCTCCAGGTTACAGCTGGCAGTGGATGGGACTTCTCAGTATACAAAACGGCATGAGTAAATATCTTTTTATCTATCATCTATCTATCTATCTATCTATCTATCTATCATCTATTCTATTCTATTCTATTAGTTTTGTTTTTCTGGAAAACCCTGACGAACACAAACATCAACTCTTCTTTTTTTTTTTTTTTTTTTTTAGCTTTTTTGAGGTATACTTAATATACATTTGCTCTGGTGATCAGTGATCATTGATCTTTGATATTACTATTGTAATTATTTTGGGGCACCACAAATCGTGTCCTTATAAGAAGTCAAAATTACTAAATGTATATGTTTTGACTACTCTGTTGACCAGCTGTTCACTGATCTCTCTCCTTGAGCCTCCGTATTCTCTGCAACACAACAATATTGAAATTAGGTCAATTAATAACCGTACAATGACCTCTAAGTGTTGAAGTGAATGGAAGAGTCACTCAACTCTCACTTTAAATCAAAAGCTAGAAATGATTAAGCTCAGTGATGAAAGCATGGCAAAAGCTAAGATAGGTTGAAAGTTAGGCCTCTGGCACAAACAGCCAAGTTTTGAGTGCAAAGGAAAAATTCTTGAAGGAAATAAAAAGTGCTGCTCCAGTGAATACACAAATGATAGGAAGGCAAAATAGCCTTATTGCTGATATGAAGAAAGTTATAGTGGTCACGAGAGAAGATCAAACCAGCCACAACATTCCCTTAAGCCAAAGCCCAATCCACAGTAAGGTCCTAACTCTCTTCAATTCTATGAAGGCTGAGAGAGGTGAGGGCACTCTAGAAGAAAAGTTTGATGCTAGCAGAGGTTGGTTCATGAGATTTAAGGAAAGAGGCCATCTCCATAGCAACAAAGTACAAGGTGAAGCAGCAAGTTCTGATTTAGAAGTTGCAGCAAGTTATCTAGACTATCTAGCTAAGATAATGAAGGTGGCTACACTAAACAACCGGTTTTCAATGGAAATGAAACAGCCTTCTGTTGGAAGAAGATGCCAGCTAGGACTTTCACAGTGAGAGAGAAGTCAGTGCTGGCTTTAACTTTTAAAAAGACAAGCTGATTCTCTTGTTAGGGGCTAATAAGTTG
The DNA here is from genome assembly GCF_002837175.3 of Physeter macrocephalus. Taxonomy (NCBI): domain Eukaryota; kingdom Metazoa; phylum Chordata; class Mammalia; order Artiodactyla; family Physeteridae; genus Physeter; species Physeter macrocephalus. The sequence continues at coordinate 100,196,045 of NC_041234.1, forward strand.
AAGCCAAAGCTCATTTACCATTTAGAAAATTCTAAGGCCCTTGAGAATTATGCAAAATCTTCTCTGCCTGTGCTCTATGAAACAACAAAGTCTGGATGACAGCACATCTGTCTACAAACATGGTTTACTGAATATTTTAAGCCCACCATTGAGATCTACTGCTCAGAAGAAAAAAATCCTTTAAAAGTATTACTGCTCATGGATCACCCAAGAGCTCTGATGAAGATGTACAACAAGATTAATGTTGTTTTCATGCCTGCTAACATAACATCCATTGTGCAGGTAATGGATGAAGGAGTTATTTTGGCTTTCAAGTCTTATTATTTAAGAAATACATTTTGTAAGGCTATAGCTGCAATAGATAGTGATTCCTCTGATGGATCTGGACAAAGTACATTGAAAACCTTCTGGAAAAGATTCACCATTCTAGGTACCATTAAGAGGATTATGTGATTCATAGGAAGGGGTCAAAATATTAACATTCACAGGAGTTTGGAAGAATTTGATTCCAACCCTCATGGATGACTGTGAGTGGTTCAAGATTTTAATGGAGGATGTAATTGCAGATGTGGTAGAAATAGGAAAGATAATGGAGTTAGAATTGGAGACTGAAGAGATGACTGAATTGCTCTAACCTCATGATAAAACTTCAACAGACGAGGAGATGCTTCTTATGGATAAGCAAAGAAAGTGGTTTCTTGATATGGAATCTATTCCTGTGGAAAATGCTGTGAAGATTGTTGAAATGACAACAGAAGATTTAGAATGTTGCATTAACTTAGTGATAAAGCAGCAGCAGGGTTTGAGAGAATTGACTCAAATTTCAAAAGAAGTTCTCTGTGAATAAATTGCTATCAAACAGCATTGCATGCTACAGAGAAATTTTTCATGATAGGAAGAGTCAAATAATGTGGCTAACTTCATTATTGTATTATACTGAGAAATTGCCATCACAGTCCTTAATCAAACACTACACTAATTAGCAGCCATGAACACCTAGGCAAGAACCTTCACCAGCAAAAAGATCATAACTTGCTGAAGGCTCAGGCGATGGTGAGCATTTTTTTGCAATAAAGAATTTTTCAATAATGGTATATGTATTTTTTTAGACATAATGCTATTGCACATTTAATAGACTACAGTATAGTGAAAACATAACTTATATGCACTGGGAAATGAAAAATTTTGTGTGATATTTGCTTTATTGTGGTGGTATGGAACTGAACCTGCAAAATCTCCAAGGTATGTCTGTATAATTTATTTATATATTTATTTTTATATTTTAATTTTATTGATGTATAGTTGATTTCCAATATCATGTTAGTTTCAGGTGTACAGCACAGTGATTCAGTTATATATATATATATATATATATATATATGTCTATAAATATATATATTTTCTTTTTCAGATTCTTTTCCCTTACAGGTTATTACAAAATATTGAGTATAGTTCCCTGTTCTATGCAGTAGATCCTTGTTGGTTATCTATTTTATACATAGTGATGTGTATGTGTTAATCCCAACCTCCTAATTTATCCCTCCCCCACCTTTGGTAACCATAGCCTGTTTTTCATATCTGTGGATCTATTTCTGTTTTGAAAATAAATTCAATTATATCTTTTTTTCAGATTCCACAGAAAAGAGATATCATATGATATTTGTCTTTCTCTGCCTGGTTTACTTCACTTAGAATGGTGATATCTAGGTCCATCCATGTTGCTGCAAATGGCATTATTTCATTCTTTTTTATGGCTCAGTAATATTCCATTGGATATACATAATATACCACATCTTCTTTATCCATTTCTCTGTCGATGGACATTTAGGTTGCTTCCATGTCTATTGTACATAATGCTGCAATGAACATTGGGGTGGATATATATTTTAGAATTAGAGTTTTCCCCAGAGATTATCATACTAAGTGAAGTAAGTCAGACAGAGAAAGACAAATAACATATGATATTGCTTATATGTGAAATCTAAAACAAATGATACAAATGAACATACTTACAAAACAGAAACACTCACAGACTTAGAGAATGAACTTATGGTTATCAGGGGGAAAAGGGCAGGGTGACATATTGGGAGTTTGGGATTGGCAATGTACACACTACTATATTTAAAATAGATTACCAAGAAGGACCTACTGTACAGCACAGAGAACTCAGCTCAATATTCTATAATAACCTAAATGGGAAAAGAAATTCAAAAAGAATGGATACTTTTATGGGTATGACTGAATTACTTTGCTAACTAACACATCATTGTTAATCAATTACACTCCAATATAAAATTAAAATTAAAAAAGTAAAAGAATAAAAAAAAAGATACACCACACTAAAACTAATCAAAAGTAGTCTGGAGTGGTTAAATTAATATCAGACAGTGTATGTCAGAGCAATGACTATTACCAGGGACAAACAGGGACATTTTATTATGATAAAGGGGTCAATTCATCAAAAGTACATAACAGTTCTAAATATGTATGTACCTTACAGCACACGCTGAAAATACATGAAGCAAAACCTGATAGAACTATGAGGATAAACAAGTTTAGTCAGAGATTTGAATACTTGAACAATGCTATCAACTAACTTGGCCTAACTAGTGGCATTAAAAAAACACTCTACCAAACAGCAATAGAATACACATTCTTTTCAAGTGCACCCAGTACACTGAACAAGATAGACCATATTTGGGGCCATAAAACAAGTCTAAACTAAATTTGAGAAGATTCAAAGTATATTTTCTGGTTGCAATGGAAACGAATTAGAAATAAAAACAAAAAAATATCTGGGAAATCTCCAAATATTTCAGAACTAAATAACACATTCTAAATAACCCATGGATCAAAAGAGAAATTAGAAAGTATTTGAAAATGAATTGAAATGAAAACACAACACACTAAAATTTGTGGATGCAGCTAATGCAGTACACAGAGGGAAATTTATAAAACTAAAATGCTTATATTACACACAAAAACATTGTCAACTCACTGACCTCAGCTTCCACTTCAAGAAACGAGGAAAATAAAAACAAATTAAAAAAAAAATAGTCTCCATATATATGCCCATGAGTGGGGTTGCTGGATCATATGGTAACTCTATTTTTAGTTTTTTAAGGAACCTCCATACTGTTCTCCATAGTGGCTGTACCAATTTACATTCCTACCAACAGTGTAGGAGGGTTCCTTTTTCTCCAAACCTTCTCCAGCATTTATTATTTGTAGAGTTTTCTCATGATGGCCATTCTGACCAGAGTGAGGTGATATCTCATTGTAGCTTTGATTTGCCTGTCTCTAATAATTAGTGATGTTGAGCATTTTTTAATGTGCCTGTTGGCCATCTGTATGTCTTCTTTGGAGACATGTCTGCTTAGGTCTTCTGCCCATTTTTGATTGGACTGTTTGGTTTTTTGCTATTGAGCTGTATGAGCTGTTTGTATATTTTGGAAATTAATCCCTGTGATTGCATCATTGGCAAATATTTTCTCCCATTTTGTAGGCTGTCTTTTTGTTTTGCTTATGGTTTCCTTTGCTATGCAAAAGCTTTTAAGTTTAAATAGGTCGCATTTGTTTATTTTTGTCTTTATTTACGTTACTCAGGGAGACGGATCTAAAAAGATATTGCTGCCTTTTATGTCAAAGAGTGTTCTGGCTATGTTTTCCTCTATGAGTTTTATAGCACCTGGTCTTACATTTAAGACCGGGTCTTTAATCCATTTAATTAGGTCTTTAATCCATTTCAAGTTTATTTTTGTATATGGTGTTAGAGAATGTTCTAATTTCACTTTTTTACATGTAGCTCTCCAGTTTTCCCAACACAACTTATTGAAGAGACTGTCTTTTCTCCATTGTATACTTTTGCCTCCTTTGTCATAGATTAATTGACCATAGGTGCATGGGTTTATTTCTGGGCTTTCTATCCTGTTCCATTGATCTATATGTCTTGGTGGGTTTTTTTTTTTTTTTGCCAGTACCATACTGTTTTGATTACTGTAACTTTGTAGTATAGTCTGAAGTCAGGAAGCCTGATTCCTCCAGCTCCATTTTTCTTTCTCAAGATTGTTTTGGCTATTCAGGGTCTTTTGTGTTTCCATACAAATTAAAAAAATTTTTGCTCTAGTTCTCTGAAAAATGCTATTGGTAATTTGATAGGGATTGCATTGAATCTGTAGATTGCCTTTTGTAGTATAGTCATATTATCAATATTGATTTTTCTAATCCAAGAGCACAGTGTATCTTTCCATCTGTTTGTGTCATCTTCAATTTCTTTCATCAGTGTCTTATAGTTTTCAGAGTACAGGTATTTTTGCCTTCATAGGTAGGTTTATTCCTAGATATTTTATTCCTTTTGATGCATGGTAAATGGAATTGTTTCCTTAACTTCTCTTTCTGATATTTCATTGTTAGTGTATAGAAATGCAAGAGATTTCTGTGTATTAATTTTGTATCCTGCAACTTTACCAAATTTATTGATAAGCTCTAGTAGTTTTCTGGTAGCATATTTACAATTTTCTATGTATAGTGTCATGTCATCTGCAAACAGTGACAGTATTACTTCTTCTTTTCCAATGTGGATTCCTTTTCTTTCTTTTTATTCTCTGATTGCTGTGGCTAGGAGTTCCAAAACTATGCTGAATAAAAGTGGCAAGATTGGGCATCCTTGTCTTGTTCCTGGTCTTCAAAGAAATGTTTTCAACTTTTCACCATTGAGTATGATGTTAGCTGTCAGTTTGTCATATATGACCTTTATTATACTGAGGTATGCTCCCTCTATGTCCACTTTCTGGAGAGTTTTTATCATAAGTGGATGTTGAATTTTATCAAAAGCTTTTTATGCATCTATTGAGATGGTTATATGGGGTTTATTCTTCAGTGTGTTAATGTGGTGTATCACACTGATTGATTTGTGGATACTGAAAAAGCCTTGCATCCCTGGGATAAGTCCCACTTGATCATGGTTTATGATCCTTTTAATGTATTGTTGGATTTAGTTTGCTAATATTTTGTTGAGGATTTTTGCATCTCTGTTCCTCAGTGACATTGTTCTGTAGTTTTCTTTTTTGTGGTATCTATTTCTGGTTTTGTATCAGAGTGATGGTGGCCTCATTGAAAATGAGTTTGGGAGTGTTCCTTCCTCTGCATTTTTTTGGAATAGTTTCAGAAGGAAAGGTGTTAACTCTTCTCTAAATATTTGGTAGAATTCACCTGTGAAGCCATCTGGTCCTGGACTTTTGTTTGTTGGAAATTTTTAAATCACAGTTTCAATTTCAGTACTTGTGATTGGTCTGTCCATATTTTCTGTTTCTTCCTGGTTCAGTCTTTGGAGATTGTACCTCTCTAAGAATTTGTCCAATTCTTCTAGGTTGTCCATTTTATTGGCAGATAGTTGCTTACAGTAGTCTCTTAAGAGCTTTTGTATTTCTGTGGTGTTGCTTGTAACTTCTCCTTTTTCATTTCTCATTTTATTGATTGGGGCCCTCTCCCTTTTCTTCTAATGAGTCTGGCTAAAGGTTTATCAATTTTGTTTATCTTTTCAAAGAACAAGCTTTTGGTTTCATTGATCTTTTCTATTCTTAGTCTCTATTTCATTTATTTCCACTGTGATCTTTATTATTTCTTTCCTTCTACTAACTTTGGGTTTTGTTTGTTGAATAAATATTTTTTTCTGCTTTATATTTTTCACTAGTCAATTGATGTCTTTCATAAATTCAAGAAGGTTCTTAGGTAATTTTTCTCAATATTGTTTTTTCCCATTTTCTCTCTCTATAGTATTCATATTAACCATACTTGAACTTCAATTTAATTCTCAATTTAATTTTATCTATTGAAGTTGCAGCCTCTTTCTATGTTACTTTCTGTGTAACTTCTGTTTTCACTTCATTAATGTCTGTGTAGCAGTGTAAATTTACAATTATCACATCAACTGTATGTCTAATATTATTTTACTTCCAATATCAATAATCATTTATCATTTCTATCTAAAAGTTTTTTCTTTCCTTTCCAAAACTGCTTCATCATTTTCAGTGGTCACTTATTCATTCATCACACATTTAAATATTGACTTAATTTACTTAAACATGTCATGTTTTTATTTCATATCCTGTAGCATACAATTGCAAATTATGCAGTGTTTTAGGCCGAATACCGGGATTTATCTTCTGATTCTAACTGACTCTTGCTTATTTAGACATGAGTCTTAATATTCTAGTGATATTTTTATTATTAAATAATGTTCTTGGCCTTTCATCTGTAAAAATTCTTTGAGGTCTGTATTTAATGTGAATTACACTAGAGAGAATGTGCTACTATAAAGGATCAGTTTAAACTAAAATTTTTTTATTTTTTTATTTATTTTTTGCTGTACACGGGCCTCTCACTGTTGTGGCCTCTCCCGTTGTGGAGCACAGGCTCCGGACATGCAGGCTCAGCGGCCATGGCTCATGGGCCCAGCTGCTCCGCGGCATGTGGGATCTTCCCGGACCAGGGCACGAACCTGTGTCCCCTGCATTGGCAGGCGGACTCTCAACCACTGCACCACCAGGGAAGCCCCTAAACTAAAATTTGGACTCTGGGATATATAAGCCATGTAGGTTCATTGAATCCTGTTCCTACCTCTGTAAGTGTAGAATATGTTTAGGACTTCTTAGGATAAGTTGTTCTACTCCAAAACCAGTATTCCCATCCATTTTCATAAGCCTTTCAGTGTTCAGTATCTACTCATGATAGTAATTTACTTCACTTTATTCTTTTCACTCTAAATATGGAAGAGTACAGTTATTAGTTTTACCCAACTAAAGGAAGCTTTTTCCAATAATTATCTGTCTGCTACATGTGGCCACACATGAAAAGAATGTAGACTTTACAGAACTTTTGTAATAAAAATCACTAAACAACCAGTAACAACAACACAATCAGCAAAGAGTGACAAAAAAAAACACCTTAAAGTGGAGAAAGAACCTGATTTCCATAGCTGCCACATTGTAATATTAAATATGAAGAGATAAAAAGGCAAGCCACAGACATGGAGAAAATGTTTGCAAAACACGTGACTGATAAAGGACTGCTATCCAAGATATTCAAAGAACTCTGGAAACTCAACAGTAAGAAAACAACCTGATTAAAAAATGCAACAAAGACCTTAACAGACATCTCACCAAAGATAAACAGATGGCAAATAGTGTATAAAAAATGCCCACATCATGTCATCATGGAAATGCAAATTAAAGCAACATGAGATACCACACCACTATGCACCTGTTAGAATGGCCACAATCCAGAACACTGGCAACACAAAATGATCGTGAGAATATGGAGCAACAGGAACTCTCATTTACTGCTGGTGGGAATGAAAAATGATACAGAAAGTTTGACAGTTTGGTAGTTATTTTTACAAAACTAAATGCACTCTTATTAAATCCAGCAATCGTGCTCCTTGGTATTTATCAAAGAGAAATGAAAACTTGTGTTCACACAAAAACCTGCACATGGATATTTAGAGCAGCTTTATTTATAACTGCCAAAATGTGGAAAGAACGAAGATGTTCTTCAGTAAGTGACTGGATAAATACATTACGTTACATCCAATCAATGGAATAGTTTTCAATGCTAAAAATAAATGAGCTGTCAAGTCACAAAAAGACATGGAGAAAACTTATGTGCATATTACTAAGTGAAAGAAGCTGATCTGAAAAGGCTACATACTGTATGATTCCAACTATATGACATTCTGGAAAAGGCAAAACTATGGAGACAATAAAAAATAAAAAGATCAGTGGTTTCCAGGGGTGTGGGGGAGAGGTGGGGAGGTATGTCTAGGCAGAGCACAGAGGACTTTTAGGCCAGTGAAAATCCTGAAACTTTAAATCTGTTGAAGAGTAAATTTCAATTTGCCCCTTCCTTCAGCCCTTGGCAACCACCATTCTACTTTCTGCTGCTCTGAGTGTGACTATTTTAGATACCTCATGTAGGTGGAATCATGCAATAATGGTCCTTCTGCGACTGACTTATTTCACTTAGCATAATGTCCCCAAGGTTCATCCATGCTGTAACATATGGCAATATTTCTTTCATTTTAATGCCGAATAACATTTATTGTGTTGGTTTACCATATTTTCCTTATCCACTCATCTGCTTATAGACATTTAGGTTGTTTCCAACACTTGAAAATTGTGAATAGTGTGGCAATAAACATGGGAGCATCAATATCTCTTCAAGATTCTAATTTAAATTATTTCAGGTAAATACCAAGAAGTGGGAAAATGTATCATACGGTAGCTATAGTTTTAAGTTCATAAGGAAACTCCATACTGCTTTCCATCACAGCTGCACCATTTTATATTCCCATCAAAAATGTAGCAAGGTTCCAATTTTCCCACATTTTTATTCCCATTTATTAATTTTTGCTTTTTGCTGCCTGTGTTTTTAGTGTCATATCCAAAAAATCATTGCCCAAACCAATAACATGAAGCTTTCCCCTACATTTTCTTCTAGGAGTTTTACAGTTTCAGGTCTTTTAAGAATTTAATCCATATTGAGTTTGATTTTTTGTGTATGGGTAAGATAAGTGTTCAGTTTCATTCTTTTACATGTGGATATCCAGTTGTTGCAGCATCATTTTCTGAAGAGACAATCCTTTATACATTGTGTGATCTTGGCACCTTTGTCAAAGATCAGTTGTCCATATATATGTGGGTTTATTTATGGCCTCTCTATTCTGTTCCATTGGTCTTTATGTCTGTCTTCATGCCAGTATCATGCTGTTTTATTACTGTAGCTTTTTAACAAATTTTGAAATCAGAAAGTGTGATACCTCCAACTTTGTTTTTCTTGTTCAAGATTGCTTTGGCTATTTGCAGTCCTTTGTAGTTCCATATGAACATTAGAATTGCCTTTTATATTTCTGTAAAAAACACCAGTGGAATCTTAATACCTATTTTACTGAAGCTGTAGATCACTTTGGGTAGAATGGACATTTTTAACAATATAAAGTCTTCTAGTCCAGGAAACAAGCTGTCTTTCCATTTACTTGTGCCTTCTTTATTTTCTTTTTCAACATTTCCTAGTTTTCTGTGTATACGTATTTTACCTCTTTAGTTAATTCCTAAGTATTTCATTATTTTTGATGCTAATATAAATGAGTTGTTTTCTTAATTTCTTTACTGGATAATTTACAATAAGAATATAGACTTGCAATTGATTTTGGTATGTTGATTTTGTATTCTCAAATTCCCTGAATTTGTTTATTAGTCTAACAGTTATTTTGGTGGAGTCTTTAAAGTTTTCAACATATAAGCTGGAGTCTTTAAGTCATCAGAACAGAGATAATTTTATTTTTTCTTTTTCAATTTGGATGCCTTTTCTTTCTTTTTCTTGCCTAATTGTTATGTGTAGGACTCCCAGTACTATGTTGAATAGGAATGGTGTGAGTGAACATCTTTGTCTTGTTCCTCATCTTAGAGGGAAAGCTTTCAATCTTTCACCATTGAGTATGATGTTAGATTTGGGTATGTTACATACGGACTTTATTATGTTAAGGCATGCTTCTTCTTTTCCCAATTTACTGAGAGTTTTTACCATGAAAGATGTTGGATTTTTTCAGATGCTTTTTCTGCATCTATTGTGATGATCATATAATTTTTGTCTTTCATTCTATTAATGTGGTGTATCACGTTTGTTGATTTTGATATGTTGAGCCAACCTTATATCACAGGGATAAATCCCAATCCCACTTGATCATGGTGTATAATCCTTTTAATGTGCTGTTGAATTCTTTTTGGTAGTATTTTGTTGAGAATTTTGGCATCTATATTCGTCAGGAATATTGGCCTGTAATTTTCTTTTCTTGTAGTGTTCTTAGTCATCCTATTTTATTTGGCATTAGGGTAATGCTGGCCTCATAAAATGCATTTGGGAGTTTATCCTCCTCTTCAGTTTTTTGGAAGAGATTGAGAAAAAATGGCATTCATTCTTTTTTTTAATGTTTGGCAAAACTCACCCATGAAGCCATGTAATCCTGAGCTTTTCTTTCTTGGGAGGTTTTTGATTACTGATTCAATTTCCTTACTTGTAATTGTTCTGTTCAGATTCTCTATTCATGACTCAGACTTGGTAGGTTATATGTTTCTAGGAATTTATCCATTTTTTTAGGTTGTCCAATTCATTGGCATATAAGTGTTCATAGTATTATCTTATGATTCTTTGTATTTGTGTTATATCAGTTGCAATGTCTCCTCTTTCATTTATAGTTCTATTTATTTGAGTTCCTTGTTTTTCTTGGTAACTATAGCTAAAAGTTTGCCAATTTTGTTTATACTCTCAAAAAACCAACTCAGTTTTTTTGATCATTTCCATTGTCTTTATATTCTCTATTTCATTGATTTCTGCCCTGAGGTATGTTATATCTTTCTTCTAATTTTGAGCTTAGTTTGTTTTGTTTTTCTGGCTTCTTAAGGTCTAAACTTAGGCTATTTATTTGAGGGTTTTTTTTTTCGAATAGGCATTTACTGCTATACATTTTCCTATTGGTACTTCTTTTGTTGCATACCATAATTTTTGACACGTGTTTCCATTTTCGTATATTTCAAGATTTTATTTCCCTTTTGATGTTTTCTTTGACTCGTTGGCTGTTCTGGAGTGTGTTGCTTAATTTACACATATTTGTGAGTTTTCCAGTTTCCGCCCTGTTATTGATTTCTAGTTTTGTACCACTGTGGTCAGAAAAATATAATTGGTATGATTTAAATCTTTTCAAACTTGCTAAGACTTGTTTTGTGAGCTAATATATGGTATATTCTAGAGAATGCTCCCTGTGTACTTGAGAAGAACATACATTCTGCTGCTGTTGGATGGAATGTTCTATAAGTCTATTAGGTCCTTTTGGTCTAAGCTATAGTCCCAGTCCAATGTTTCCTTATTGATTTTCTGTCTATATGATCTATGCATTGTTGAAAGTGGGGTATTGATGTCCACTAATATTAATATATTATTGTTGATTATTATTTTCTTCAGCTCTGTTAGTATTTCCCTAATATATTTAGGTGCTCTGACATTGGTTCCGTATATATTTACAGTTGTTTTATACTCTTGAGGAAATGATCACTTTATCACTATACAATGACTCTCTTTGTCTCCTGTTACATTCTTTTGACTTAAACTATATTTTGTCAGGAAAGTATAGTTACCCCTGCTTTCTTTTACTTTCCTTTTGTGTGGAATACCTTTTTCTATCCCTTCACTTTAAGCTTATATGTGCCCTTAAACTGAAGTGAGTCTTGTAGGTATCATATAGTTCGGTCTTATTTTATTGTTATTCATTCAGCCACCCTATGCCTTTTGATTGGATAATTTAGTTTGTTTACATTTAAAGTAATTGTTGGTAGTTAAAGACTTACTATTGCCACCTTGTTACTTGGTTTCTGGATGTTTTAAAATTCCTTTGTGTCAATTATCCCCTCTTTCTCTGTTCCTTTGTGAACTGATGATTTTCCATAGTGGTATACTTTTATTCCCTTCTCTTTATCTTGAATTCATCTACTATAGGTTTATGTTTTTTGGTTACCCTGAGGCTTGCTTGAAACATCTTATTGATATAACATGCTATTTTAAGCTAATAAAAACTTAATTTCATTTGCATACAAAAACTCTACGCTTTTGCTCCCTCCTCATATGTTATGTTTTTGATTTCACATTTTACATCTTTTATGCTGTGTATTTTATGGTTATTTTGAATTCTCTGCCTGGTAAATCCTGTATCTCCATATGATTAGGCTCAGTTTCTGGAGATTAATCTTATTTCTTTTGGGGGGGATACATTTCCCCATTCTTAATTTTCCTTCACTCTTTTTACTGATATCTGCCCACTGAAGAAAACATCCAATTCTCCCAGTGTTCATGGACTGGCCTTGTATAGGAAGAGACTCTCACCAATCAGTCTGGTCAGAGATCCTGGGGGCCTCTTAAAACTTTGTACTAGTTCAAACTGCCATCATTGTCCTTAGTGACCCCCTGCCATGTAAAGTATTTTCATCCCATCAGTGGTCTGAGATGGATGAGACAAAATCCAGCTCCCTAGGTAACCTCTACAATGTCAGAGTATTGGATGTGTGATCCAACTCTTTACCTCACCAGAGAGAAGCAATATCTGATGTTTTTACCCTCTCACTCTGTGCTGAGCTGGAAGAAGTGACTATGATAAGTCCTTGTGTGCTAACCCAAACAACTGCCTTTGTTCTCAGTGGTTCTCAGGTGTCTAGAGTATGCCAGATCCTGTCAGTTGTCTGAGACAGGTAAGACAGAAGCCAGTACCTTTGGAAGCCCTAGAAAAAATTTGAATGTTGGACATGTGGGCAAACATTTCCCCCTCCGGGAAAAAGCCAAAGCTGAGAGTTTCCTTCCAATAATATGGCACTATGCCAAAGGCAAGGATTCTGGTGAGAGGGTATCTTGCATTTTCCTACCAGCTTCAATGTGGCTGGTTTCATGTTTAACCCAAATGCAGGAGCCTTTCAAATAGTTTCTGGATTTCTCACAAAATGAATTTGTCCATGTATTCTTGTTGAATTGGTATATCCACATGGGGAATAAGGGTCCAAGGCTTCCTATTCCACCACCTTTGTGATGTCACACTCTCAGCTGTATTTCTATGCAATAGCAATGAACAATATAAAAATAAAATTTAAAATATTTCATTTATAATAGCATCAAAGAGAATACATACTTAGGAATAAATGTAACAAAATATTTATAACCTCCACACTGAAAAACACACAAAAATGCAAAAAATTGGATAAAAGCTAAGAAAAATTGAATTCAGCCCCAAATCATGAAATATAAGACTTAATATTGTCAAAATGGCAATACTTCCTAAATTGATTTACAGATTCAACACTATTATTAACAAAATCTCAGCTAACTTGTTACAGAAATTGACAGATTAATCCTAAAACTGTTATTTGAATACAAGAAACTGAGAATACCCAAAACGAGCTTGAAAAAGAAGAACAAATTTGGACTACTCAAACTCCCTGATTTAAACATTACTAAAGAGCTGCTATAATCAGGACAGTGTAGTACTGGCCTATGTCTATATACATGAGAAGAATAGAATTATAATTTAGAAGTAAATGTACATATTTGTGGTCAATTGAGTTTTGACAGTAGTACAGTAAAGAATGCAGTCACTATGGAAAACAGCATGGAAGTTGCTCAAAAAATTAAAAATATAACTACGATATGATCTACCAATTTCACTTCTGAGTATTTATCCCAAGAAAAGAAAAACAAAAACATTAACTTGGAAAGATATATGCACCTCCTTCTTCATTGCAGCATTGTTTACAACAGCCAAGATGTGTAAACAACCATGGCCATCATTAAATGAAAGGATAAAGAAAATGTGGTACACACACACACAACGGAATATTATCCATTCATAAAAAAGAGGGAAATCTTGCCATTTGCTACATCATGTATGAACTTTTAGGGCATTAAGCTAAGTGAAATAAGTTGTCCAGAGAAAGACAAATACTGCATAATCTCACTTATATGTGGAACCTTAAAAAGAAAAATTTTAAAAAAGCTTATAGATAGAGAACAACTTCGTAGTTGCCAGAAGTGGGAGGTGGGGGGTGGGCCAAATGGGTGAAGGGGGTCAAAAGGTACAAACTTCAAATTACAAAATAAGTCATGGAAATGTAATGTGCAGCATGGTGACTATAATAATATTGTATTGCATATTTGAGAGTTGATAATAGGGTAGATCTTAAAGGTTCTTTTCAGAAGAAAAAAATGTATAACTATGTATGGTGATGCATGTTAACTGGACTTACTGAGGTGATCTTTTTTCCAATATATACAAATATTGAATCATCACATTATAAACCTAAAACTAATAAAATGTTATGCTCATTATACCTCAATAAAAAATAAATACATGAATAGAAATTTTACAAAAGAGGATACACAGATGGCAGGTGAGCACACGAAAAGACAATTAACATTATTATTCATTAGAGAAATGTTAATTAAAACCCCAATGAGATATCAATACACACCTAACAAAATGACTAAAATAAAAAAGACTGACAATGCCAAATGCTGACATAAATACAGAAAATCTAGATAACTCATACATTTCTGTTGGGAATATAAAATGGTACAGCCACTCTGGGAAAAAGCCATTACTTAAAAACCTAAACTTGACATTACCATACAACCATTGCACTCCTGGGCATTTATCCTAGAGAAATGAAAGCTAATGTTGATGCAAAAAGCCTGTATATAAATGTTTAAAAGAACTTTATTCCTAATAGTCAAAACTAGAAATAACTGAGATGTCCTTCAATGGATGAATAGTTAAATAAACTCTGTTACATCCACGTTATTAAAAATTACTTAGCAATTAAAAGGAATGAACTACTGATACAACCTGGAAATCTCCAGGGAATCACTGTAAGTTAAAATATATATATACCAGAATGTTACATACAATATGATTGCATTAACAAAACACTCTTTAATGACAGAATTGTAGAAATGGAGAACAGATTAGTGGTTGCCAAAGGATCAGGAGGGGGTAACGTGACAGTGAAGTGTGTAGGGTGATAAAATGGCAATATAAAGGATCCTTATGATAGTGGAAACATTCTGCGTCTTGACTGTACTGATGTTAATATCCTGGTTGTAATATTGTACTATAGTGTTGCAAGATGTTACCATTGGGTAAGACTAGGTAAAAACTACATAGGATCTCTTTGTATTATTTTTCACAACTGCATATGAATATATATCTATCTTAAAATAAAAATTTAATTAAAAAAGAATAGTATTTTCAACAGATGCAGCTGGGATAACTGCATAGACACATGCAAGTGAATGAAATTCAACCACCTACCTCCAACCGTACAAAAAGTTAACTCAAAACACATCAAAACCCAAATAAAAGAGCTAAAATTATAACATTCTTAGAATAAAACATAGGTATAATTCCTATAACCTTGAATGAAACAGTTTATTTGAATATGGAAAGTGATTTAAATAGGCATTTGTCCAAAGAATATATATGAATGACCAATAAGCATGTGAAAAGATGCTCAGCATCATTAATCATCAAGGAAATGCAAGTCAAAACCACAGTGATGTTCCACTTCCTGTCTACTATGATGTCTATAGTCAAAAAGACAGAAAATAACAAATGTTGGCAAGAATGTGGAGAAATCAGAGCTATCATACTTTGCTATTTGGAATATAAAATGTCACAACCACTTTGTAAAACAGTCTCGTGATTCCTCACAACTTTAAACATAGTTACCAGACGACTCAGCATTTCAACTACTAAGTATAGACCCAGGAGAAATGAAGATATATATTACATAAATGTTGCACATAAATGTTCCCAGAAACATTATTTATTATTTATAGTATCTGAAAAGCGAAAATAACTCAAATGTCTGTCAACTGAAAAATGGACAAATAAAATGTGGATATTCAGCCACAATAATGAATGAAGTACTGATCATGTTACTAAAAATAGGAGACACCTTGAGAGTCTGCCTGCCGATGCAGAGGACACGGGTTCGTGCCCCGGTCTGGGAAGATCCCACATGCTGCGGAGCGGCTGGGCCCGTGAGCCATGGCTGCTGGGCCTGAGCGTCCGGAGCCTGTGCTCCGTGAAGGGAGAGGCCACAGCAGTGAGAGGCCCGCATACCGCCAAAAAAAAAAAAAAAAATGTTTTTCTACTCTACCACCCCCTTATTTATTGGACGATGTCACTGAATCCCTGCAAGTACCAATAACACATCTGGTGCAGTGTGATGTAATTGCCTTGGAAAAAAAAAAAAAAAAAAAAAAAAAAAAAAAGTAGGAGACACCAAAGGCCACATATTATATGATTCGATTAATATGACATGAGTTAAATGGAGAAGGGAATGGGGGTTGACTACTAATTGCTAATTTATTTATTTGGAGAATGAAGAAATAACCTGGAATTAGTGGTTATGGCTGAGCAATTTTGTAAATATACTCAAAAAATAGAAATGTGTAATTAAAATTGAGTATTTTATTCCTGGTGATTTTTTTTGCTCTGGTAATATTTAACAGATATAATTCTTCATTGTATTGTCTAACTTCTGCTTGGTGACACACAAATACACACATGTATTTACATATACATAGATATGCACATACGTAAAATATATATTTATGACTCAATTCATTATTTTTTCATATACTGACTTAAATACTTCTTTTATCATAGGGTGTATCTTGATCACCCTCTATAATAGAGCAAGCCCCATGATTTATCTTCCATGGCACTTATTACCACATAGAGTGGCCAACTCCATAATTTGCCTGAAACTTTCTGCGTTTTGCTCTGCAAGCCTCGTGTCCAGGGAATCCCCTCAGCCCCAGGAACTCCAGAACAATTGATCACCCTACAGTCTACATTTTTGTTTATTAGCCTTTCTTTCCTCTATAACATAACCTCCAAAAGGATAGGGACTTTATCTGTTTTGTTAACCTCTATATCCCACATACTTCAAAATACTTGCACATTATTAGGTTATGTTCATCCCATGAGAGTGATTTATATTTGTATATTTATCTAAGTCACACAATATTCAAATCTTATTTTTATGTTTTATTTAATCTTGATTTTTAAGATGATAATAAAATAATATACATCAAATTAATATATTAACTCTTCCTCTCCAATAATGCTATGTTGTGTTATCTTGCCATATGTATTGATTTCCACTAGCTGGTCACTGTTAAATTACAGAAGTAGTAGCATGGTTATATAACACCTGCAGGTCAAGTTTTATTAGCTCTTCATTATATATTGAAATGAGACTTTTGTCTGTACTGCATTTATTCATGCAAAAATATGCATTGGTTTCTAACTAGGTACCAGGCATTTGTCTAGATGTTGTGAGTACAATGATCATCTTATAACCTAATAAGAGATAAATATTCACAGGGAAGACTTTCTCAGAAAAATTGTAATAGATACTGCAAGTGGTCTTCCCATATCCACTTAGCTGTTAATTTCCCAGCTTGAGGCAAATGAAGTAAATGAAGGAAAATAGTGGAATCAGGTGAGGTAAAAAAGGTACAAAAGAACAGCTCTTACATGATCTTGTGGAACATGATAAGTATTATAGATTTTATCCTAAGTGTAATAGGAAATTATTGAAGGATTTTAGAAAGGTGGAAATATATAATCCAACTTATATTTTAAGTGTCAGTTTGTACTATGTGAGTAGAGGCCTTAATGGGGGGCAAAGAAATCAGAGAAATCTGACAGAAGTCTAGTACAATCTAGTCTAGAAATAGGGAGGAGGAGTTAATAGAATTGCTGATAAGATGGATGTAAAAGGTGAGGTAAAGGGGAAGGTGATGAGAATAACTTGCTAATTTGTTGCTTAAGCAACTGGAGAGATGGCTAAACCATTTACTGATGTAGGAAATATTAGGGGAGAATTAAAACTAAGCTAGAATTCAAGAATCTGGTCACATGATATTTGATATTTTGAGACTTCCATATTAAGTAGTGTATTAAGTACACAGTTGTATATGCAAATCTGGAACTCAGAGGATTACATGGCTTGAGGCAAAATTCCATAGTCTGTAGCATATAAATTGCATTTAAAGCCAGATGAATGAATAAGATCAAACAAACAGAGAATGCAGATAGAAAAGAAGGCATCATGCACTCCTACACTTGGATTTTCTGTAGAATAGAGAAAGGAGAGGTAGGAAAAAGTTTAATGTGATAGAAGGTAGAAAGAAGATGTTATTTCAACAAAGAAAATGTGTTCCATTCATGATGGGCTAATGGGTCCAAACTTGACCTCCTCCCACATTCACTGTGAATAACTATGAAAATGGACAAAATATATGAGACAACTATTTTCAGGAATTGGGAAATATGTATCTCTGAACTGACATCCCTGAGATTAAATAATTAACATAACCACATTGACTTGCAGTAAAATATCAAATGGTCTAACAAATGTGATATTATATCTCTAAAAAAAAAAACAGGAAAAACAGAGTAGAAAAAAAAGGTGCAATTTTCAGTTTCACCTCTGCTTATGTAAAGAGTTTTAAAATTATAACTCCAGTCCTTAAAACAAGAAAAAGTAAAACAAACTGAAAATAAGTGAGTTTCCTTGACCACATCAAAGAACTCAGTTTGCAAGGCAAACCACCACTACAAATCTGGAGAAACAGAAATATCCAGAGAGTTGCAACTGACATCTGCTTACCTGAGGCAGAAGCTACTGGAGGTATAAACTTTCTGGAACATGCAAGTGGTCATTTTGACAGATTGTCAAGAACTCGCTCTAAATTATTATGAAAAATTTTTAAATTTGTTGTCAGAGCCTTAGGGGACTCTCAAGTTTTTGTGGGTTTTACCTCAAGGAATACCACCAGGTTCTCAAAGTGAAGATTTAACAAAAATCCCCCCTCTTGCATCTAGCAGAGGGATGGAAAGAACAATCCTTGTAAAATATTCCAAAAGACATTTTTAAAAGCAAAGAACAACTCTACAGGGAAAAAAAAAACTTTACCAGAACTTTATTCCAACTGGGGGAAGGGCATTATTCCTCATTTTTCCCTAGATTCTTGTCTCACTAAAGTGGGGAGAGTTATACCTCTGAAGAAACACTTGTGAGGTTCACAGTCCAGAGACACAGGCCCACGAAAACCTGAGATTTAACATAAGATAACGGAAAGCTTCCCCCGTCCACATCTTCCCACCACACCAACAGGCTGCAGTATAATAATAGTGGGTTAGAGATCAAAGATCTACAAGATGCAGATGCTCTTAAGAGAAGTACTCAGGGAAGCTAAAAATGATGAGAGGAGACAAAAACAGGGACCAAGAGGAGTTTAAATTATCTGGCATTTACAGATACAGCAAGCATCAAACACAATTCAACTCCTAGCCATATTAAAATAAATCTTTTGCACTACTAGTCTATTTACCTCAGCTGGTACTACTGATGTGTATGGCTTTCAACAAGAACATTACAAAGCATAACAAAAGAAAGAAAAAGCACAGCACATCTAAGTCTAAAGAGACAAAGCAAGTGTGAGAATCAACTCAGATATAACATAGACCTGGTAATTATTAGAAAGGGGATTTAAAATAATTATGATTACTATGTTAAGAACTCTAATGGAAAACAGGCAACATGAAAGAACAGATGATGAAAGCAGAGAGAAGAAAACTCTAAAAAATAATCAAAAACTAATGCTATAAATGAAAATATTGTATCAGTAATGTAAGCAAAAGTGGCAGGTAACAGATTCCAAGGACCTATCTCGCCACATAAACACTGAAAACAAATGAGCAAAAACTGTCAGAATCAATATCATTGAAACACTGAAATAGTCAAAGGATTACATCCTTCAAATAGACATTGAATCAAGTTAAAGGTCACTCAAAGTGAGCAGTAGAGCTTTTTGTTATTTTAATTTAGCCTTGCTCAATCCTATTCCTGGTGTGGCAATAGTCTTGAAGGTGGCAGTTTGTATTCCCATTAAAGGTACCTGTCTCATGTGGAACCGGAGTGGACCTTGTTTTCAAGTAATCATGTTTTCTGTTTGACCTATTTGTGGTTTTTCTCAAGGACTGATACAAGGTGCTTCCTTTTGTTTCACCTAAATGAGAACTTCTCATGGCAGAAAAGCAGCGAAGCAGAGTATGTTCATTAAAAACAGAGAAAAGGAAATGAAAAAGCCAATTTTGCCTGGAGCATGATATTAGAGTTGAGGCAAGCAAACAGATACACCAAAACTCTTGGTGGAAAAGCTGAGGAGAGTGTTACTTTGGGTAATAAGGGCTTTGAAAACGCCTATCTAGAAAGCCACACACATGCTCATGGCTAGACATATGATCCAAAAAGGACTGGGAAGACCCTAAACTTTTACCTGCATCTTTTTTTGAGGATCACCATGAGCCAGAAGTGCATGTTAAGGCAGAATTGTATTGGACCTGGCTATGTATTGGAGCTGTGCTCCAACAGAGAGCCAAACTTCAGAGACTGGAAAAGCATTTTAAAGATTTTTTTAAGATATTCATTTTTAAAGAATTCTTTATCATACCACTAACTGACTATAGTTAAAGGAACAGAGACTTCAAAGATCATACACGACAAACAAAACGGTTTTTAAAAAGTAGTTGAGCAAAACCACTATAAAATTAAGTACCACCCACAGCAAGGAACAACAATAAAACCCAGAGGAGGAGGGAGTATCTGATTTTCAGGATTACTACATTCTAGTTTTCAAATGTCCTGCTTCAGAACAAAAAATTATAAGGCATGCAAATAAATAAGAATGTATGACTCATTCACAGAAGAAATTAACAAACTGTGCATAACGAAGCACAGACATTGGAATTACTAGACAAAAACTTTAAATAAACATTTTTTAAACTCAGAGAGCTACAGAAAATCATGGATGAAGAAGTAAATGAAATTAGCAAAATCATGTGTCAGCAAATAGAGAATGTCAATAAAGAGAAAAATCATAAAAGAAACTTAAAGAAATTCTGGAGATGAAAGGTATAATACCTGAAATTTTAAAAAACTCAATAGGGCTTCCCTGGTGGCGCAGTGGTTGAGAATCCACCTGCCAATGCAGGGGACATGGGTTTGAGTCCTGGTCTGGGAAGATCCACATGCCATGGAGCAACTAAGCCTGTGCGCCACAACTACTGAGCCTGTGAGCCACAACTACTGAGTCCACATACCACAACTACTGAAGCCCGTGCACCTATAGCCCTTACTCTGCAACAAAACAAGACACCACAATGAGAAGCCTGCGCATCACAGCAAAGAGTAGCCCCCACTTGCCTCAACTAGAGAAAGCCCACATGCAGAAACGAAGACCCACTGCAGCCAAAAATAAATAAATAAAATAAATTAATTTAAAAATCAATAAATGGTTTAACAGCAGATTTGATAATGAAGAAAAAACATAATCAGTGAGCTTGAAGATAGGTTAATTGAAATTGTCCAGTTAGAGAAGCAGAAAGAATAAAACAGGAGTGGAGGACAGGAGAGAGGGTCAGAAAAGCTTTTTGAGGAAATAATGATCAAAATCTTCCAAATATGAAAAAATACATAAATCTATACATTCAAGAAGTTCCATGAACTCTAAGTAAGATAAACACAGAGATTCACATCAAGATATATTATAATCAAACTGCTGACAGCCAAAATCAAGGAGACTATGTTGAAAACTGCAGAAAACAACTTGTTACATACAAGGGATCCTCAATAAGATTAACAACCACTTTCTCAACAGAAACTGTAAAAGCCAGAATGCAATGAGATAACATATTTCATGTGATGAAATAAACAATCAACCCAGAATTCTAATCTGAAAATAATCATACTTCAAAAATTAAGAAGTTGAGAAATTCCCAGATAAACAAAAGCTGAGTCAGTTCATGCTAGTAAACCTGCCCTAAAAGAAATGCTAAAGGAATCCTTTAATGCTGAAATTAAAGATCACTAGACATTAATGCAAAAATGAAAGGAAGAAATTTTAAAAATCACTGGTAAAGTACCTTCATTGATAAATATAAAATCCAGGATTACTGAATTTCTGATTGTAACTTTTTCCCTCCAATATTATTTAAAACTCAAATGTATAAAATAATAATTATAAGATGATGCTAATGGGTACACAATGTATAAAGATGCTATTTTTTACAATAACAACATAAAGGGAACGGGATGGAACTATATAAGAATAGAGTTTTTCCATATGATCATCTCAAAAGATGCAGAGAAAGCTTTTGAAAAAATTCAACACCGATTTATGATAAAAACCCTGCAGAAAGTAGGCACAGAGGGAATTTTCCTCAACATAATAAAGGCCATATATGACAAACCCACAGCCAACATCATCCTCAATGGTGAAAAACTGAAACCATTTCCACTAAGATCAGGAACAAGACAAGGTTGCCCATTCTCACCACTATTATTCAACATAGTTGTGCAAGTTTTAGGCACAGCAATCAGAGAAGAAAAGGAAATGAAAGGAATCGAAACTGGAAAGGAAGAAGTAAAGCTGTCACTGTTTGCAGATGACACGATACTATACATAGAGAATACTAAAGATGCTACCACAAAACTACTAGAGCTAATCAATGAATGTGGAAAAGTTTCAGGATACAAAATTAATGCACAGAAATCTCGTGCATTCCTATACACTAATGATGAAAAATCTGAAAGTGAAATTAAGAAAACACTCCCATTTACCACTGCAACAAAAAGAATAAAATATCTAGGAATAAACCTACCTAAGGAGGCAAAAGACCTCTATGCAGAAAATTAGAGGACACTGATGAAAGAAATTAAAGATGATCCAAATAGATGGAGAGATATACCATGTTCTTGGATTGGAAGAATCAACATTGTGAAAATGACTCTACTACCCAAAGCAATCTACAGATTCAATGCAATCGCTATCAAACTATCAAATGGTATTTTTCACAGAAGTAGAACAAAAAATTTCACAATTTGTATGGAAACACAGAAGACCCCGAAAAGCCAAAGCAATCTCGAGAAAGAAACATGGAGCTGGAGCAGTCAGGCTCCCTGACTTCCAACTATACTACAAAGCTACAGTAATCAAGACAGTATGCTACTGGCACAAAAACAGAAATATAGATCAATAGAACAGGAAAGAAAGCCCAGAGATAAACCCGTATGGTACTGTCAAAACAAAAACAGAAATATAGATCAATGGAACAGGATAGAAAGTCCAGAGATAAACCCATTCCCATATGGTCAGCTTATCTTTGATGAAGGAGGCAAGACTATACAATGGAGAAAAGACAGCCTCTTCAATAAGTGGTGCTGGGAAAACTGGACAGCTACATGTAAAAGAATGAAATTAGAATGCTCCCTAACACCATACACAAAAATAAACTCAAAATGGATTAAAGACCTAAATGTAAGGCCAGACACTATCAAACTCTTAGAGGAAAACATAGGCAGAACACTCTATGACATAAATCACAGC
>NC_041234.1:100219362-100249684 GCF_002837175.3 Physeter macrocephalus
AACAGATGAATGGATAAAGAAGATGTGGCACATATATATAGTGGAATATTACTCAGCCATAAAAAAGAACGAAACTGAGTTATTTGTAGTGAGGTGGATGGACCTAGAGACTGTCATCCAGAGTGAAGTAAGTCAGACAGAGAAAAACAAATACCGTATGCTAACACATATATATGGATTCTAACAAAAAAAGAAAGAAAGAAAGAAAATGGTCAGAAGAACCTAGGGGCAAGACGGGAATAAAGATGCAGACCTACTAGAGAATGGACTTGAGGATATGGGGAGGGGGAAGCGTTAGCTGGGACAAAGTGAGAGAGTGGCATGGACATATATACACTACCAAACGTAAAATAGATAGCTAGTGGGAAGCAGCCACATAGCACAGGGAGATCAGCCCTGTGCTTTGTGACCACCTAGAGGGGTATAGGGAGGGTGGGAAGGAGGGAGATGCAAGGGAAAAGAGACATGGGGACATATGTATATGTATAACTGATTCACTTTGTTATAAAGCAGAAACTGACACAACATTGTAAAGCAATTATACTCTAATAAAGATGTTTAAAAGAAAACAATTAATGACCATAAAAAAGAGAGTTTTTGTATATTATTGAAGTTCAGTTTGTATTAATTCAAACAACACTGTTACAAGTTTAGGATGTTAATTTTAACTCCTAGGGTAACCATCAAGAAAATAATCATATATACAGAGAAGGAAATCAGAAGGGAATCAAGAGACTACACAAAAAATCAATAAAGCATAAATCAAAAGACAAAGAAAAGGATTTAAGAAATTAAAAAAAAAACCCAAAACAAAATGGCTGTAGTAAGTCCTTTCATATCAATAATTACTCTACATGAAAATGGATTAAACTCTCCAATTAAAAGACAGAGATTGGCAGAAGGGATATAAAATATCACCCAATTCTATACAGTCTACAACAGATTTATTTAAGATACAAATATATTAAAATGAAAAGACATAGGGCTTCCCTGGTGGCGCAGTGGTTGAGAACCCACCTGCCGATGCAGGGGACACGGGTTCGTGCCCTGGTTCAGGAGGATCCCACATATCGAGGAGAGGCTAGGCCCATGAGCCATGACCGCTGAGCCTGAGCATCCGGAGCCTGTGCTCCGCAATAGGAGAGGTCACAACAGTGAGAGGCCCACATACCGCAAAAAAAAAAAAAAAAAAAAAAGACATAAAAATGATTTAAGTCACAACTGTTATAAGAGAAAAAGAAGAATATTATATACCAATACACTGGTATGTACATGAACAAGATATAAAATTATAAACTTATTCATACCTAACAACAGAGCCTCCAGATATATAAAGTAAAAATTGCCATAAGTAAACAGAGAAATAGTTCTACAATAGACTTAAATCCTCCACTTTTAATAATGCATAGAAAAACCAGAAAGATCAATAAAAGAAATAGAAGACAAAGAATACTAGAAACAAAACATACCTAACTTACTTTACCAAACACTATATCCCCAAAAAGCAGAACAAATGTGGTTCTCAAACTCACATGGGATGTTCTCCTGGACCACATATTAGGCCATAAAACAAGTATAATTAAATTTTAAAAGTTTGAAATCATATAGTATTCTTTCGAACCACAATGGAATGAAACAAACAAACAAAAATCAATGACAGAATGAAAGCTTGAAAATTTAAAAATCCATGTTTTGGCAATGACTTTTTAGAAACAACACCAAAGATATGATCCACAAAAGGAATAACCGAAGCTGAACTTCATTAATATTAAAAACTTCTGCTCCATGAGAGGCAATGTCAAGAGAATGAGAAGACAAGCCACAGACTGGGAGAAAATATTTGTAAAACATGTATCTGATAAATGACTGCTATCCAAAATATACAAAGAACTCTTAAAACTCAACAATAAGAAAAGAAACAACTAAATTTAAAAATGGGTAAAAGACCTGAAGAGACACCTGATCAAAGATATACAGATGGCAAGTAACCATATGAAAAGATGCTTCCATATAAGTCATCCAGAAAATACAAATTAAAGCAACAATGAGAAATTCCTACATGACTATAAGAATGGCCAAAATCAAAACACTGACAACACCAAATGCTGTCAAGAATATGGAGCAATAGAACTCTCATTTATTACTGATAGAAATGCAGAATGGTAGTTTCTTACAAAATTAACATATTTGTAGCATAATATCCAGCAATCTCACTCCTTGGTATTTATGTAAAGGAGTTGAAAACTTATGGCCACACAAAAGCTGCACATGGATATTTATAAAGGCTTTATTCATAATAGCCCAAACATGTGAGCAATCAAGATATCTTTCAGTAGGTGAATGAATAAATAAACTGTGGTACACCCAGAAAATGGAATAGTATTTAGTGCTAAAAAGAAATGAGCTCTGAACCCATGAAAAGACATGGAGAAAACAAATGCATATTTCTAATTGAAAGAAGGCATTTTGAAAAGGTTTCATCATGTTATGATTCCAAGTATATGACATTCTGAAAAAGGCAAACTATGCAGACAGTAAAAAGACTACTAGTTGCCAGGAGTTAGTGGGGATAGAGGAATGAATAGGCAGAGCATAGAGGATTTTTAGGGCACTGAAACTATGCTGTATGATATTACAATGGTTGATGCCTGTCATTATACATCTGTCAAAACTCATAGAATGTACAACACCAAGAGTGAAAGTTTATGCGAACTATGGACTCTGAGTGACAATAATGTTTCAATGTAAGTTCATTGATTATAACAAATATACCACTGTGGTACAGAATATCAATAGTGGGAGAGATTGTGTGTGGGTGTGGGTTGGGGGACAAGGAATGTATGGGAAGTCTCTTTATTTTCCACTCATTTTTGCTGTGAACATAAAATTGCTCTAAAAATTGTTTATTAATAAAAAAATTCCATGAAACATATTGTTTCATTGTTGAATTTACATTAAACATTAAAAAAAATTAACACCAAGTTTACTCAAACACTTCCAAAAACAGATGAGTACGGAACACTTGATAATTTATTTTTTGAAGCCAGCATTTTCATAAAGGTTGAAGAACTTACATTTTACAGACTTTTACATAGGTAGAGTAATCAAAGCAGTATGGTACTGGCAAAAAAAAAATAGACATATAGATCAATGGAATGGAACAGGAAGTCTAGAAATAAAACCATATACCTATGGTTAATTGATTTCCAACAGTGGTTCAAAGGCCATTAAATAGGGAAAAAAATGTTCTGTTCAAAACTTGTACTGGGATAACTGGGTATTCACATACAAAAGAATGATTTTAGACCCCTGATTCTCAACACACAAAAATACAAAACTTAACCCAATTAAATAATATAAGCATGAAATATATATACTATGCTAACAATAATCAAAATACAGTTATAGTTATATTAATTTCAGACAAAGCAGACTTTAGAGCAAAGAAGTCATCATGGATAAAGAGGGAAATCACATAATGATAAAGGGGTCAATTCTCCAAGAAGACATAACAACTCTTAATATTTATGTGCCTAAGAGCACAGTGGCAAAATATGAGAGGCAAAAACTGATTAAAGTAAAAGGAAAAAGAGAGAAATACATTTTTATAGTTGGAGATGTCAATACCTATCTTTCAATAATTGATAGATCAAGCAGACAGAAAATTAGTAAGAATATATTTGACCTAAAGAGCACTGTCAATCAACTCAATCTAACTGACATTTATAGAATACTCTCTTCAACAACAGCATACTATACATATTCACAAGCTCACATGGAACATTCCTAGATTTAAAACCAATCTGTGTGATAAAGCATAATTAACAAATTTAAAGGATAGAAATCATACAAAATATGTTATCAGGACACAGTAGCATAAAATAAGAAATTAATAATAGAAAGATGTTGGAAAATTACAAAAGAGCTAGAAATTTAAAAACACACTCCTAAATAATATAAAAAGAACAAATCTCAAAAGAAACTTCAAAAATTAAAGTATTTTTAAAATTAAAATATGTTTTCAAAATTTGGGGAGAATATAGCAAAAGTATAACTTATGGGGAACACGAAATTTGTATAGAACATGAAAATTTGTATATTAAAAGAGAATATCTAAAATCAGTAATCTAAGCCTCTGTCTTTAGAAAGAAACTAGAGAAACAACAGCATTAATCCAAAAGTAATTATTAGAAAAGAAACAATAAATATTACACCAGAAATCAATGAAAATAAAACCAGGAAAACAATAGAGACAAATTAACGAAACCAAAATCTGGTTCTTTCAAATGATCAAAAATATTGATAAGCTTCTAACCAGGAAAACCAATAAAAAAGAGAAGAAAGAGAGTTCATCACTGCTATGACTATGGACCATAAAATGATAATAGTGGAATACTATGAACAATTCTATGCCCACACATTTCACAACTTAGATAAAATGGACCAACTCCTTGGAAGACAAATACTACTAAAACCTCACAAAAAGAAAAATGGATAATCTGAAGTGGACTGTACCTATTAAAGGAATTGAATAAATAATTAATAAATTTCTAAAAATTAAGCACCAGGACAAGATGGCTTTACTAGTGAATTGTACCAAATAATTAAGGAAGAAATGATACTAATTTGCCACAATTTTTTTTCTAGAAAATAGGAGGAGAGGAAACATTTCCTAACCCATTTTATGAGTTCAGCACTACACTAATATTAAAACCAGATAAATACAAGGAAAAAAATACAGTTCAATATCTCTCATGAACGTAGATGCAAAAATCATTAAGAAAATATTAGCGAATAAAACCCAACATGTAATTAAAGAATTATATAGCACAAATAATTGGGATTTTTCCAAGGTTTGCAAAGCTGGTTCAGCATTTGAACATCAATCAAAGGAATCCACCACTTCAGTAGGTTAAAGAAGAAAAGCTGTATAATCATATTAGTTGATGTATAAAAAGCATTTGACAAAATCTAACATCCATTCATGAAAAAAATGCTTATAAACTAAGAATCTAGGAATAGAGAGAAACTACCTCAATTTGATAAATAATATCTACAAGAAACTACAGTTAGCATGCTAATTAACTGTGAGAAAATAAATGCTTTCCTTTAAGAATGGTAACAAGGCAAGGACGTCCTCTCTCACCACTCCTACTCAACATTGTCCTGGAAGTAGTAGCTAGTGTAATAGGACAATAAAAGGAAATAGAAGTTACATAGACTGGGAGGATAGAAAAAAAGACAACTTTGTCTTTGTTGCTGCCTCTGTTCACAGATGACAAAGCTATTTATTTATAAAATTCCTCAGGATCAATAATCAAAAAAAAAAAAAACCTCCTGGAATTTATAAGTAAGTATAACAAAGTTGTAGGATAAAAGGCTAATATACAAAATCATTTGCTTTTCCATATACAAGCAATGAACAATTTGAAATTAAAAAAAAGAAACAATACAATTTGTAATAACATCCCCCAAAATAAAGTACTTAGGTATAAATCTATTAATATATGTATAGGACCAAAATGTACAAAACTAGTATGTCTGATGAAAAATTTCAAAGGAGATCTAAATGAATTGGGAGATATTTTTGTTTTCCCAAACTGGAAGATGCTATCTTATTAAAATATCAAAAATTCCTAACTAGATCATTAGACTGAACACAATTGCAATCAAAACCATAGGTTATTTTACAGATGTCAACAAACTGATTCTAAAGATTATATGGAAAGGGAAATACCTAGAAGAGCCAACATAATACTGAAGAAGAACAAAGTTGGAGGAATCTCTATCTGATTTCAAGACTCAATATAAACCTACAGTAATAAAGACAATGTTGTATTAGAGAAATAACAGTCACATAGCTTAGCGGAAAAGAATAGAAATTCCAGGAATGGATGCACACACTTATAACCAATTGATCTTTACAGTGGAGCGAAGGTAATTCAACGAGGAAGGAGAGCCTTTCCAAAAAAGGTCACTGGAACAACTGAATGTTCATATGTAAAAACCAAACAAAATGAATCTTGACAAAGGCCTTACATATTTCAACATAATTAATTCAAAAGGAATCATAGACCTAAATTTAAAATGCAAAACTATAAAAAATGTAGACGAAAACTTGGAGAAAATCTTAATGACTTTGGATTTGGTGATAAGTTTTTAGTACAACATAAAAGCAAGATCATTGAAAGAAAAACAATTAAGTTGGATTTTATTAAAACAGAAAAGCAATTCTTCTCCTTTAAAACACAGTTCAGAGAGTGAAAAAAACAAGCCACAAACTGAGAGAAAATATTTTCAAAACACATATCTGATGAAGGGCTTCTATCCAATATATGCAAAGAACTTTTTAAAACAATGTGACCAAACAACCCACAAATGGACAAAATTATAAACAGATACTTCACCAAAGAACACATTCAGATGCAAAATAATCATATGTAAAGATGATCAGCATCATTTGTAATTAGCATGTTGTGAATTTAAAAATGAGTTATCTCTACACATCTTTGGAAAAGTCCAAATAACTAGCAAGACCAACTACTGGTGAGGAAACAGACTAACAAGAACTCTCATTCATTGCTGATGGAAATGCAAAATGGTACCGTTATGTTGGAATACAGTTGGCAGTTTCCTACAAAGGTAAACATAGATAAGCATAGCTTCCCACACAAGTAAACATATTATAAACATACAATAATATGATCTAGCAATCATGCTTCTAGCAATTTACCCAAATGACTTGAAAACTTATATTCACTTAGAAAGCTGCAAGCTGAATGTGAACGTTTACAGTAGTTTTATCCACAATTGCTAAAAGCTTGAAGAAACCAAAATACCATTCAACAGATGAATGGATAAACAACATTGGTATGTATATAAAATGGAATATTATTCCTTGATAAAAATAAATGAGTTATCAAGTCATGAAAACCCATGAATGAATCTTAAATGCATATTGCTAAATGAAAGAAGCCATTCTGTATGGGCTGCATACTGTATGACTTATATGACATTGTAGAAAAGGAAAAAAATATAGCAACAGTAAAAGATCAATAATTACCAGGGCTTCAGAGAAAAATGGGAAAATTGACTAGGTGAAGCAAATAGAAATTTTCAGGGCAGTGAAATTATCTCTATAATACTATAAAGGTAGATAATAATAATGGTAGATACATAGCACTATGCATTGATTAAAACCCATAGAATTTTATAGTACAATGAATGACCTTAAATAGACGTAAATTTAAAAAAAATACTTAGGAGACTGTGGCACCTCGGAATGTAACAATATCACTGTCTTGCAAATGTATGAAACAACCTCACTATAGGGGGTGGGGGAAAAGTTTTTGACCTGAGCAGCTTTGGAAATGAGTGGAGACTAAAGACAAAAGACACTGTACATAAGCACTGGACTATCATCAATTAGGTTATTTCCCTCAGGGGTACAGCTAAACAATTTTATCACTATACACATATACAGGGACTGAGCAATTAATAAATGTATAGTGGATAGTAGGAGCCACATTCCTCACTGTTGTAGTGGGAGGTTACAAGTAAGCAAAGGCAGGAAGCTAACATGATCCATTTGTTAATGAATTAGAGTTTTAAACATCAATATGAATATATATTTCACTTCATATAGATACAAATGATTTCATATAGAAATACTTATGATATGTATGCACATGGATTAGTACACACACACATATTTCCATGCCCTGTCAGCTGACAGAACTAGAAGTAATGACACTCCAGTAGCAAAGTGCATACCTAGCTCACAGATTTTGATTTCTAATACCACTCTCCAATCAAAAAGAACTCAGGACATGTTGGGGAAATGCCTAATTTTAGGACAAGAGAAGAAAATATAAGTACAAAAAAATGGTCATGTAGTGCCAGAAAGTTAAAAAAAATGCTAAAAATATAACTCACAATGAATTATAAAATGAGACAAATGAAACTGTGAGCTCCCAGTAGCCAAAACTGACTAGAAAATTTGAGCAACAAAATAAGTAAAGCTTTGGTGGATAATAATCCAATATTTAAAGTAAATAACCTCAAATACACACTGATATCATCAAATGGTTAAAAAATAAAAATTAGGAAGAAGAGACAAATATCCCACGCAAAAAAATTCTGAATAGTTCATGTAGATACTCCACTTTCCACGAAGTGGAGCATGTATCCTCACTCCTCAAATGTGTGCTGTGCGTAATGGCTTCTTTCCAAAGAGTACAGTATGAAAAGGAGGAAAACAGAGTAACTTTACAGTGGATAAAACTAACAAACATTTCCTCAGCTGAGTGATTATGTTTAGCATTATCAGTGAAATTTCATGTTGATAGAATGTACCCTTGACATAATGTGATTAAAATGGCAATTTATCTCTGGGATATTACCCCAACACATCATAGACCCCAATAAAACCATGCAAAAAATATTACACAACTCAATTTCTGTATTTTCTGTAAATGTAGACACTCTATACAATATCTCATACCTATCAATGCCATCAAAAACTAGGAAGGTCTAAGAAACTGTCAGTACCAAGAGAAGCATGTTGACTAAATGTAAAGTGCTATCTTAGGTGGGATATTGGAGAAGAAAAATGACATTAGGTAAAAATTAAATCTAAATAAACTATAGGATTTTAGTTATAATAATGCATTAATATTGGTTCATTAATTGTAACAAATGTACCATACAAGATTAAGTTGTTATTAATACGGGAAACTAGGTGTGTGGTATATGGGAGATCTTTTTAGTAACTTCAAATTAGTTTGTAAATCTAAAACTGTTCTAAAATAAAAAGTTATAAAAATGTATCTAAAATAAACCCAAATTTAGTGAAAAATATCAGTATACAGCAAATTTAAAACAAAATAAAAACGAACAATATCATAGTAAAAACTAATGAAAACCACAGGTACAGAGAAAGTCTTGAAAGCAGGAACAGGCCATATTACATAGAGAGGGAAAATTATAAAAAAATTTTGTGACTTCTCATCAGAAACAATGGAGGACACATTATTATGGAATGATAGTATTATTTATTGAATGAAAACATTTCTCATAAATAAATAGAAACTAAAGAAATTTTGAGATATTTTCAGATAAACAAAAGGAGAGTGAATCAATTGCAAGAATACCCTCAATAAAATAATTGCTACAGGATGTTTCTAAGGCTGATGGACAATTACATAATTTGTAATCTCAGATTTACATGCAGGAATAAAAACACCAGAAATGTTGGATATGTGGTTAAATATAAAAGACTACTTTTTCTTCTCTTAATTTCCGTAAAAAACTATTGACTTTTCAAATAAAGTTTTCTTTCATTACAAAGTACTGTATTTTATGTTTTAAGATATTCATGGAACTAAATGATATGAAAACAACCAGACAATCAATGGGGTAAATGGAACTATACTCCCACAAGGATCTTAAATTTTATGTGAAGGGGTAAAATATTATTTCTGAGAATGCTGTGATAAGATAAGGACACACATTTTTAATCCATAGAGAAACCAATAAAAATGCTAAAAAGTAGAGGCATTAAGCCAATAGAAAAAGTAAAATGTAATACTAAAAATATTTTAAATCACCTAAAACTAAGTTGGGAAGAGTAAAAAGGTAGACAAATATGGGAAAAATACCAAATATACATAATATACATATATATTACATTTAAAGTTATAAATAAGTAATAAAAAGGTGATAATGAATAAATAAATTTATGAAAAAAAAGTTAAACATCCACAAATAAAAAGGTGATAATGAATAAATAAATAAAATAAATTTAAAGTTATAAATAAGTATAAATTTAATCATATATAACTATATATATTATAATTGATAAGATAGTGTTACTAAATTCTTATGTATCAATAATTATTTTAAATGTAAATTGTTCAAATTCTCCACTCAAAAGGCATAGAATGGCTGACATAATTTAAAACAAGACCTAACTATATGCTGTCTGCAAGAGACTCACTTCAGTTTTAGGGATACACATAGGCTCAAAGTGAAGGGATAGAAAAAGACAATCAAAGTAAATGGAAACAAAAGACAGCAAGGGTAGCTATATTTATATCAGACAAAAAAGACCTCATGTCAAAAACTATAACAAGAGACAAAAAAAGGTCATTATATTATGATAAAGGGGTAAATTCACAAAGAGGATATAACAGTTGTAAATATGTGTGCACCCAATGTTAATAAAGAAATTAAGCAATATATTTATTAAGTACGTTAAGCAAATGTTAACAGGAATGGATAAATAGAAAAAAACATACAATAATAATAGGGGACTTCAATACCCAAATCCTTTCAACAGTGGATAGATCACCCAGATATAAAATCAGTAAGGAGACACTGAACTTCAACTATGTTTTAGAATATCCATGGACCTAACATACATATACAGAACAGTCCTTCCAATGGCAGTAGAATACACATTCTTTTCAAGCACTCATGGAACATTTTCCAGGACAGATCATATGTTAGGTCATAAAACAAACCTTGGAAAATTTAAAAAGAATGAAATCTTACCAAGTGTCATTTCTAACCACAATGATCTAAAACTAGAAATCAATAAGAAGAGGAAAACTGGAAATTTTCACAAATATGTGGAAATTAAACAGAATATTCCTGAACAACCAATGGGTCAAATAGAAAAAAAGGGAAATTAAAAAAATCTTGAAACAAATGAAAATAGAAACACAACCTTCCAAAATTTATGGGATGCAACAAAAGCAGTTCTAAGAGGAAAACTTATAGTGATAAATGCATATATTAAGAAAAAAGAAAAATATCAAATAAATAACCTAATTTTACACCTCAGAATAGAATTTATCTATTTTATCTTTTGCTGCTAGTGCTATCTGTGTCATATCTAAGAATCTATTGCTAAATCTGAATTCATGAAGATTCACCCCTGTTTTCTTGTAAGAGTTTTACAATTTTAAATAATACAGTTAGGTCTTAATGGGGCTATCCTGAATACAATAACATATAAGTAGAATTATACATCACAACCAAGTGGGATTTATTCCAGTGATGCATGGTTGTTTCAAAGTGAGTAATTTAATCAACATAATGCATCATATTAATAGAATAGAAGACAAAAATTGCCTAATCATCTCAATAGACAGCAAAAAAGCATTTGTCAAAATCCAATGTCCTTCATGATAGAAACACTCAAAAACGAGTAATAGAAATGAACTTCCTCAACCTCATAAAGGGCATGTGTGAAAAATCCACAGCTAGCATTATACTTAACAGTGACAGACTGATTCTTTACCACATATCAGGAATAGAATGAGAGGTCCATTCTCACTCTTCTCATTCAACATTGTACTGCACATTGAACTAGAGCTATTAGTCAAGCAAATAAACTAAAAGATATCCAGATTGGAAAGGAAGAAGTGAAATTATATGTATTTGTAAATAACATTATCCAGCTCTGGCATATAGAAAATCCAAAGGACTCCAACAACAACAACAAATAATAATAATAAGGAATGCTGTAGAATAAAAAAATCAAAAATCATAGGGCCTAAACTCAGAAATCTCTTGCGCTGTATTTAAAAAGTTCTTTTCAGAGGATATGTCTTTGTTGTTTCACCAAAGGTATGTTTTTACATCAATTAGAGATGTTTTGAGCAGATGGTTTCAAATCACACTGTATAGGTAGCAGCTTACTCCTTCTATATATAAAACTGGCTCACATTGATACTTTTTCTTATTGTCTTAAAAAGCATCATGTATACCACATCTTCTTAAGCTAATTATCTGTTGATGGGCACTTGGGTTGTTTCCATGTCTTGGCTATTGTAAATAGTGCTGCTGTGAACACTGAGGTGCATCTATCTTTTCAAATTAGAGTTTTCATGTCTTTTCTGGATATATATTCAGGAGTGAAATTGCTGGATCGTATGGTAGTTCTGTTTTTAGTTTTTTAAGGAAACTAACACAACATTGTAAATCAACTATACTTCAATAACAAAATAAAATTTACTGTCATAACTATTTTAAGTGTACAGCTCAATAGTGTTAAGTGTATTTACATTCTTGTGAAAAGGATCTCAATAATTTTTTCATGTTATAGACCTAAAACTCCAAGCCATTAAACAACTCCCTTTGCCGCTTACCTCTAACCCCTGAAAACTGCCATTCTACTTTCTTTAACTATGAATTTGTCAACTTTAGCTACCTCATATAAGTGGAATAACACATTCGTCCTTTTGTGACTGGCTTATTTTATTTCGTATTATGTCCTCAAGGATAACCCATCTTGTAACATTTTTCAAAATTGCTTCGACTATTTGGGGTCCCTTGAGATTCCATATGAGTTTTAGAATTTTTTTTTATATTTTTGCAAAGAAATGGCATTGAGATACTGATAGGAATTATATTAAATCTGTAGATTGTTTCAGGTAGTATGGATGTCTCAACAATATTAAATCTTTCAACCCATGAATATCAGATGACATTTTGTTTGTGTTTTGTTTAATTTCTTTCAGCAATGATTTTTAGTTTTCAGTGTATATAACTTTTAACTTTTTGATAAGCTTTATTCATATGTATTTTATTCTTTTTGATAATTTTGTAAATGGAATTGTTTTCTTAATTTCCCTTTCCAATTACTTTTTGTTAGTGTATAGAATTGTAACTGATTTTTGTCTGTTAATTTTGTATACTGCAAATTTGCTGAAATATTAATTATAGCAGGGATTTTGCATAATATTTAAGGTTTTGTATATATATAAGATCACATCATCTGTGAAAAGGGATAATTTCACTTTCTTTTCAAATTTAGATGCCTTTTATTTCTCTTTCTTCCCTTATTGTTTTTGCTAAGACTTCCATTATGATGTTGAAGAGAAATGGTAAGAGGAGGTATTGTTCTCTTGTCCTGATCTTAGAAGACTTCAGCTTGTCACCATTGAGTATGATATTAACTGAGCTTTTCATATATGGACTTTAGCATGTTGAGGTAATTTTCTCCTATTCTTAATTTGTTGAGTGTTTTTATCATAAAAGGATGTTGAATATTGTCAAATATTTTTTCTGCATCAATTGAGATGATGATGTTTTTTGTCCTTCATTCTGCTAATATAATATATACCCATGGATTAATTTTCATATGTTGAACCGTCCTTGCATTCCAGTAACAAATCCCACTTTTCCATGGTATATAATCCTTTTAATGTGCTGTTGAATTCAGTTTGCCAGTATTTTGTTGAAGATTTTTGCATCAATAGTTATCATGGATATTGGTCTCTAGTTTTCTTGCAGTCTTTGTCTGGCTTTGGTATCAGAATAATGCTGGCCTCATAGAGTAAGCTTGGAAGTGTCCCACCTTCTCAATTATTTAGAGTTTCAGGAATATTGGTATTTTTTTTCTTTAAATATACAGTAGAATTCTTCAGTAAAGCTACCTGGTCCAAGACTTTTCATTATTGGGAGGTTTTTAAAATTTCTGATTCAATCTCCTTACTCAAAATTGGTCTGTTCGTATTTTCTATTTCTCCATGATTTTGTCTTGGTAGGTTGTTTCTAGGAAGATCAATTTCTTTTAGATTATCCAATTTACAGGCATACAGTTGTTCATAGTATTTTCTTAAAATCCTTTTTATTTCTGTAATATCAGTTTTAATCTCCTCACTTTCATTTATGATTTTACTTGAGTCTTCTGTCCTTTTTATTAGTTAATCTAGCTTAAAGCCTTGTCGGTTTCATTGATCTTTTCCAAAAATTAACTGTTAATTTCATTCAGGTTTTTCTATTGTTTTATTCTAAATTCTATTTCATTTATCTCTTCTCTAATCATTATTATATCCTTCTTTCTGTTAGCCTTGAGTTTAGTTGGTTCTTATCTGCTTTCTGAGGTGTAACTTATGTTGTTGATTTGAAATCTTTCTTTTGTTTAATGTATGCATTTATAGCTATAAATATCCCCCTTATGACTGCTTTCAATGCATTTCATAAATTTTGGTACGTTGTGTTTAAGTTTTAATTTGTCTCAAGGTATTTTCTAATTTCCCTTGTAATGTCTTTAACACATTGGTTGTTTAAGGGTATGTTGCTTGTTTTCCACATATTTTGGTATTTTCCCATTTTCTGCTATTGATTTTTAGTTTCCCCCCTTTGTGATCAGAAAAGATACTTTCTATAATTGCAAATCTTTAAAAAAATTGAGACATTTTTGTGGCCTAACATGTTTACCCTGGATAATGCTCCATGTGCATCTAAAGAGAATGTATATTCTGCTGTTGTGTATTCTGTATATCTGGTAGGTCTATTTGGTCTATAGAGTTACGCAGGTACTCTGTTTCTTTATCTTCTCTCTGGTTATTCTGGGCACACTTGAAAGTAGGGTATGGCAGTCTCGTACTATTACTATATCACAACTTAGTTTTCCCTTTATATCTGTCAATGTTTGCTTCATATATTTAGGTGTTCTGATGTTGAGCACATATATATTTATAATGTTGTATCTTCTTGGGAATTAAAACTTTTATCATTATATAATGTCTTTCTTTGTCTTATGTGACAGTTTTTATCTTAAAGTCTATTTTGTCTGAGATTAATTTAGCCAGTCCTGCCCTCCTTTGCTTACTATTTATATGGAATATTTTTTCCATCCTTTAATTTTCAGCCTATGTGTGCCTATCAATCTAAAGGAGTTTTTCCCATATAGGCCATTACAAAGTATTGAGTAGAGAACCTAAAAAAAAAAAGACTGGATATATGTATATGTATAACTGATTCACTTTGCTGTACACCTGAGACTAACAAAACATTGTAAATAAACTATACTCCAATAAAATTTTTTTTAAAAGAAGAAAAAAATAAAGTGAGTTTTTTATAGACAGCATATAGTTGGATTCTACTTTAAAAAATCCATTTAGCCAATATATACCATTTGATTTAGGAGTTTAATTCATTTAACTTACCAGTAGTTACTGGTAAGGACTCACTATTACCATTTTGTTAATTGTTTGCTCTATGTCTGGTAACTTTTGTCTCTCCTTTCCTCTCTTGCTGCCTTCCTTTGTATGTCATTGATTTTTTTTGTGGTGACATTCATTTTTGCAAATATTCTATAGATATGTTCTTTGTGCTTACCATCGCAATTACATAAAACAACTTAAAGTTATAACATTCTATTTGTACTGATAATTAATTTCAGTCACATACAAAAACTCTAGTCATATATAGCTCTACTTCCACTCCTTATGCTATCAATGTTGCAAATTACATCTTTATATTGTATACACATTAAGATATAATATATTGCCATTTAAATTCTATACATGCATTAAAAGTAAAGTTTTGCACAATGCATTTTTATAGGTTACTGTATTTATTCATGTGCTTACCCTTCCTGGAAAACTTTATATTTTCATGTGGCTTCATGTTACTGTCTAGGGTCCTTTCTTTCTTTCTACCATGAAGGACTCCCTTTAGCATTTCTTACACAGCAGAACTAGTGGTAATAAACTTCCTCCCTCATCTTTTGTTTATCTGGAGAAGTTAATTTCTCCTTCATTTTGGAAATCAGTTTTGACAAATACAGTATTCTTGGTTGACAGTTCTTTTTTATTCCTTTCAGTCCTTGAATATATTATCCCATTTCCTTCCAGTATACAAAGTTTATGCTGAGAAATCTGCTTATAACTTCATGGAAGATCCCTTGTGTATGACCAATCATTTTTCTCTTGCTGATTTCAGGATTCTGCCTTTGTCTTTGGCTTTTGACAGTTTGTTTATGTGTCTCAGTGTTGGTCCCTTTGGAATAATCCTGGTTGGAGTTCTTTGAGTTTCTTGAATTTTTTGTTACTTTTTCTTTCTCAGATTGGGGAATTTCACAGCCATTATTTTTACCAACGAGCTCTTTGCTCCTTTCTCTGTCACTTCTCCTACTGGGAATTCCACAATGCATGTGAGTCTCCTGTTTCACAAAGGAGGTTTCTTAATCTTTCTTCACTTCTTTTCTTTTCCCTTCTCTGACTTGATGATTTCAAACGTCCTGTCTTCAAGGTCATTGATTCTTTCTTCTGCCTAATCAAGCCTGCTGTTGAATCACTGTAATAAATTTTTCAGTCCAATTATTGTAAATTTTAACTCCAGAATTTGTTTGGTTCTTTTTATAATTTCTATCTCTTCGTTCATATTTCTCATTTTGCTCACACATCATTATTCTGATTTTATTTAGTTATTTACCTGTGTTCTCCTCTACCTCAGTGAGTTTCTTTGTGACAGCTATTTTAAATTATTATTCATGCAGTTCATAGATGCACATTTCTTTAGAATCAGTTTTTAGAGTTTTATTTTATTCCTCTGAATGGGTTATGTTTCCCTGTTTCTTTGTATTTCTTGTGATTTTATTGTTATTGTAGGGACTTAGGAATTTGAAAAACAACCACCTCTTCCAGTCTTTGCAGACTGGCTTCATGCAAGGGAAGACTTTCACTTATCAACCCAGCTAGTGATTCTAGGACCTCCCAAACCATTTCTCAGAATGTATCTTCTCTGGGCTCGTGTGTGCTTTGAATCATTTCAAAATCCTAAGAGCTTGTTCCTCTTCCTTCCCAGAAGCCCATAATCTCTTGTCCCCCTTGGCACCTGCCTGCAGAACTGCAGCTCTAAATATGCCATAACGATTGTGCCTGTTTTCAGTGGATTCCAAAAAAATGCACCAGTCCTGTCACTGCTCTGAGTCAGGTGAAACAGACACCAATCATTCAGTCAGTCTACAGACTAGCTAGAACTTTTGACACTCAGTCCACTCATTTCTGTCCTGACAGAGGATCCTTGGTGTTGGAGGTTTCCTCCTGGTAATGCCATGCTAGGTCAAATAGGAAAAGGGGCACAGATGGGCATGCCAAATGCCATGAACTTCCTACCAATTTCGCTGAAATCCCTTTTTGGTTTTACTTTCATCAGGGTGCTGTAACTTCTCAGCTGGTCTCTAGAGTTCTCACAGTGGTATTCTGGTCCATATTTTGTTGTTAACTCAGGGTATTTGTAGGAGATTGAGGACCTTAAGCTTCGTAGTCTGCCTCTCGTTAATGACACTCTCGACTAGACTCTTGATCAACATCCTGTTATCAACTTATTTATCTTAGATACTGTTCATTTATCAATTATTTATATAAATCATACCTCACTCAGCAAATAGCTCTTTACCTAATTACTGAACTGGCTTACTCATAGACTGCTGTATTATATTGCTAGGGCTGCCATAAGAAAATACAACAGACTGGGTGGCTTAAATAACAAAAATTATTTTTTTTCACAGTTCTGGAGGCTATAAATCCAAGATCAAGGTGTTAATAGGTTTAGGGGTTTTTTGTTTTTGTTTTTCTTTCCTGAGGCCTCTCTCCTTTGCTTTCAGACATCCACTTTCTCAATGTGTTCTCACTTGTTTTTCCTCTGTGTATGTGCATCCCTCGTGTTTCTCTGTGTGTCCAAATTATCTCTTCTTATAAGGACACCAGCAATATTGGATTAAGGCCCACCCATTTGACCTCATTTAACGTTAATTACCACTTTAAAGGCTCTATCTGTGGTCTCATTCTGAGGTACTGGGTGTTAGGTCTTCAACATATGAAGGGAGGGGCACACTCAGCCATAACATTTAATTGATGTTTCTGACTGCTCCAAAAAGTTACAGACTATAATTTTTATTTTTAAAAATTGAGCTATACGCAGAAGATATATTAAGCAATATTTAACCAAGTATATTTCTTACTTTAACCTTATTATTTTTGTTTCTGTAATTTAAAAAACTTGCTATTGCTTGAAGTTTTCAATTTTCTACTTGCCCTAAATCCTAAATCCAATAAAATTTTATTTGAGAATATAAGGCATGGCTTCTTCCTCCAAAATATAAGGATCATTGAATGATTTTTTTAAAAAATAAAATGATTCTACCACTTAAATATATGAAGAGAATACGTTGTGGGGTTATTGATACACTGATTACTAACACCTTTTAAAATATTTAATAAATGTATTATGTGTGTTCTAGCTAATGTGATTCAATAGTAGACGATTACTATAGTAATAATACTTCCTTATAAGTCATACAAGGCTCAGTAATAAAGCTAACCCTTGAAAATATCTAAAGAAGGTTGAATTTAACAGATTTAATGATAAATACCTCTGTATTCCACTTGCTTTCTGCAGGCCTTATAAATCTCTGTACAGAAAGTGTGGTTAGGGTAATGTGGATATAAAATAAGAATCCAAAGGCCTCACTGAGAATTTTTTCACTTGTGAATTTTTCCAAGCAACTAGGTCATTCTATAACAGTAATGCTTTCTTCCCATTAAATATCTATGTTAAATTGTAAGTACTCTTTGAAGACAACATTTTACTTTCATTGCTTTAAAAAAATGTTCTCTTTTATCATTTTTCTTTGAAGAGCATAAACCAAACTATCACTCAGAATTCTAGAACATGGAATAGGAGTGCATTTTTTCCATTTTTAAGATTTAATAGTGAAGCTGAATCTCAAACATTTATAGATTTTTATTAAAATATTTGGGAAGGTAGAATTGCCCATGAAATTCCTGATTTTACTTCAGCAAACCAAACATTATGATTCAATGTTATTATATAGTTACTATATAGTTAGCTAATATATAGTTAACTAATGTTACTAATATAGTTACTATATTGCAGTAACTAGTCCAACCATACAAGTAGTCCTTCACAGAAATTTATTTAATTAGTACTATAGGTACTTATGTGATTATGTGTGTCTGAGAGAGGAAAACCAAACTCATAACTAGGAACAGACTACAATCCAGAGAGAAGGACACTATGTGAACTAATAATGATTATATAGTAAAATATATATTTAGTATAAATAACACAGTCAAATGATGAAAAGAATGAGACTAAGATACTAGAGTAAGTTAAAGGTTTTTAACTCTCTTGGAAGTGGTGATGCTCAAAAGTTTCCAATAGTGGTTGCGAAAAATCATGAAACTAAATAACCAGGGAGGAAGAGGGCATTTTACAAGTATGTACTAGTGTAAGCTAAATCTTAGATCTGGAAATTAGAAAAATACTAAATTTTCAATGGATTGTTTGGCTATAATGGCAGACCCCTATATTTTGTAAGGGTTAAGATAAAGTGGGAGGCTAGTATTTTGCTAAGGATTTTTCAT
This sequence comes from Physeter macrocephalus, assembly GCF_002837175.3. NCBI lineage: Eukaryota > Metazoa > Chordata > Mammalia > Artiodactyla > Physeteridae > Physeter > Physeter macrocephalus. The sequence goes on from NC_041234.1 coordinate 100,238,553, forward strand.
TATTGTTCATCAAGAACTTGGCCTGTAGTTTTCTTTCCTTAAAGTGTCTTCAGCTTTGGTATCAGGGTAAGGTTGGCCTCATAAAATGAGTTTAGGAGTGTTGCCTTCTCTTCTATTTTTTTGGAAGAGTTTAAGAAGGATTGGCATTAACTCTTTAATGTAGGAAGAATTCACCAGCTGTTGTTGTTTAATTGGGATGTTTTTCATTGTAGATTCAATCTCCTGCTTAGTGATAAGTCTGTTTAGATTTTCTATTTCTTCCTAGTTCAGGTATAAATTAATGTTGTTTATTTGAGATATTTCCTCTTTTTTAATGCAGGGGTTTTTTCACTATAAACTTCTCTCTTATTCCTACTTTCACTGATTCCCGTAAGTCTGGTTATGTTGTTTTTCATTTTTGTTTTTCTCAAAATATTTTCTAATTTCCCTTAAATTACTTCTTTGACCCATTGGTTGTTCAAGAATGTGTTATTTAATATCCAATTATTTTTGGATTTTCCAGTTTTCCTTTTATTATTCATTTCTAGTTTCATTCCATTGTGGTAAAACAAAACAAAACAAAAGAACCCACCAACAAACAAACAAACAAAATCCCAATACTTGATATGACACCATTTTCTTAAATATGTTAGAATTGTTTTGTAACCTAACATGTGATCTTTCCTGGACAATGTTCTGTGTGTGCTCGAGGAAAATATGTATTCTGCTGTTGCATAGAATGTTCTATGAATTTCACTTAGGTCTATTTGATGTATAATGTTGTTCAAGTCTACTCTTTCCTTACCAGCTTGCTTTCTGGGTGTTCTATCCATTATTAAAATTGAGGTATTGAAGTGTCTTGCTTTTGCTTCATTGCTATGTATTTTCCCCTTCAGTTTGATCAATGTTTGCCTTACACATTTAGGTATTATGATGTTTAATCATTGTATCTTCCAGGCGAATTGACCCTTTTATCACTATACGATGTCCTTGTCTTGTCTCTTATGATAGATTTTTACCAAATATCTCTTTTGTCTCCAATAAGTATAGCTATCACTGCTCTCTTTTGTTTAATAGCAAACTAAATTCAGTAGTACATTTAGAAGTTCATATACCATGATTAAGTGGGGTTTATCCCTGGGATGCAAGGATGGTTCAACACATACAAATCAATTTAATTAGTTATACTACATTAATAAAATGAAGGATAAAAATCACATGATCATCTCAATAGGTGCAGGAAAAACTTTTGATAAAACCAATACCATTTTATGGTAAAAACTCGCAAAACACTAGATACAGAAGGAATTTTTCTCAACATAATAAATGCCATACATGAAAATCTCACGGCTAACATCACACTAAATCGTGAAAAACTGAATACTTTTCCTCAAATAACAGGAACAAGACACCACTATCTACTATCAGCACTTCTATTCAACATACTATTGAAAGTTCTAGGTAGAGCAATTAGGCAAGAAAAAGAAAAAAAGGACAGGGCATCCAAATTGGAAAAAGGAAATAAAATTATCTCTGTTTGCAGGTGACATGATCTTGTATGTATAAAATCATAAAGACTCCACAACTTTAAAAAATGCTAAAATACTAAATTTGGTAAAGTTGCAGGATACAAAATCAGCATAGAAAAATCAGTTATGCTTCTATACACCAGTAATAAAGCACCCAGAAAGGAAATCTGTGTACAAAAGCATCCAAAAGAATAAAATACTCAGAATAAACTTAACCAAGGGAGTTGAAAGACTTGTATACTAAAATGACAACATCAATAAAAGAAATAAAAGAAGACATAGACAAATGCAAAGACTTCTCTGTTCATGGATTAGAAGATTTAATATTGTTAAAATGTCAATACCATCCAAAATAATCTCCAGATTCAATGTAATAACTATCAAAATCCCAAGGCATTTTTCATAAAAAAAGAAAAAACTATCCTAAAATTCATATAGAAACACACACACACACACACACACACACACACACACACACACACATAAACAAATAGCCAAAGGAATCTTGAGAAAAAAAAGAGCAAAATTGGAGGCATCACATGTCTTGATTTCAAAATATATTACAAAGCTACAGTAGTTAAAATGGTATGATACTGGCAAAAAAAACAGACAGATAGATCAATGAAATGGAATAAAGAGCCAAGAAATAAACTCAGGCATACATGGTTAACTGGTTTTCAACGAGGGTGCCAAGAATGCACAATGGAGAAAGGGTAGTCTCTTCAACAAAATGGTGCTGGGAAATCTGAACTCTTATCTTACGCCACAAACAAAAATCAAATCAAAGTCAATTAAAGACTTAAATATAAGGCTTGAAGTTATAAAACTATTGAAGAAAACATAAAAGGATATTCATGACAGGTATCATGAAGCATTGATGTCATGATCAATGATTTATTAGAGATGACATTAAAAGCACAGGTAACAAAAGCAAAAATAGACATGTGGAACTATATAAAACTAAAAAGCACCTGCACAGCACACAATTAATACGGTGAAAAGGCAATCTATGGAATGGAAGAAAATATTTGCAAAGCATATAACTGATAAGAGCTTAAAATCCAAAATACATAAGGAAATTCTTCAACTTAACAGCAAAAAATCCAAAATAACCCAATTAAAAAATGGGCAAGGATCTGAATAGATATTTCTCCAGAGAAAACATATAATCATTGATAATATTGAGAACATTACTAATCATCAGCACAATTCAAATGAAGACAAAACTGAGATGTCACCTCAAACATGTTTGAGTAGGTATTTTACTATTATATATATAAGCTATTACATATATATATATACATATATATGTATATATATATGTACACACACACATATATATATATACATACATATATATACGTATGTATGAATACATATATGAATAAAACCAGTGTTGGTGAGGATGAGGAGGAAATGGAACCCTTGTACACTGTTAGAAGTATTGTGTTTATTTATTTTTTTTGGCTGCGTTGGGTCTTCATTGCTGGGTGCAGGCTTTCTATAGTTACAGCGAGCTGGGGCTAGTCTTCGTTGTGGTGTGCGGGCTTCTCATTGCGGTGGCTTCTCTTGTTGTGGAGCATGGGCTCTAGGCATGCAGGCTTCAGCAGTTTTGGTGCATGGGCTCTGTAGTTGTGGCTCGTGGCCTCTAGAGCACAGGCTCAGTAGTTGTGGCACACAGGCTTAGTTGCTCTGCGGCATGTGGGATCTTCCCGGACTAGGGCTCCAACCACTGTCCCCTGCATTGGCAGGCGGATTCTTAACAACTGCACCATGAGGGAAGCCCAAAAGTACTGTAAGATGGTGCAGATGCTATGGAAAACAGTTCCTCAAAAAAATTAAAAGTTAAACTACAACATATGATTCAGAAATCCCACTTCTGGATGTATATCCAAAAGAATTGCAATCAGGATCTCAAAGAGATGTATGTTCATTGTGGCATTATTCACAATGGCCAAGATATGGAAGCAACCCAAATGTCCATAAAGAAATGAACTGATAAAGAAAATGTGGTATGTACACACAATGGAATATTATTCTGCCTTAAAAAAACAAAAAACAGGGAAATTATACTATATGTGACAACATAGATGAACCTGGAGGACAGTATGCTAAGTTAAATAAGCCAGTCCCAAAGAGCAAATACTGTATGATTCTACTTATAGGAGGTATCTAAAATATACAAACTCAGAGAAATAGAGTGGAATGATGTTTGCCAGGGGCTGGGCATGGGGGAAATGGGAAATTTGTCACTTAAAAATTTGTCAAGAACATAAATCACATGTTAAGTTTTCTTTCTAGAAGACAAAAATAGATAAAATTGCAGGCCTCTGGCTGCTTAACTGCTAAAGTTTGACTTTGTAACATATATTAATAATCAATCATAGAGAAAATTTTGGTAAATTGGAGATGTGGGGTACTAATCTAGTACCAAGAAACTTCACCTCTCACCATGTTTAAATAGTGTAAATATTCTTAAATACTGTTAATTACAGACCATAGATTTATTCTCACAGTAGCTTCTTTACTTTTTTCTCCTTAGAAACTCATGGTGAATTACTATTTAATCTGTAAATATAGTATGTGGGGGATGTGATATATGAAAACTACCAAACTGACTGATTCAAATAAATGAGCTTTCCTGTGTGATGAAAAGTACAATGGCACCACAATGTCTGAGGTATGAGCCCAGTGTTCACTGTTTTTTAATAGTCAGGCAACACAAAAATATTGTTTATTCAGAATGAAGTTAAAAGAAAGATGGTAATAATTCTATCAACATGATCCTTGTAGATAGATCAGCTGGATATATCAGAGCCCAAAATGAGGTGCAATTTTTAAATTAAAATTGCCTTGATTCAGTGTAATTTTAATTAGCAAAACCGTTTATAACTCTATCATTTAATGTGTAATGTGCAGCCCTGATCCTAGATACCTACTTTTACATGTTACTGAAATAATAGAATATTTTGCTTTGGGGTAAAAGGTAAAATAGTAGCTTGAGTAGAAAAATTATATCAGCAATCCTACTCATTAGGGTACTTCTTTTCTCAACTGTAGTTTTCTCTTTGAACTAAGTTACTTAAATTCTTACAGTTAATATATTTCAAAAATAAATTTTCATTTAATAAATATGAATTTCCTAACTATATGACAAATGTAGATTTTTGCCTTTGAAGCAATGACAGTCTCTCTCAATATTTTATCATAATGAAAACGTTCAGGTGCTTAAGCTGGAAGAGTTTTATTGTTCACAATAGTTTCAAATCAGTCTATGATGTCATATTTTTATGCTGATTTTTTAAACTTTTTACTTCATATTGGAGCATAGCCGATTAACAATGTTGTGACAGTTTCAAATGCACAGCAAAGTGACTCAGCCATACATATACATGTATCCATTCTCCCTCAAACTTCCCTCCCATCCAGGCTGCCACATAACATTAAGCAGAGTTCCCTGTGCTATACAGTAGGTCCTTGTTAGTTATCCATTTTAAATATAGCAGTGTGTACATGTCTATCCCAAACTGCCTGACTATACCTTCCGCCCATCCTTCCCCCCCTGGCAACCATAAGTTTGTTCTCTAAGTCTGTGACTCTGTTTTTATTTTGTAAATAAGTTAATTTGTATCATTTCTTTTTAGATTCCGCATATATGTGATATCATACGATATTTCTCTTTCTCTGTCTGACTTACTTCACTCTGTATGACAATCTCTAGGTCTATCCATATGGCTGCAAATGGCATTATTTCATTCTTTTTAATGGCTGAGTAATATTCCACTGTATGTATGTACCACATCTTCTTTATCCATTCCTCTCTTGACGGACATTTAGGTTGCTTCCATGTCTCGGTTTATTGTAAACAGCTCTGCAATGAATATTGGGGTGCATATATATTTTTAGATCATATTTTTCTCAAGATATATGCCCAGGAGTGGGATTGCAGAGTTATATGGTAGCTCTAATTTTAGTTTTTTAATGAACCTCCATACTGTTTTCCATAGTGGCTGTACCAATTACATTCCCACCAACAGTGTAGGAGGGTTCCCTTCCCTCCACACCCTCTCCAGCATTTATTGTTTGTGGACTTTTTGATGATAGCCATATTGACTGGTGTGAGGTGATATCTCATTGTAGTTTTGATTTGCATTTCCCTAATAATTAGTGATGCTGAACATCTTTTCACGTGCCTATTGGCCATCTGTATGTCTTTGGAGAAATGTCTATTTAGGTCTTCTGCCCATTTTTTGATTGGGTTGTTTGTTTTGAGGATATTAAGCTGCATGAGCTGTTTGTAAATTTTGCAGACTAATCCTTTGCCAGTCACATCATTTGCAATTATTTTCTCCCAATCTGTGGGATGTCTTTTTGTTTTGTTTGTGGTTTCTTTTGCTGTGAAAATGCTTTTGAGTTTAATTAGGTCTCATTTGTGTTTTTTTGTTTTTATTTCCATTACTCTGGGAGATAGATCAAAAAAGATATTGCTGTGATTTATGTCAGAGCATGTTCTGCCTGTTTTCCTCTAGGAGTTTTATAGCGTACAGTCTCACATTTATGTCTTTAATCCATTTTGAGGTTATTTTTGTGTATGGTGTTAAAGAATGATCTAATTTCATTTTTTTAAAATGTAGCTGTCTGGTTTTCCCAACACAATTTGTTGAAGAGATGGTCTTTCCACCATTCTATAGTCTTGCCTCCTTTGTCATATATTAATTGAACATAGGTGAGTGGGTTTATTTCTGGGCTTTCAATCCTGTTCCATTGATCTATATTTCTATTTTTGTGCCAGTACCATACTCTTTTGATGACTATAGCTTTGTAGTATAGTCTGAAGTCAGGGAGCCTCATTCCTCCAGCTCCATTTTTCTTTCTCAAGATTGCTTTGGCTATTCGGGGTCTTCTGGGTCACCTTACAAATTTTAAGATTTTTGTTCTGGTTCTGTGAAAAATGCCATTGGTAATTTAATAGGGATTGCATTGAATCTGTAGATTGCCTTGGGTAGTATAGTCATTTTGACAATATTGATTCTTCCAATCCAAGAACATGGTATATCTTTCCGTTTGTGTCATCTGTGATTTCTTTCATCAGCGTCTTATAGTTTTCAGAGTATAGGTCTTTTGTCTCCTTAGGTATGTTTATTCCTAAGTATTTTATTCTTTTTGAAGTGATGGTAAATGGGATTGTTCTTGAATTTCTCTTTCTGATCTTTCACTGTTAGTGTATAGAAATGCAACAGACTTCTGTGTATTAATTTCATAACCTGCAACTTTACCAAATTCATTGATGAGCTGTAGTAGTTTTCTGGTAGTGTCTTTAGGATTTTCTACGTACAGTATCATGTCAGCTCCCAACAGTGACAGTTAAACTTCTTTTCCAATTTGGATTCCTTTTATTTCTTTTTCTTCTCTGATTATCTTAGCTAGGACTTCCAATACTATGTTGAATAAAAGTGGCGAGAGTGGACATCCTTGTCTTGTTCCTGATCTTAGAGGAAATGCTTTCAGCTTTTCACCATTGAGTATGATGTTAGCTGTAGGTCTGTCATATACGGCCTTTATTATGTTGAGGTATCTTCCCTCTATGCCCACTTTCTGGAGAGTTTTATCATAAATGGGTGTTGAATTGTCAAAACTTTCCTGCATCTATTGAGATTGTTGTATGGTTTTTATTCTTCAGTTGGTTGATGTGGTGTATCACACTGATTGATTTGTGGATATTGAAAAGTCCTTGGATTCCTGGGAAAAATCCCACTTGATCATGGTGTATGATACTTTTAAAGTACTGTTGGATTCAAATTGCCAGTATTCTGTTGAGGATTTTTACATCTATATTCATAAGTGATATTGGTGTGTAACTTTCTTTTTTTATGGTACCTCTGTCAGGTTTTGGTATCAGGGTGATGGTGGCATAATAGAATGATTTTGGGAGTTTTCCTTCCTCTGATATTTTTGGAACAGTTTCAGAAGTATAAGTGTTAGCTCATCTCTAAATCTTTGATAGAATTCACCTGTGAAGCCATGCGGTCCTGGACTTTTGTTTGTTGGGAGATTTTTAATCACAGTTTCAATTTCAGTGCTTGTGATTGGTCTGTTTATATTTTCTATTTCTTCCTGGTTCAGTCTTGGGAGATTGTACCTTTCTAAGAATTTGTCCATTTCTTCCAGGTCGTCCACTTTATTGGCATATAATTGCTTGTAGTAGTCTCTTAGGATCCTTTGTATTTCTGTGGTGTCCGTTGTGACTTCTCTTTTTTTATTTCTAACTTTATTGATTGGAGTCTTCTCCGTTTTTTTCTTGATGAGTTTGGCTAAAGGTTTTTCAATTTTGTTTATCTTTTCAAAGAACCAGGCTTTAGTTTCATTAATCTTTGCTACTGTTTGTCTCTATTTCATTTATTTCTGCTCTGATACTCATGATTTCTTTCCTTCTACTAACTTCAGGTTTTGTTTGTTCTTTTTTCTCTAGTTGCTTTAGATGTAAGGTTAGGTTGTTTATTTGAGATCTTTCTTGTTTCCGGAGGTAAGATTGTATTGCTATAAACCTCCCTCTTAGAACTGCTTTTGCTGCATCCCGTAGGTTTTGGATCATTGTGCTTTCATTTTCATTTGTCTCTAGGTATTTTTTTATTTCCTTTTTGATTTCTTCAGTTGGTTGTTTAGTAGCATATTGTTTAGCCTCCATGTGTTTGTGTTTTTTATATGTTTTTCGTGTAGTTTATTTCTAATCTCATAGCACTGTCATCAGAAAAAATGCTTAATATGGTGTCAATTTTCTTAAATTTACTGAGGCTCGCTTTGTGGCCCAGCATGTGGTCAATCCTGAAGAATGTTCCGTATGCACTTGAGATGCATGTATACTCTGTTTTTGGATGGAATGCTCTATAAATATCAATTAATTCCATCTGATCTAATGTGTCATTCTAGGCCTGTGTTTCCTTATTGATTTTCTGTCTGGATGATCTGTCCATTAATGAAAGTGGGGTGTTAAAGTCCCCCACAATTATTGTGTTACTGTCAGTTTCTCCCTTTATGGCTGTTAGTATTTGTCTTACACATTGAGGTGCCCCTATGTTGGGTGCATATATATTTACAATTGTTATATATTCTTCTTTGATTGATCCCTTGATCATTATGTAGTATCCTTCTTTGTCTCTTATAACAGTTTTTATTTTAAAGTCCATTTTGTCTGATATGAATATTGCTACTTCAGCTTTCTTTTGATTTCCATTTGCATGGTATACCTTCTTCCATCCCCTCACTTTCAGTCTGTATGTGTCCCTAGGTCTGAGGTGGGTCTCTTGCAGACAGCATATATATGGGTCTTGTTTTTGTATCCATTCAGCCAATCTATGTCTTTGGTTGGAGCATTTAACCCATTTACATTTAAGGTAATTATTGATATGTGTATTCCTGTTGCTATTTTCTTAATTGTTTTGCATTTGTTTTGGTATGTCTTTTTTCTTTTCTTCCTCTTTTTTTCTCTTGTGGTTTGATGACCATCTTTAGTGGTGTTTGCTTTTTCTTTTTTGTGTGTGCATCTATTCTAGTTTTTGGGCTTCTGTTCCCATGAGCTTTTGATATAGCAGTCTATATATGTACAAGGTTTTAAGTTGCTAGTCTCTTTCCCACCTAGAGGAGTTCCTTTAGCATTTGTTGCAAAGCTGGTCTGGTGGTGTTGAATTCTCTTAGCTTTTGCTTGTCTGTAAAGCTTTTGATATCTCCGTCAAATCTAAAGGAGAGCCTTGCTGTGTAGAGTATTCTTGTGTGGAGTTTCTTCCCTTTCATCACTTTAAATATATTATGCCACTCCCTTCTGGCTTGCAGAGTTTCTGCTGAGAAATGAGCTGATAACCTTATGGGAGTTCCCTTGTATATTATTTGTCATTTTTCCCTTGTTGCTTTAAATATTTTTTCTTTGTCTTTAATTTTTGCCAATTTGATTACTATGTGTCTTGGCCTGTTCCTCGTTGGGTTTATCCTGCCTGGGATTCTCTGTGCTTTCTGAACTTGGGTGACTGTTTCCTTTCCCATGCTAGGGAAGTTTTCAGCTGTTATCTCTTCAAATATTTTCTCAGGTCCTTTCTATCTCTCTTCTGCTTCCGGGAGCCCTAAAATGTGAATGTTGGTGTGTTTAATGTTGTCCCAGAGGTCTCTTAGACTGTATTCATTTCTTTTCCTTCTTTTTTCTTTATGCTGTTCTGTGGCAGTGACTTGCACCATTCTGTCTTCCAGATCCCTTATCCATCTTCCTGCCTCAGTTATTCTGCTACTGATTCCTTCTAGTGTATTTTTTATTTCAGTTATTGTATTGTTCATCTCTGTTTGTTCATTAGTTCTTCTAGGTGTTTGTTAAACATTCCTTGCATCTTCTCAATCCTTGCCTCCATTTTTTTCTGAGATCCTGGATCATCATCACTATCATTATTCTGAATTCTTTTCCCAGAAGGTTGCCTATCTCCACTTCATTTAGTTATTTTTCTGGGGATTTATCTTGTTCCTTCATCTGGGACATAATCCTCTGCCTTTTCATTTTGTCTAACTTTCTGCGATTGTGGTTTTTGTTCCATAGGTTGCAGGACTGTACTTCATCTTGCTTCTGCTATTTGCCCTCTGGTGGATGAGGCTATGTAAGAGGCTTGTGTATGCTTCCTGATGGGAGGGACTGGTGGTGGGTAGAGCTGGGTCTTGTTGCTCTGGTGGGCAAGGTCTGCTCAGTAAAGCTTTAATCCATTTGCCTGCTGATGGTTGGGGTTTTGTTCCCTCACTGTTGGTTGTTTGGCCTGAGGTGACCCAGCACTGGAGCCTACAGGTTGTTTGGTGGGGCTAATGGTGGCCTCTGGGAGGGTTCATGCCAATGAGTACTTCCAGAACTGCTGCTGCCAGTGTCCTTGTCCCCACAGTGAGCCACAGCTGCCCCCTGCCTTTGTAGGAGACCCTCCAACACTAGCAGGTAGGTCTGGTGCAGTCTCCTATGGGGTCACTCTCCTTCCCCCTGGGTCCTGGTGCACACAAGCCTTTGTGTGTGCCCTCTAAGAGTGGAGCCTCTGTTTCCCTCAGTCCTGTGGAAGTCCTGCAATCAAATCCTGTTGTCCTACAAAGTCAGATTCTCTGGGGATTTCTCCCATTGCTGGACCCCCAGGCTGGGAAGCCTGACGTGGGGATCAGAACCTTCACTCCAGTGGGAGAACTTCTGTGGTATAATTCTTCTCCAGTTTGTGGGTTCCCCACCTGATGAGTATATGATTTGATTTTATCGTGATTGGACCCCTCCTACCATCTCATTGCGGCCCCTCCTTTGTCTTTGGATGTAGGGTATCTTTTTTGGTAGGTTCCAGCATCTTCCTGGGGATGGTTGTTTAGCAGTTACTTGTGATTCTGGTGCTGTTGCAAGAAGGGGTGAGCACACGTCCTTCTACTCCACCACCTTGAACCAATCTCCTCAGTGTCATATATTTTTAGTTGACAATTTTGATCTTTATAGTTTCAACATATATTACATTTTAGCATGACTATAATAACTAAAATATTAAGCAGCCATTGTACAACAAGAATATATATATATATATATATATATATATATATTTTTTTTTTTTTTTTTTTTTTTTAGTACGCAGGCCTCTC
>NC_041234.1:100249716-100311139 GCF_002837175.3 Physeter macrocephalus
GCTCCGCGGCATGTGGGATCCTCCCAGACTGGGGCACGAACCTGTGCCCCCTGCATCGGCAGGCGGACTCTCAACCACTGCACCACCAGGGAAGCCCAAGAATTAATATATTGATAAATTTTCCCTGTTTTGCCAAGGCTGTGCTAAATGACATAATTCATTTAAATAATTTTTACTGCCTTGATTAGTGTCTGTTCCCATGTTACAAATTTGTTGTAATCTGTCAGCATAAAACATGTCTAAAATAACAATTATAGACATTTATTAGATATCACACACTATGCTATACATCTTGAATGCCCTCATGAAATCTTCATAACAACTCTGAGAGATGTCTATTGATAGTATTTTATCTTACAAATACAAGAGTTTGTACATGGTTCTTGGTTGCAAACAAAAGAAATCACTTTTGACTAACTTAAATTTAATTTATTGGGAAAATGTAAGGTAGTCCATAAATATACTTAAAAGGGGGAAGATAGAGAAAACCAAGGCATACTCAAGATACTACAAAAGGAAAAATCTGCTTAGGATTCTGTTAATAGAACCATTTCCACTGGATACTCACTCCTACCACTTACTTGACTGTCTTTGAAACCCCAGTGAGTTACCAATGGACTCTCCATTCAACCACAACCAATATGAATGATCTCTAATTCTACCTGTATATTTGTATCAAGATTCCACTCCCTATATAGTCCTTAATTTTTTTGTCTATTCCACCACATTTGCTTCAAAGCCCTACTTTCCATTGGGAGTGTAGTCTGACCTTATAAAAATTAAGCCATATAGGAGGAAGTCAGAGTAAATGACCCCTATGAGAAATCTGATTGCAAAGTGGGTGTGGAGCATAGAAAACAGGAGTGGAAAGGGAGAAAGGAATTGAATCAAGCATGCTCAGCTTATTTTTAGCAAAAATGTCATTCATTTGCATATTAGCTCCTCTCCTGGGGAGGAGAAAGTGAATGTCCTGGAGTGTTATGATAATGGGTGGACTCCCCAAGATATATGGACGAAGCCATCAGGAATCTGGAAGAAGTTTCCCATCCCAGACAGCACATGTCTTTCTCTATCCCCTGATTGAAAGCTCTTTCAGAGCTGTATTAATCAGTGTCCTCCATGATAAATTGTCTCACATGGTTATGGAAGCTGAGAAGTCCCATATAACTGTTATCAGCAAGCTGGAGACCCAAGAAAACCCACAGTGTAATTCATTTTGAGTTTGAAGGCATGTGCACCAGGGGAACTAATGGTGTAAAACCCGGTCTACAGACAGGAAAAGATGAGATGAGATGTCCAAGCTCAACAGTGGGACAGCAAAAAAGGCAAATTCTTCTTTCCTTTGCCTTTGGTTCTATTCAGGACTTTAATGGATTGAATGATGAGCACCCACATTGACAAGGGTAATCTACTTTACTGAGTCTACCAAATAAAATGCTTATCTCATCTGGAAATACACTCATAGAAACACCCAGAAATAATGTTTAATATGGTGACCCCATGGCCAGTCAAGCTGATACATAAAAGTAACCATCACAAGTCCACCCCTTTTCAACTTGGTACCTGTACATATCTCCTTAAACCATACTTAGTCCTCAAAAAAAGACAATAACAAGGTCATAATCTAACTGAACATGATAAAACTATCCTGTGTACAACTGAAAATACACTGACCCCTTCCCCAGAAGAGAAGGTAAAGTCCTTAAGTAATGTTTACTCTTCTCCTTGATATTCCATAACTTAAACACTATGAAATTAGTAATACTTACATACTATGGTATAAAATCATTACATCTTATGTTATATAATAATAGAATAAGATAAAAATATATGTAAATATAAGTAAATTAATAAAATGTACATACCTGCAAATATATTTATAACAAAATAAATAGGAAAAACTCATGACAATTACAATCCTCATTTCTGTAACTGGTCACATGGATGTAGCTGATGTTTACAACTACCTTCTTCCATGACCCATTCTGTTCCCTTTGCCTTCAGCAAGCACCTCACCTCAGCTGGCTGTGGTTCTTTACATGGTGAGTGACTCAAACTAATTCTTGAAGGGTCTGGATCATTACTATACCTGCATAGATTGGGTTGTTGTAGTTTTCCATTAATCTTAATCACAGGTCACAGTAATATTAAAAGACACCCTAAGGGATCCCCTTTATTCTGAACATACTCGTCCTTACCTCCATTGCGGAGTAGTAATCCAACTTCCCCTTGATAGTCAGGATCGATCTCCCCAGACAACAATGTAACATCCTTCTTTACCTGTTGATTCAGAGGCACAAGGATGACAAAGTGGCTGAGTGGCAGTTTTAACTTCCAGTTCAATTGAATCATTGTTCTGTTTTCTGGCTGAAGCATTTCTCCCTCTGGAACTAAGACCTCTAGGACAGCATAGCACAAAGTCACGGGAACAGAAAGCAAATATTTTGCTAGTGGGTCGGTAGGGGTAATAGTGAGGGGTGCCACACCCATTTCTAGCCTTTGATTTCTGAACCCATGAACACTGGTTATTTAGAGAAATGGCACCATATATTGGACATTGATTCAGAGCATATACAGCCTTCTGGAGAACTTTGCCCCAGTACTGCAAGGTATTGTCACCTTGCTGGCACTGTAACGGAGTCTTCAAAAGTCTATTACACCATTTTATCAAGCCAGCTCCTTCAGGATTGTGGAGAACACAGAGAAATCATTAAATTTCATGAATATGTATACTTTGCTGCACTTCTTTTGCTGTGATGTGAGTTCCCTGATCAGAAGCAATGTTGTATGGAATTCTGCAATTCCATGGATGGTAGTTTTGGCAGAACCATTGTTAGCATGGAAGGAAAACCCATATCCACAGTATCTATTCCGGTAGGAATAAAATGCTATCCCATCCATGATGGAAGTAATCCAATGTGATTAATCTGCTACAAGGTAACTGGCTGAAACCCCAGGGAATGGTGCCCTGTTGGGGAATCAGTGTTGGTCTTTGTTGCTGGCAGACTGTGCACTCAGTTGTAGCCACAGGCAGGTCAGCCTTGTTGAGCAGAAGTTCATGTTGTTGAGCTCATGCATAACCTCCATCCCTGTCACTGTGGTCAATTTGTTGATCAGCCCATTGGGTGATGACAAGACTGGCCAGGGAAAGAGGCTGACTTGTAACCACAGAATATGTCATCCTATTCACTTGCTTATTAAAATCCTCCTCTGCTGAAGTCACCCTTTAGTGAGCATTCCCATGGGATACAAATATCTTTATACTTATTTCCCTTTCAGAGAGGTCTATCCACATACTTCTCCCAAATTTTCTTGCCACCAATTTTCCGGTCATGTTTCTTCCAAATCCCTGACCATCCAGTCAAATCACTGGTCACAACTCATGAATAATTGCACATCTGGCCATTTCTCCTTCCAAGCAAAGTGAATAACCAGGTGAACTGCTCAATGTTCTGCCCACTGAAAGGATTTCTCTTCACCGCTGTCCAGGGATTTCCCAGAGAGGGTCTATATTTGCCCCAGCTGTCCACTTTTTGGTGATACCTGCATATTGTGCAGAGCCATCTCTAAACTAAATTATGACTTTGGGCTGTAGAAATGATATACTCCTGAATATGATACTGAAGGTATACTGCTGGTCTTAACAGCTGAACACAAACTGCTTCTGGCAGGCCTTATGCAGAGGGATGGAGAAAAAGGGATTTGTCAAATCAATAGATGCATGCCAGATAATACCAGGGGTGTGTTAATTTGCTCAAGAAATGAAACCACATCTGGTCCAGCAGCTCCAATGGAAGTCACCACCTAGTTAAGCTTACAATAATCCACTGTCATTCTCCAAGATCCATCTGTCTTCTACACAGGACAAATAGGAGAGTTGAAGAGAATGTGGTAGGAATCACACTCTTGGATCTTTCAAATTCTTGATGGTACGCTAATCTCTGCAATCCCTCTAGGAATGTAATATTGTTTCTGGTTTACTATTTTCCTAGGTAGAGGCAATTCTATTGGCTTCCACTTGGCTTTTTCCACTATAATAGTCCTTATTCCACAGGGCAGGGAAACTATATGGGGGTTCCTGCCAGCTGCGGAGTATAAATATTCTATTTATACATTCTGGAAGTGGGGGAATAACCACAGGAGGGGGTCAGGGACTCACTGGACCCACTGTGAGACAGACCTGAACTAAAATTCTATTGTTGACCTCCATAAGCCCCTACTTTCAGTGATGGGCCAGCGTGAAGTTTTGGGATTAGTGACAGTTCAGATCCAGTCTCCAGTAGTCTCTCAGAGCTCTGGTTATTTCCTTTTCCCCTATGTATAGTTTTCCTGGTAAAAGGCTGTAGGTCCCTTTGGGAGAGGCTGGAAGAAAGATTAACAGTATAAAATTTCGGGAATGTAACAGTGTACTTCCTCAGGGGGAGCTGGCCTCCCCTTCACTCTATGGGTTCTGGGTCTGTAAACTGACACAAATATGGGAATTGATTAAGGGGTCAAGATTTCCTGTCTTTATAATTCAGATTAGATTTTTGTTCACATGCCTATACAAATTAAGTAGGAATTAAGTAGGCTTCGTATCAATTTCTCTTCTAAGAACACCATGATCAATTAGTCAATATAATAGATCTGTGAGAGTCATATTATTCTTATTGCTGCTTTGACTGTGCTGTCAATTACAATAACCACACCCAACTTGCCTTTGGAGGGTGAGTGCCACCACTTGGCTCCTGCCACACAGGAATCCAATAACTCTACTTGCATTTATTTGGGTTTTTTCCCCCAGATTTATTGAAATATTATTGACATATAACATATGTAAGTTTAAGATGTACAATGTGATGATTCGATATACATATATACTGCAAAATGATTACCAAAACAAGATTAGTTAACGCCTTCACCCCCTCACATAATTGCCATTTTTAGTGGTGATAACTTTAAAGATCTACTCTCTTAACAACTTTCAAGTATATAATTCAGTATTATTAATTATTGTCACCCCAGAATCTATAAAATTTCTTTTTTTAAATTCTGGCTAAATAATATTCCAGTGTGTGTGTGTGTGTGTGTGTGTGTGTGTGTGTGTGTGTGTGTGTATAGATAGATAGATAGATAGATAGATAGATAGATAGATAGATAGATAGATAGAACGAATTTTCTTTATCCATTCACCCATTGATGGCACTTAGGTTATTTCCTTGTTTTGGCTACTGAGAATAATGCTGCAATGAACATGGGGTGCAGATATCTTTGAGATAGTGATTTAATTTCATGTGGATATATACTCAGAAGTGGGATTTCTGGATCATGTGGTAGTTCTATTTTTTGAGAAACCTCCATAGTATTTTCCATAGTGGCTGCACCAATTTACATTCCCACCAACAGTGCACAAGGGTTCCCTTTTCTCTGCAACCTCGCTAACCCTTTTTGTCTCGTCTTTTTAATAGCAGAAATCTAATACGTGTGAGGTAATATCTTATTGTGGCTTTGATTTGTATTTTGCTGATGATTAGTGATGTTGAGCATCTTTTCATGTACCTGATGGCCATTTGTATGTCTTCTTTCCAAAAGTGTCTTTTCAGGTCCCTTGCCCATTTTAAAATCATACTGCTTGTTATTTTGCTATCGAGTTATATGAGTTCCCTACATATTTTTGATATTAACCTTTTATCAAATATATGATTTGCAAAATTTTTCTCCCATTCTGTAGGATGCCTTTTTTATTTTGCTGGTTGTTTCTTTTACTGTGCAGAAGTTTTTTATCTTCTACTAGTTTTACAGTTTGGAATTTTTCATTAAGTCTTACATTGTTTTATATTAAGCCAACTGGGTGAGTTGGGGGCCTAAGTTTCCAGGAGCTTGAAGGGAGCTTACTGCTACCTAGGGCTGTGAGATTTGACCTGATACATGGATAGGCAGGCTCTGTAGTCCATGATGAAGTAGGGTGCTCACTTTATTCTCCTCTCAAGGGGAAAGTGTCTCCATGCTGGGCTGCCCAGGCTTGAAGGAGGACCAATGGAAGTAATGTGAATATATCTTTCCTACTATCCTCAATGTGCCTTTTCTTATTTCTGGTCTTCACCCAGGTTCTGTAATCCTTCAAGTGTAATTCTTCTCTCTTGTGAAGTTATTTTTACATGCACTTAGTTGTTCAAATTGATGTTTCTTAGGAGCACAAGGGGTAGAAATTCCTATGGCACCATTTTCCTGATGCCACTCCAAGAACTCTCTCATTGCATGTAGGTTTCCCAATTCAGTGACTGTGGTTCCCAATGTGAGGTCTGTCCTACAGAATAAAGTGGACCCAGAGCTCTTCAAGGATACCAGGGTTCCAATTATAAATTTATTCCTCATAGTGTTGGCAAAAAGTATGTAGTCTGCATCCTCTCAGTGTGGATGAGTAGGTCTTAAATAACAAATCCACTCTAACATTCCAATCTCCTTAAGCCTCTGAATCCCTTCTACTACATTAAACCAAGGCATGCCTGGATTTCCAGTTTGCTCACAGTGGGCCAACTTTTGGTTCATGTTTCAGCTAACCAATCAAATTGTTAGAGCCATTCCTGACTCTATGAGCTGCCACTAAACTTTTGTTAGTGGCTCATGTCAAATTTCACCTGACCCAACTATATGTTCCTTCCACACATATTACCCCACATTCTTAGTATTGATTCTCAAACAGGTTCCCCAGATTTCTGTAAGCATAAATTAGAAAATGCAAGTAGTTCTTTCAGAGTGCAGTGCACCATCTCATGGGTGTCATGTGTCACTTTCAGGGACCTGGTAAGATCTCACTTTTAGGGGCCTGATGGGACTTGAGTCTGGTTATATTTGTAGAAACAAACAGGGATGGTGGAGCTGGGTCCTGAGGAGAATCAGCATTGTCTTGCATGGCAACTCCTTTAGGGGAGGCCGTTACAGGTTTCTTATGCAATGCCAAATTAATCCTACCATATTGAGGTGAAAAGGCTGATACTACTTTGGAGGGAGAGGCTGATACCACTTGGGGTGTGGCTGCTGCTGCCACTGGGAGTAGGGAGGCCACTTCTAAGGCACTTGAGGTTGCCACTTCTGCTGGGGGTGAGGAGGCCAATTCCACTGGGACTGGGGAGAACTCTTGTTCCAATAAGGAAGTCTCATCAGAGTTTAGGGGCTCAATGCCCCCAGGCTCCAACAAGATCCTTCCACTTGTCCCCATTCCAACTTATAAGATCTCATTCTTTCCTAATCAACACCCTCAATTTAAAAGTAGACACCCTAGGAGACTGGAAGTTCAAACTGCACTGCCATTCAGCCAGTTGCAGTAGAAGGTTCTATGCTTGATTCTCAGCAATTTCAGCCCTGAGACTACAGAAGATAAAGGTCTACTTCAGGGCACACTTAAAAACTTTTAGATCATTTATGTGGTGCTTGAGCTGGGAATTTGAATCCCTGAGCTCATCCTTTACCTCAACATTTTGTCCAGAGAAATTAGGAGCAACCTACCAATGTCATTATATTCATTAGTTTTCAAAAAATGTTCCAAAATATCATATACAGAATCACCTATCTCCTTGCTTTTTATAAATGGGTTAATTAGGAGTATCAAATGCAGACATTTTGTGTATCTCTATTAAACAGTTCATACCATGAACTCTCAGCACTTTCTTTAATACTGAAAATAGAGACATTAGGATGATTAAAACCAATCATATTAGAGAGCCAATTCCAGAAATCCTAGAACCAATTTAGAAAACTCATCCTTAAAATTATGTTCCTCTAGAATCACTCTTACTACCAAAGTCTTTATTACTCAAGGTTCTCCATAGATACAGAAACAATTAAATATATAGATACAGATACATAGATAAAAGGAGATTTGTTATGAGGGATTGGCTCTCATGATTATGGAGGCCGGAGACGCAGGAAAATTGGTGGTTTAATTCAGTCTGAGTCTGAAGGCCTGAGAACTTAGAGAGTCAACTGTATAAATACCAGTCAAAGAGCAGGAGTAGATGTGAAAAGATAACCCAGCTCAAACAGTAAGGCAGGAAAAAAATGGATAAATTCCTCCTTCCTTTGCCTTTTGTCCTATTCAGGCCCTCAATGAATTGATGATGCCCTCCCACATTATAGAGTACAATCAACTTTATGGAGTCCCCTGAATCAAATGTTCATCTCATTGAGAAATACTATCACAAACACACACAGAAATTATGTTTAATTTGGGCACACAAAGGCTTGTCAAGTTGACACATAAAATTAACCATCACAAAAGCAGAAATAATAATTTATGACTCTAACAATCACTACAGAGCACTGAGAATTGCATATAGTGGATATTCAATTTTATCTTTTGGGTTTATATAATCAAATGATAAAATTGTGGGGGGATCTGATTATTTTATTCTTGGATTTTCTTAAAGAAAATAATGGGAAAATTCATATTAACTTGAGGAACTAATAATATAAATGTTGTCAAGAATTATATTTCAGTACCTACATACACAGTGTTCTAAAAAACCTAAGAGCTAGCAAAGGTGATATAAAACTTAAAAAGATTAATAATGTTAAAATCTTGTCATCTCCAACCCTCAGAATGGGAGAAAGTATTTGCAAATGAAGCAACTGACAAAGGATTAACCTCTAAAATATACAAGTAGCTCATGCAGCTCACTATCAAAAAAACAAACAATCCAATCCAAAAATGGGCGGAAGACCTAAATAGACATTTATCCAAAGAATATATACAGATTGCCAGCAAACACATGAAAGGATGCTCACCATCACTAATCATTAGAGACATGCAAATCAAAACCACAATGAGATATCACATCACACTGGTCAGAATGGCCATCATCAAAAAATCTACAAACAATAAATGCTGGAGAGGGTGTGGAGAAAAGGGAACCCTCTTGCGTTGTTGGTGAGAATGTAAATTGATACAGCCACTATGGAGACAACTATGGATATTCCTTTAAAACCTAAAAATAGAGCTACCATACGACCCAGCAATCTCACTACTGGGTATATACCCTGATAAAACCATAATCCAAACAGAGTCAGGCACCACAATGTTCATTGCAGCACTATTTACAATAGCCAGGACATGGAAGCAACCTAAGTGTCCATCGACAGATAAATGGATAAAGAAGATGTGGCACAAATATACAATGGAATATTACTCAGCCATAAAAAGAAATGAAATGGAGTTATTTGTAGTGAGGTGGATGTACTTAGAGCCTGTCATACAGAGTGAAATAAGTCAGAAAGAGAGAAACAAGTACCGTATGCTAACACATATATATGGAATCTAAATTTAAGGGAAAAAAAGGTTGTGATGAACCTAGGGGCAGGACAGAAATAAAGACACGGACATAGAGAATGGACTTGAGGACATGGGGTGGAGGGAAGGGGAAGCTGGGACAAAGTGAGAGAGTAGCATTGACATATATACACTACAAAATGTAAAATAGATAGCTAGTGGCAAGCAGCTACATAGCACAGGGAGATCAGCTCAGTGCTTTGTGACCACTTAGAGGGGTGGGATAGGGAGGGTGGGAGGGAGGCTCAGGAGGGAGGGGATATGGAGATATATGTATACATATAGCTGATTCACTTTGTTATGCAGCAGAAACTAACACAACATTGTAAAGCAATTATACTCCAATAAAGATGTAAAAAAAAAAGAAAGTAAATAAGAGCAAAAAAATAAAGCATGTCATCTCTAGTTGTACTTCTGGGATAGCATTGTGAGGAGATCCACGGAAACAATCCTCAGTAAAACAAGGAAAACTTAGGAAGCTTATGTTTTAAACAACCATTTAAATTCTCTTGAAACTGTCATAAGTACATGTAGCAAAAAAATAAACAAAAAACATTTATTAAAGATAATCTACTAAAACTCTCTAAGATCAAGTATAGTCTTTGGTATTTCAGCAATGACCCATGTCTCAGTTTTCCCTATCCGCAGTTTAGCTTAACAGAAGCTCTACTCAATTGGGTGTGGCCAAGAAGATGGGACTTCTTAAACATGCAGTGCATAATCCAGTGTAAAATCTCACTGGGAGGGGCAAATTTCCACATTTCAAATACCTTCCATCTCTTAGTAGAAGAAGCTAAGTTCCTGATGAGTGTAGCCAAAAGATCAGGGGCTCTCTTCCTCCAACCAGCCACCATTCATAAAATGGAGGCTCTGCTTCAGGTGTATCAGGCTGAGAAATATTAGTACTCCAATTATGCTCTACCACGTCACTTTTATGGCAGAGATTCTACACCAATAGAATTCAAGAAAACTAGAGGCGAAATCCATGCCTTGTGCCCAGTGTAGTGGCTCAGGGTTTTCCCCATAGGTGTAGAGGAAGTTGATAGAAAAAGAGAGCTCAAAATATCTACCCAAAGGGACTGACTTTATTTGAATAGAATGCAAGGATGTTAAGGTCTAAGGGCACTCAAATTAGGGCTTCTCCTAATTAATAGCAACAAGCTAAACAAAAGGCCAACTAGTTCACCAGAGAAAACCAGGAAAGAGCCAGCTAAAAAGAGTTTCCCTGGGGTTAGAACAAAGCTCAAAGACTGGTTTAAAAAGTTACCCATTCCTGAAGTTAATTGGATGAGACTGTGGAGCAGCGTATGCCCTAGGGAATTATTGGGAAAAAAATGAGGGTAAATCAATGAAGCCTAGCAGCTGGATTTGATGTCAAATGAGTCAGACAGATTAACAGAGAGATAAAGGAAAAACACTGTCAAAAATAAGCTCTGCTCAGCCACTAGTAACCATAGAGTGTGCACATACCCAAGGCTGAGCCCCCTGAGGAGCAATACCAAGTACGTTCAATTAACTGAAGAAAACCATGGTTAAAAAAGGTAAAGTTAGCTATAATGTCAATATCTTATCAAATGGATCGTATCAATGAAGAAATAGAAATTATAACAAAGAACCAAACTGGAATTCTGAAGTTGAAAAGGACAATAACCAAACTGAAAAAAATTCACTGAGGGGGCTAAAGAGTTGACTTGAGCTAGCAGAAGAGACAGTAAACATATAGATAGATCAGTAGAGATATGTAGTATGAGGAACAGTAAAAAAGAGAAAAGAAGAATGAACAAAGTCTCAGAGAAATATAGTAAACTTTTAAGTGAACCAACTTATATATAACTGGGAGTGCCAAAATGAGAAGAGAGGAAGAATGGAGTAGAAAAATAATATTCAAAGAAATAATGGCTGAAAACTTGCCAAATTTTCTGAAAAATATTTATCTATATGTCCAAGAAGACAAATTAATTCTACCCTGGTTAAACACAGAGGTTGAGATCCACACTCAGACACATCATAGAGAAAATACTGAAAGCCAAAGAGAAAAAGGAGGAAAGGAGGAAAAGAAAATGATTTAATGTATACAAAAAACCTTAATTAGAAATAAATAGATGCCAGATGACAGTGGGGTGACATAGTCAAAGGCAAGAAAAGGGAGAGAAAACCTGTCAGCCAAGAAACTTTTATCCAGCAAAACCATCTTTCAAATGGTAAGGTGAGATATGACATTCCAAGATAAGCAAAAACAGTATTCTTTGCTAGCGGACATGCCTTAAAAGAAATACTAATGGAAATTCTTCAGTCTGAAATCAAGTAATCCCAGATGGTGATTCAAATCCACATAATAAAATAAAGAGCACAAGCAAAATAATTATGTAATTAGAAATTATAGAATAAATGTATATGTATTCCCCTTTCTTCTCTTGACTGATTAAAAAGCAATTATATGAAACTGTGTATATGTGTCTGGGCCTATAACATATAGGATGTAATATATTTGACAATAACACAAAAGATGTGAGAGCTAAGTAGTTATACTGAAGTAAAGAAGTGACACCAAATGGTAACTTGAACCCATAGTAACCCATAATGTGAACTAAAATTGATAAGAGGTAAATATAACAAACTCTCTAAATACAAACTTTATTCCACTGATTCACTTAGCTTCTTTAATACATACAGAATTTTATAGAGTAATCATAAAAAATATAATTTAGGGTGTTACAAGTACATACATGCAATGTATATAATGATAACACAAGATAGAGGGGTAAAATACTATATGAGTAACATCTCTAAATCTCAATGAAATTAGGTTAGTATGAATCTGATAAGTAGATTCTGATACATTAAGAGGTATATGTGGTAAATCCTAGAGGAAACAATGAGAAATTATCTCTAAAAAGATATAGTAAGATAATCATTGATAGAACAAAAGTATGACAAAGTAAAATATTGCCTTGATGCAAGAAGAAGCACTAAAATAAGAGTAGAGGAACAAAAATGTATTGAAACATAAAAAAACAAAAGTTAAAATGACACATAAATCCAACTACGTCAACAGATTAAACAAGAATTGATTAAAAATTCAATCCAATTACAGGCATTATTGGTGGATTAAAAAAGGATTCCAAATGTATGCTATCTACAGGAGATACACTTTATCCTCAAATATACAAATACTTTAAAAGTAAAAAGGTGGGGCTTCCCTGGTGGCACAGTGGTTGAGAATCTGCCTGCTAATGCAGGGGACCCGGGTTCGAGCCCTGGTCTGGGAGGATCCTACATGCCGCGGAGCAACTAGGCCCGTGAGCCACAACTACTGAGCCTGCGCATCTGGAGCCTGTGCTCCGCAACAAGAGAGGCCGCAATAGTGAGAGGCCCGTGCACCATGATGAAGAGTGGTCCCTGCTTGCCACAACTAGAGAAAGCCCTCGCACAGAAACGAAGACGCAACACAGCAAAAATAAATAAATTAACTATATTTAAAAAAGTAAAAAAGTAAACAGTATATTATGCAAACAGCATCATAAGATAGTTGGAAGGGGTTATTATCAAAATAATAGTGTATAAAACATGTTACTAAAGATAAAGATGGACATTATACAACAGTAAAAGTGTAAATATATTAGAAAGATATAAAAAATAAAAGCACAAATATACACTTAACAACAGTACCTAAAAAGACATGAAATAAAAACTGACAGAATTAAAGGGAGAAAGAAATAATCCAACAATAACAGAGACTTGAATACACCAGTTTTAATAATGAATAGAACAAATAGGCAAAAGATTGATGAGGAAATAAAAGATTTGAACAACATTGTACGATAACTAAATCAAATGAACCTCTATAAGCTATTCAACCAAAGAACAACAAAGTACAAATTTTTCTCAAGTGCACGTAAATTGCTTTCCAGGATAGACCTTATGCTAGGTCATAAAATAATCTTCAATAAATTTAAAATTATTAAAAACCATTACACAAAGTATAATACATTCTCTGTTGAAAATGGAATAAAAAATTGGAAATTAAAATCTTAACAAAATTTGGAAAATTCAAAATTATGTGGAAATAAAACAAAGTTCCTAAATAACTAATTGGTGAAAGAAGAAGTAAGAGTAATTAGAAAATATATTGAGATGAATGAAAATAAAGACACAACATACCAGAATTGATGGGATGCAGCAGAAGCAGTTGTTAGAGGGAAATTTAAAGTTGTAACTGCCTTTCACTCATATGTGAAATATAATATTTATTATTGTCCTTCCTTCTACTAAATTTGGGCTTTGTTAGTTCTTCTTTTCCTAGCTTCTTTGATGTGTAAAGTTAGATTGCTTATTTGAGGTTTCTTCTTTTTCTTTTTGGTTTTTTTTTTTTTTTTTTTTGAGGTAGGCATGTTTTGCTATGAACTTCCCTCTTAAAACTGCTTTTTCTGCATCCCATAAATATTGAGTGAAAATAAATGAAAGAGAATAAAAAACACTAGAAAAGATGAATACAACTTAGAGCTGGCTCTTAGCAAAGAGAAACAAAATCGACACACTTTTAGTAAGACTCACCAAGAGAAAGACAGAGGGATCAATAAATAAAATAAAAAATGAAAGAGGAGGGACTTCCCTCGTGGCACAGTGGTTAAGAATCCACCATTTTAAAGCAACTATACTCCAATAAAGATGTTAAAAAAATAATAAACTGGTTATCATAGGGGAGAGAGAAGGGGGAGGGGCAATGGGATTAAGAGATACAAACTACAGTGTATAAAATAGATAAGCAACAAGGATATATTGTATAGCACAGGGAATTATAGCCATTATCTTGTAATAACTTTTAATGGAGTATAATCTGTAAAAATACTGAATCACTATGCTACACACCTGAAACTAATATAATATTGTAATTCAACTGCAGTTCAATTAAAAGTAATAAAGAATAAATATCTTTACTAAAAAAAAATCATACACTGTGACCAAGTGGGATTTATTTCAGGTATGCAAGGATGGTGTAACTTCTGCAAATCAATCAACATGATACTCCACGTTAAAATATAAAGGATAAAAATCATATAATCATATAATCATCTCAATAGCTGCAGAAAAAGTTTCTGACAAAATTCAAAATCCATTTATGATAAAAACTGACCAAAGTGGGAAAAAAGGGAATGCACCTCAAGATAATAAAGGCTATATATTAAAAATTTCCACAGCTAACATTATGCTCAATGGAGAAAAGCTTAAAGCTATCCCTCTAAGATCAGGAACAAAACAAAGATACCCACTCTCCCCACTTTTATTCAATATAAGATTAGAAGTTTTAGCAAGAGCAATTAGGCAAGAAAAAGAAATAAAAGGCAGTCAAATTGGAAAGGAAGAAGTAATACTGTCACTATTTGCAGATGATATAATACCTTATGTTTTTTAATATAAGGTATTTTAAGGGCTTTTTAGCCCTAAAAACTCCACCAAAAATCTGTTAGAATCAATAAATGAATTCAGTAAAGTTGCAGAATACAAAATCAATATATAGAATTTCTTGCATTTCTATACACTAATAATGAACTATCAGAAAGAGAAATTAAGAAAGCAATCCCAATTAAAATTGAATCAAAAAGAATAAAATAACTAGGAATAAATTTAACCAAGGAGGTGAAAAACATGTAGACTGAAAATTATAAGACAATGATGAAAGAAATCAAAGAAGATACAAATAAATGAAAAGATATCTCATGCTCATGGATTGGAATAATTAATATTGTTAAAATGTCCATACTAGTCAAAGCAATCTATAGATTCAATGCAATCCATATCAAAATTCCAATGGCATTTTTCACAGAAGAACAAATAATCCTAAAATTTGTATGGAATCAAAAAAGGCCTCAAATTGTCAAAGCAATCTTGAGAAAGAAGACGTATCACACTACCCGATTTCAAACTAAAGTACAAAGCTATACTAGTCAAAACAGTACGGTAATGTCATAAAAACAAACACACATCAATGGAAGTGAATACAGAGCCCAGAAATACACCCATGTATATATCATCAACTAATTTCCAACAAAGGAGGAAAGAATATACAATGGAGAATGGACACTCTCTTCAATAAATTGTGTTGGGAATACCGGTCAGCCACATTCAGAAGAATGAAACTAGACCACTACCTTACACCATATGTAATCTTGAAGTCGTAAAACTCCTAGAAGAAAATATAGCTGGTAAAAGCTCCTTAACATTGCTTTGACATTGAACTTTTGGGTTTGGCTCCGAAAGTAAAGGCAAGAAAAGCAAAATTATACAAGTGAAAGTATTTCAAACTATAAAGCTTCTGCATAGCTAAGGAAACCACCAACAAAATGAAAAGGTAACCTACTTAATGGGAGAAAATATTTACAAATTATATATCCATTAAGGGTTTAATATCAGAAAGAACTCAAAAAACTCAATAGGAAAAAAGACCCAAATAAAAAATGGATGGCAGCTCTTAATAGAGTGTTTTCCAAATAAGACATATAAGTGGCCAACATTAACATAAAAATATTTTCAACAAAGCTAATTATTAGGGTACTGCAAATCAAAATCACAATGAGATATCACCTCAGACCTGTTAGAATGGCTATTATCATGTGAAAAGGGAACCTTCATACACTGTTAGTGGGAAGGTAAATTGGTGCAGCCACTATGGAAACAATATGGAGATTCCTCAAAAAATTAAAGTAAAACTACCATATGATCTAGCTATTCCACTTCTGCAAATTTATTTTAAAAATACAAAACCACTAATTCAAAAAGATGTATGCACCTCAACATTCATTGCAGCATTATTTACAATAGCCAACATATGGAAACAACCGAAGTCCATCAATAGATAAATGGATAAAAATGTTGTGATATATATATAATATATATACACATACACATATGCCATGGAATACTACATAGCTGTATAAAAGAAAGCAATCTTACCATTTGCAACAATATGGATGGACCTTGAGGGTATTATGCTAAGTGAAATAAGTCAGATAGAGAAAGACAAATACCTTATTATTTCACTTACATGTGGAATCTAAAAAACAAAACAAATTAACAAATAAAAGATTACTCATCGATATAGAGGACACATTGGTGATTACTAGAGGAGAAGAGAGTTGGGGGATTGCCAAAATGGGTGAGGAGAGTCAATTGTAAGATGACAGATTGTAGCTAGTTTTACTGTGGTGATCACTTTGCAGCATATACAAATATCAAATTATTATGTTGTATACTTGAAACTAACATAATGTTATAAACCAGTTTCACCTCAACTAAAAAAAAAAAATGAGATACTGCCTGATACCTACAAGAATGGCAATAATTAAAAGACAGATAATAACAAATATTGGCAAGGATGTGGAGAAACTGCTGACAGGAATGTAATTAATGCAGCCACTTTGGAAATACATCTGGAAGTCTCTTTACAAATTACACAGATTCCATGTATATGTGTTAATATATGATATTTGTTACAGACGTAAAGAACAAATGTTTGGTTATCAAGGGGGGAAGCAGGGTGGGTGGGATGGATTGGGAGATTGGGGTTGACATATATACATTACTATGCATAAAATAGATAACTAATGAGAACAGACTGTATAGCACAGGGAACTCTACTCAGTACTCTGTGGTGACCCAAATGGGAAGGAAATCCAAGGAAGAGGGGATATATGTATATGTGTGACTGATTCACTTTGCTGTACAGCAGAAACTAACACAACATTGTAAAGCAACTATACTCCAATAAAAAAAATTACACAAAACTTCCATGTGACCCAACCATTCCATTCCTAAGTATATATCAAGAGAAGTGAGAACATAAACTCACACAAAAACTTATTCAATGAATGTCCACTGCAGCATTATTCTTAATAGCCAAAAGGTGGAAATAATCCAAATGTCTATTAACTGATAAATGGATAAAAGTTGTATATCCATACAATGGGGTATTATATATCCATTCAAAGGGATGAATTACTGATACATGCTACAACATGGATGAACCTCAGAATATGCTAAGTGAAATAAGTCAGTCACAAAAAAATCACATAGTGTATGGTTCCACTTACATGAAATGTTCAAAGCATGCAACTTTATAGAGAAAGAAAGTATATAAGTATTTTTTCCTAGAGCTTGGGAGAATGGGTTATTGAAGTTGACAGGTAAAGGTTGTGGGGTTTCTTCTTAGGGTGATAAAAATGTTCTAAAATCCATTTTGGTGATGGTTGATGGTTGCTCAACTCTGTGAATATACTAAAATCCATTGAATTATATACTTTAAATGGAAGGATTTTATGGTATATGAACTATATCTCAGTGGTTGTTTTTTAAAAAACCTGTCCTCTAAAAATGTCTTATGGTTCTTGCCATCAACTTCTTATCCTAAGAGTGCTTCTCTCTTTCTCTACTACAAATCATCGGGGAGAAGCCAAGTTGATTATAGTGAATGAGAATAAACAGAATAAATAAATCAAGATTTGGCAGCTTTCTGAGTAATATGGATATTCACATTAACTTCTGTGGAGCAAAACACAATACCATTTTTTTGTGAAGTCTGCAGCCAAGTCGTTCTCCTATGAATCAAGCTCCTTATGTTTTTTGGCCTCAATTTTTTGGTTTTCAAAAAAGAATTTAACTACATCTCCATATTTTCATATCTTAATCACATGTGTTTTTAGCTGTGTGTCTCTTTCCCTTTCTCAATCTAACCAGCATATTGTCTTTCCTGAAGAATTAGTTATCTCTGAGTTATAATTTTTGATACATTTTAATATCTTCAGTAGTTATGAATTCTGAATTCATCCTGAAGTGACACACAGATTCCTATAAAGATCCCAGCACACTTTACTATTTTTAAAGCAAAATTGTAGGTGACAGTTGACTTTTTTAGGGGATTACTTTTAGATACGTCTGTGAAGGATCTTAAAACCAGAACTGTTACATTTGTTATTGATATGTAGGATACTAAGTAGATTCCATTTCCTTGATTTTCAAAAAAAGGAAAAGAAAGTACAATGAAATGGCATTTATAAATGACTTTCAGAATTGTAACTCTAATAAAAATCTTTTTAACCAATATCACATTGATGTTTTCTTGATCCATCTCCTATGGAGAATTTTCTCTATTATCAAATTATATTTACTACCTGGAGTTCTCTACGGATATAACACCAGACCCAAACCTTTATTTAACCCTATATCTTTAATGAATGAAACTGTTACATAAATCCTGCCAGTAAGTCACAAGCAAAGACTAATAAAGCTTTGTGTTTACCTGAACATAAAAGATAAAACACTTCCATTTAAAAAATATTCTGCAAGAATAAAGGACACCAGGGATTCACATTAGAAGATGTTTGATGGTATAGTCACCAAAGTAATCAAAGTAGAAGAGTCGAGAAACATTGCACTTACAGAGCTCCTGCCTTCTATTCATGGTTACTGTTCATAAGCAGTAAGTTTATTCTTATAAGGATCAATTCAACAACAAAAACAAAAAAACAACTTCAAAGAGTCCAATTCAAACCAAGCTACCTTGAAGGAATTACTCACATGTGCTATTGTCCATCTTATGAAGATTTGTTGGCTTAGCTTCCAAAAATTTCAAAGTACCCCATAATATGATCACTAGCTATAATGGTATAAAGGCCTTGTAATCATGGAGTTACATGATGCCAGTTCCCTAGACACTCCACCATACTGGTTGTTCAGGTAATGTTGAGGTCTTTGAATAAAGAAAGGGAGGGATATAGTGGCGGATTTAAGGCATAATGGGAAACAATTTCTGAACAACACTTGCAACATTCAGCAAATATAAAATATTTTGTCAGAATAGACTCTAACATCATGATGTATTTCTTACTGTAAAGATTATAGTCAGAAAAAGATAAATAATCCTTTAACTGAATATAGATATGTTAGAATTTTTGAGTGGAAAAGCTACTGAAACAATAGAAGCAAATAATAAAGAGCCTATTTTGTTTATACTGATTAATCTAGGTTTCTGAATTAGTTCCATGGACCCATTATATTATATAGAAATCTCCTGCTGATAAGAAAATCACCAGATATAATGCTTTTGAAATATTGTGAGATTAATTTAGATATTAAGTTATATATGTGTGTTCCACTAGTACATGTGGAATTATCTCAATCAATAAAATGAACAAATCTGTTTTAAAATTTTATTTGCACCTATTTGTATATTTTGTATCTAATGAATTTAATATGTGCTACTCATAATAATTTATTTTTAATTTAATAAAATCTCTGTTTCAACTGTATTTTCTGACGATTTAAACTTCTTGTATTTTTTTAATCAATAGAGACTCTTGAGGGAGTTGATTGACATTAACAAAAATGATAAGACAAAAGAATAAAAAATATTAAAATGTATCTGTGATTTGTTTTATAGTTTGAAAGACATTATTAGTCAATATATTTTCAAATATACAAATTAGTTACTTTTAAAGCACCTTTTAATTAAATTTTATACATGGACAAAATTATAGATCCATGTGATAATGCTAAGTGAAATGTAAAACGCCTTACTCCTAAGAGGTACAATAATATTAAAAATAGTATAACATATTTTTTTCCCTTTTGTCCCTTACAGCAAGACTATGTATTTTTTTCTGAGAAGGAAAATACTAGATGAGTTTTCTCCTTTTACCAAAGCTTTCGAAATAGCTGATTTGTAAGCTGAAAATCAACCACATATAAAAAAATCAAAGTGCTATCCTAATGCATAAACATTCATGATATAATTGGCAAATGATGGCATCAAACAAACCTCCTGGTGACTTATTAAGGAGATTGCAATGTCCATAAATGGAAGGAACATTCGTTTATATGTATAATGCCTTTAGGTACTGACATTAAAAAATAAAAAAAAAAAAAAGATTTGTTTCTAGAATCTTAGAAGACAGGATTTACCAGGATTTGTAGTTTATAGACCCCTGCATTACCATCAAGGAAGAATATTTGGGAAGGGAAAGAAAGTTAGACTTTCCTACAGAAGTCAGAGGCAGGATGATAGTAGAGGGTAGTATAAAAGAATGAATAGGGTATAAGTTAGATTGAAAATTGGGTAAAGAGTTAAAAGACTAGATTTGGACTTTTTTTTTTCAGGATTCCCTTTCTATGATATCTTTTTAAAAATATATCTTTATTGGAGGATAATTGCTTTACAATGTTGTGTTAGTTTCTCTACCATATACCCATGCTGAGATCCTAATAAAGTGACTTAATTTTCATCTTCCTTTCTAGTCTGTAATATGTGATTAATAATGTTTCCCCTACTCGCCATCACAATATGATTATAGAAATTACTAACTGACGATTCTATTAAGGTATGTTTTCATCATCTAAAAATAATATGCCAGTTAAATGATTAAAATAGTCATGCAATTATTAAGATATTAATTTGCTGACATTCAGATAGTCAGTTACAAGTATTTATTAAGTGCCTAAAATGTGCCAGGTGCTATGTTAGGTACTAGAGATACAAAGGTTAAGATGATGAATAAGCAGAGTCTTGATTTTCAAGGAACTTATCATTTGGTGAGGCATTTTAATCCTGAATAAAGAGTGAATGAAAAGAATGGTAACAACACATATAAAAGACCAGAGAGAGGAGAGAACATGGCAAATGTTAAGTAACAGAAATAATTTCTATATGGCTGGAGCTTATACAATGTAGATGAAAGGGAAAATTAAGTATTTTCACTATTCATGTCAGTTTTCAATTTCTGATATCATATTGATTGAATGACTTTAGTGTCTATGTTTAGCAATTGTGAGTTACATTTTTTATGCAAATGATATATTGAGAAGAGTTGAATTGGAAAATTAGGTAGACTATTCAGTAATATAATCAGTCCATCAAAGTGCATTGTTTACAAAAACCTAGAAATGTTAGATTAGGTGAATAATGAAAGCATTCTTACCAAATGTACCAAGATGTTATATACATCAAGGTGACTTAAAAGTTAATACATCTTGCTATAATATCTTTCATCTTTGAAAAAAATATACTCTTCATCCCCTTTTGGCAACCCCTTTATTTCTCTACTATTTTTTCCAGCAAAAGTTTCAAAATATGTTTTTAGAATCACTATCCACTTTGCCCATCTTCTCTGAATCCACTCCAAACAGGCTTGCCTGATAAATAAGTTTTTATTACTATAAATAAATAATTTTTCCAAAAAGTTAATGCATCTTGATGCATATTAATACAATTAAGTTATTTTTCCTGAAATTGAGTGTTTTTGTAATTTATCCCGAAATACTGTCAAAAAAGTAAGAATATTACACTGTTCAGTGGGCTTTCTAACCTGAAAAATCTTCATGAAACTGGTTTTGTAAACCAAAGATAAATCTGAGGACTACTGCCATAAAAAGTGAAACCATGAGTATCATGCCATTACTTATTTGTTGTTAAAATGTTTTTTAAGCTTTTAGTCTTTGCACCTTTATCTATACTCATAGGATAACCATCCCATTGGAAACAAAGGAAATTGTATGCCAGTAACATATTTTTAGAGTCAGAATGGATGACTGAAGATAACAAGTGTCTTTAAAAGACCTTTCAAACAACTGAACAAGATTGGTCTCTGCTTAAATGAAGAAAGTAGCCACCTAAATGAAAAACTGAAAATTACGTTTTCAGGTTTATTTTGCAATCTGAAATTGTCAGCATTAGAATTACAGTTTTTAGACTCAGCTACTGCCTCCAGAAAGCACCTGCTAATGCATACAGCTACCAGGGATGTATAGTTTATTAATTCTGAAAATTAGTTATCAGATTGTCTAACTTTCACTAGCAAACAGCAAGACAGGCCAATGCATTTCCTAAAAAAAAAAAAAAAAAAATCAAAGAATGTGATTAAATCCGGTACAGAAAGGGCAGAAGTGACATTATTTCACAAAAAAAGACAATAACTGTAGTTAGAGCTTGGTCTAGCTTTTGAGCTGTGTAAATTTGCTTATTTTTCATAAACCTTTTCATCTGTATGACATTACGATCACAAAATCTCAGTCTCATCTAAACTTTATTGTCTTTTCTCCCACCGTGAACTTACAAATAAACTAACCTGTCCATTTAAAGTCTATGATTTGTGTTCCTTGATTTGGTCAGGCATAGTATTTGGAAAAAAAAAAAATACAGCCAGATAGGGAGCTATTTGCTTGACCTTAAAAACAATTTAGAAGTAATTAGGAATAGTTTTGTGAAAAATGAATGGCATATAGCAAGTATATGCACAATTAGTTGTTTGTGGTTTCATTTCTTGTTCCTAGAATGAATGACAGTTAGTCAAAGCCTGCTCCATAGTTTCACCATTTAGTATGTCACATAGTACAAAAGAATAAAAATATTGTTTATTTTTTAGTGTAAAACCAATGAATAAAGTTTTCCATAAATAGTATTTTTTAAGAATTCACATAAATTAGCCCTGTAGACCACAGGTCAAAAACTAAAAGTGGGAATTGAGAAGAACAGTCACTTATTTCCAAAATGAAAAATACCTGGGTGCTCATTCCAGTAAAAAATGGCAACGGTAATGTTTCCAGCTCTGAACTGTTTTATTTTTTGTTCTTTCTTCCATGTGAATAGAATTACACTGAGGCACCTATGACTAAGATTTCTAAGTGGCAAAGCTGGTGTGTGTGTGTGTGTGTGTGTGTGTGTGTGTGCGTGTGTGTGTGTGTGTGTTTTATTATACAGGCATCTGTTAAAGCTGATGGTAGAAGAGGTAAATGGATAAAAAAAAAAAATCAGATTAAACCGACAGCTACTGCCAGTAAGGATATCTATTGGGAATGCGTTTTCATCTATAAAAGTTTAGGAAATCAGGAACTCTCTTGAATTTTTGCAATAAAAAATGGCAGTTATTCTTGCATTAATCAACATGAATTATCTACAGTTACTAAAAAGGAACATAAACACTAAGGAAAAAGTTTTTAACACGATATCTTGGAATACATTTGGACCATTTCTATAAATGTTTTGTTGTTGTTGTCATTGTTATGGAAGGATTTGGAAAAGTACATTAAGACCATGATAACACAACTTGCACATGACCCAGCGCTGCAAGGGGAGACACTACTGGATAACACAGTTATTACCATGCACCAGATTTTGAGGATATATCTAACATGACAAAATTTGACAGAGATACAAAAAAACAAGTATACAAATACATATCTGGAGAAATATGGCTTAAGGGTATATTTTAACACTATTTCAACAGAGTTAGAGTCAATAGAATCACCCAGTGGCCAAAAGCTAATGCAATATCAGCCTCTGTCGATGATGTTAGGGAGGTGAAAACATCATACATTTTACCTTGAGCAGGTCATACTTATTATATATTAGGGTAGTATTAGGGTAGGTACCAAGTTTCATTAGACATTTTATTCCCTTATCATAATATGCTTAATATGGTACATAAGACATGCCCAGTAACTAGCAGTTAGATTGATGGATAAAGCATTATGTCATATAAAAAAGATAAAACAAAATATGGAGACAATTTTGAGAGGGATGGCAGAGGAACAGGCCTATCACTGTGGCAAAGAAACTTAGTTGTATTCCAATTCACATTATTATTTTTTCTGAGGAATATAATGGCAATTTGATCTGGACAATGACATCCAAAATTAATGATGATATTGACTATTTCCAGGCCTCCAATGAAGACAAGTTCAGTCATATGACTAGTTATCTGAAAATGTGATTCACCAGAAATCATATGCATATCTTCTGGAAATTGTCTACAAAGGTAGAGGTGTCACCATTTTTCCTTTTAATAGATGACTGGAACGCAGACCTGTTAAGTAAAGCTGGAGCAGCCATTTTTCACCCTAAAGTAGAAGCAGTATCTTACAATTGCAGTAAAACAATCTAGAAGGAACCCATAGACAAGAAATAGAATGTCTATACCAGCTATGGAATGCATATCTCTGGATTTTGTTTACATGAGAGAAAAGT
Organism: Physeter macrocephalus; assembly: GCF_002837175.3. NCBI lineage: Eukaryota > Metazoa > Chordata > Mammalia > Artiodactyla > Physeteridae > Physeter > Physeter macrocephalus. The sequence goes on from NC_041234.1 coordinate 100,274,031, forward strand.
TATTTTACGTCATTTGGAATAACATCAGTTTAGGTTTTCTGTTACTAGCAGCTAAGCCTTACTAATTGAGTTCCCTTCAAGTATTTTATAGGTAATTATGCAGAATTTGGATCAGATATTTTCTATGTAACTATGGTGGTAGAATGTGCATCAATTAGTGGAAGCTATATGGAAACATGTCTGACTGAAAGCAAAAATGTCCCCAAATTTAGAGTCAACTAGAGAGGAATGGAACAGATATTCACACATAGTAATAGCAGTCTAGTTAGTATAAAACAACACTCTTATTGAGTAAAACTAGAAAAGCTTGGCACAATATTATAAAAACCTGCTTAAAAGTAATTCAGAGCTAAAAATGTGGCAACTACCTATGTGACTAAAATCTGGGAGAAGATGGAAACCCAGAGATGTGAATCCAGCATTTATGGTAGCTTTTTTTTAGAGGCACTTGTTAATTTCAGAAGCCCCATTAATTGGCAGAAAACTGAGAATAGATTTTGAGAATTTTACATGGCTCAAGAGGAAAAAATTCAAGTTAAATTCTGCCAAGGAGAACACCCTAGTAAAATTCTCATGGTTTGAAATGGGAACCTAAAGATTTACATCCTAGGAATAAGATGGTGCTGTAAATAAATCTTCACTCCCAGTGATGGGAGCAGTGTCAAATCATCTCAATCCCTATCATTGGATTTAGGCAATTAGAGATTAACTGTGCCCCTAAATACTTGCCAAAATAAAAGAAAAATTTCTGTGGAGGAAAAATATCATCCTTGGACTGAAATTAATGTTATAATTTTTTATTTCTTTGTTTTTATTTTTGGCTGCACCACGTGGCTTGTGAGATCTCAGTTCTCTGACCAGGGATTGAAGCCGGGCCACTGCAGTGAAAGCCCAGAATCCTAACCACTAGGCCACCAGGGAACTCCCTATAATTGTTTTTTATATGCAATATCCTAGACTAAATAAAAAATAATTAAACACACAATGAAACAAGAAAACGAAAGTACTAACTAGAAAGCAAGGGAAAAAATCAGACAGAAAAACAGACCCATGGAAATAAAAATAATGTTACTATTAGACAAAGACTTTTACTTAATTTTTCAAATATATAGAAAGATACAAAACTGACTTGAGAATGAGAAGGTATAAAAAATAGTTAAATGGGAATTCTAAAAATAGAGTAATTAAAATTAAGAATTCATTGAATGTTTTAACTATAGATTGGAGAAATATACATATTTAGTAAAATGAAAGATAACAAAACTGTACAGAATGAAGTATCCAAAAACAAAGAAGCTTAGAGACAGAATATATAAAGCATGAAAGTTTAATGTACGTGTAACTGAAATTCCAGCAGAAAGAATACAGGAAATGGGACAAAAGCAAAATTTAAAAACAATGACTGAGATTTGTCCAAAACAGACAAGGCTGACAAGATTCAGGTTCAAGAGAACCTATGCACCCCAAGTATGATAAACTAGAAGAAAATTACACACAGAAATTCTAGAGTCAAACTAAAGATAAAGGGAAAAATTAAAATAATTCTCCAAAGGAAAATTAATTTTAAATATAAACAATTAGACTTCCATATGTCTTCAAATGGAAAAAGGGAGCCAGAAGACAATGGAATGATATATTCAGGGTACTGAAATAAAACTCTAACCTAGTATATTATACTCAGCAAAAGTATTCTTCATGAATGAAGGTGAAATAGAAAAAAATTCACATGAGCAAAAACTACAATTATTGGTTATCATCAGACTCTAGTAAATATTAAAGGACATTCTTCAGATAGAAGGTAAATTAGATAGCATGTCATAGATGTATAAAGCACAAATAATAAATTTGTAAAATTTGAAGAAATAAGCAACCCATTAAAATCACACAGAATATGTTCTGAAAAGAGACAAATTAAGCTAATAATTAATTTTAAAAACACTAAAAATGTCCACAGGTTTGGAAAGTAAGCAAAATACTTCTAAATAATTATAGGTAAAAAAAAATTCAGAATGGAAATTAAAATTTGTGTGAATGGAATAATAATGTTGCAAAATTGTGGAATGTAACTAAAACCAATGTTAGAGAGAAATTAATAGAATTAATGTATACATTAGAATAGATGAAATTGAAAATCAATGACAGGAGGCAACTACATATAACAAAAATTAAATTCAATTATATGGCAGATATAAATAATATCGGTAAACTAAAATCAATCTGCCATTGTTTATAGATATAAATATTAAAATACTATATAAATTTTAATTAAAATATTAAACCATCTTTAAATGGATATAAACTTCAATAAAATATTTCATAGTTCAATTATATTAAAATTTAGAGCTTCTGTTCATCAAAATACATTAAAGGAATGAAAACAGAGCTTCCCTGGTGGCGCACTGGTTGAGAGTCCGCCTGCCGATGCAGGGGACACGGGTTCGTGCCCCGGTCCGGGAAGATCCCACATGCCGCGGAGCGGCTGGGCCCGTGAGCCATGGCCGCTGAGCCTGCGTGTCCAGAGCCTGTGCTCCGCAACGGGAGAGGCCACAGCAGTGAGAGGCCCACGTAATGCAAAAAAAAAAAAAAAAAAAGTAGCAAGAGAGAAGTGACTTAGCATATACAAGGGATCTTCAATAAGATTATTGGCAGATTTATCATCAGAAACTTTGGAGGCCAGAGTGTAGTGAACTGATACATTCAAAGTGCTAAAAGAAAAAACTGTCAACCAAAAATTATATATCTGGCAAAATTGTCCTTAAAAAACTAAGGGAAAAATTAAGACATTTTCAGATAAACAAAAGCTGAGGGAGTTCATTACCATTAGACCTGCCCTGCAAGAAATGCTAAAGGGAGTCCTTCAAGTTGTACCAAACAAAAGGAGGCTAGACAGTAAATCAAAGACATATGAAAATACAAAGGTCTCTGGTAAAATTAAATGTATAGGCAGATATAAAACCCAGTATTATTGTAATTTTGGTTTCTACCTACACTTTTTATTCTTCCACAGGGTTTAGAAGAGAAAAGAATAAAAATAATTGTAAATCTATGATAATGGGGTACACAATATTTAAGGATACAACTTGTGACATAAATAACAAAGTGAGGAATGGTAGGGTTGTAACACAGTAGAAGTTTGAATGGACTGATGTTAATTTAATATCAGTTTAAAATAGGTACTTTATAGCTTTAGGATATTATATGTAATCCCCAGAGTAATAAATATCTATAGAATATACACAAAAGGAAATGAGAAGTGAATCAAAGCATATCATTACAAACATATCAACAAAACACAAGGGAAGGCATTAAGGATGCAAATGACAGACCTAAAAAGCTGCTAGCCATAGAGAAAACAAATAATAAACAGCAAAGATGGATACAACCCTATAATTAAATTTAAATGAATGAAACTCCCCAATCAAAAGATATAGAATTGGCAAAGTGGTTTAAAAAAAACAAATCCAAACATATGCTGTCTACAAGAGACTCAACTGAGATTTAAGTACACAGAGGTAGAATGTGAAAGGATGGAAAGATATTTCATGCAAATGTAAACAAAAGAAAGCAGGGGTGACTATAGTAATATCAGTTAAAATAGACTTTAAGTCAAAACCTGTTACAAGAGAAGAAGGACATTATATAATGATTAAAGGGTTAATTCACTAAGAAGGTATGACAATTATACACATAATGCATCAGAGGTTCTAAAGATGTAAAGGAAACATTTGAACAATTAACGGGAGAAATAGAAAGCTCAAAAATAACAGTAGGAGATTTCAATACTCATTTTTAACAATTGATAGAAAAAACAGAAAGAAAAACAGTAAGGGGGTAGAGGAATTAAAAAACACTATAGATGAATTGGACCTAACAGATATATACAGAACACTCTATTCAACAACAGCAGAATACACATTTTTCTCAAGTGCACATGAATCATTCTCCAGGATATATCATACATTAGGCCATAAAATAAGTCAATAAAATTTAAAATAATATAATCATATAAAGTTTATTTTCTGATCACAATAGAGTAAAACTAGAAATCAATAGCAGAAAGAAAACTGTAAAATTCACACATATGTGAAATTAAACACATTCTTAAAGAAAAATTGGTCATAGAGAAAAGTCCCAAGAGAAAAAAGAAAATATCTTTAGATAAATAAAAATGAAAATACAACACACCAAAACTTATAGGATGCAGAGAAAGCTGGCTAAGAGGAAAAATTATAGCTGTAAAAAACACTTACATTAAAAAAGAAGAATTATAACAAATCAGAAACCTACATTTACTCCTTAAGGAACTAGAAAGGTAAGAACAAAATAAAAAGTAGAAAATAGGAAAAAATTAACCCAACAAAGAGTTGATTCTTTGAGATCAACAAAATTGAAAAACCATAAGCTAGCTTCAATAGTAGAGAAGATTCAAATACTAAAATTATGAATAAAAGAGACTAATTACTACCAATTTTATAAAAATTAGGAATACTGTAAGAGTACTATGAAAAATTACATGCCAACAAATTGGATAACCTAGATGAAATGGAAAAACTCCTAGAAATACACAACCTACCAAGATTGAATCATGAAAAAATAGGAAATCTGAACAGATCAATAATGAGAAAGGAGATAGAATCAGTAATCAAAAACCTCCCAACAAAGAAAATTCCAAGATTAGATGGCATCAATGGTGAATTCTACCAAACACTCCAAGAAGAATTAATGCCAATATTTCCCAAACTCCAAAAACATTTGAAGAAAAGACTGCCTAATTCATTCTGTGTGGCCAATATTACCTGAATTCCAAAAACTAGAAAAAGATATTACAAGAAAAGAAAACTAAAGACCAATATTCTTTATGAGTATCGATGCAAACATTCTCAATAAAACAATATCAAACAAAATTCAAGAGTATATTAAAGAATTAATTATAAACTGTGATCAAATGAAAATTATGGAATGTACCAATGGTTCAACTGGTTCGTCATATGAAAATCAGTGGAATATACCACATTAATATCATGAAAATAAACAAACCCACATGATCATCTCAATTGATGGAGAAAAAAACATTTGAAACAATTTAGTGCCCTTTATTTTTTTTATTATTGAAGTACAATTGATTTACAATATTGTGTTAGTTTCAAGTATACAGCTAAGTAATTCAGTTATTTTTTTCAGATTATAGTCCATTGTCGATTATTATAAGATATTGAATATAATTCTCTGCGCTATACAGTAAATCCTTGTTGCCTATTTTATGTAATTTTTTTAACATCTTTATTGGAGTATAACTGTTTTACAGTGGTGTGTTAGTTTCTGCTTTACAACAAAGTGAATCAGTTACACATATACATATGTTCCCATATCTCTTCCCTCTGGCGTCTCCCTCCCTCCCACCCCTCTAGGTGGTCACAAAGCACCGAGCTGATCTCCCTCTGCTATGCAGCTGTTAATCCCATACTCCTAATTTGGCCCTCCCTCCCTCTCCTCTTTGGTAGCCATGAGGCTGATTTCTATGTCTGTGAGTCTGTTTCTATTTTTTATATAGATTCATTTATATCATTTGTAGATTTCACATATAAGTGATATCATATAGTATTTGTCTTTCTCTGTTTGACTTACTTCGCTAAGTATAATATTCCCTAGGTCCATCCATGTTGCCACAAATGGCAATATTTTATTCTTTTTATGGCTGAATAATATTACATTGTGTGTCTACACAAACACACATCTCAAGCCAATCATCTGTTGATGGGCACTTGGCTTGTTTTCATGTCTTGGCTACTGTAAATAGTGCTGCTATGAATATTGGGATTCATGTATCTTTTCCAATTAGAGTTTTTGATCTTTCCAGATATATAACCAGGATTGGGATTGTTGGATCATATGGTAGCTCTATGTTTAGTTATTTAAGGAACCTCCATACTGTTTTTCATAGTGGCAGCATATATATATATATATATATATATATATATATGTGTGTGTGTGTGTGTGTGTGTATATATATACACACATATATATGTATATATATACATATATATGTATATATATATGGAGAGAGAGGGGAAGAGAGACACAGAGAGAGAGAGAGAGGGAGAGAATACAGAGAGAGTATAAATTTTGAAAATGCTGGTGAGAGATTTAAGAAAATATCGCTAAAATTTACGACAGAGAATGTTTTTCCTATGTTCTCTTTGAGGAGTCTTATGGTGTCATGTCTTATATTTAGGTCTTTAAACCATTTTGAGTTTATTTTGTATACGGTGTGAGGGAGTGTTCTAATTTCACTGATTTACATGTAGCTGTCCAGCTTTCCCAAAAATACTTGTTGAAGAGACTGTCTTTTCTCCATTGTATATTCTAGCCTCCTTTGTCATATATAAATTGACCAGAGGTGTGTGTGTATACACATACACACATTCTTTTGGTGGGAATGTAAATTTATTTATTCAGCTACTATAGAAAACAGTATGAAGGTTCCTCAGAAAACTAAAAATGGAACTACCATATGATCCAGCAATTCCACTTCTTTATATATATCAGAAGAAAACAAAACACTAATTCAAAAATATACATGCAATGCAATGTTCATAATGGCATTAGCTACAATAACCAAAATATGGCTTATCAAATATATCATTTGAAAATATCTCTACCATCCAGTAGACAGCCTTTTTGTTTTGTTGATAGTTTGTTTTGTGGTGCAAAGCTTTTTAGCTTGATGTGGTCCCATTTGTTTATTTTTGCTTTTGTTTCCCTTGCCCAAGGAGTCCAAAAAAATATTACTAAGACTAACATCTAAGAGCTTACTGACTATGTTTTCTTCTAGAAGCTTTATGGTTTTAGGTCTTAAATTTAAGTCTTTAATCTATTTTGGATATATTTTTGTGCATGGTGAGAGAGAGTTTGAACATTTTGCATGTAGTTGTCCAGTACTGCCAACACCACTTACTGAAGAGGCTATCCTTTCCCATTGTATATTCTTGTCTCCTTTTTTGGAGCTCAATTTCTCGTGTAAGTGTGGGTTCATTTCTGGGTTCTCTATTCTGTTCCATTGAACAATGTGTTTCTATTTGAGCCAGAACCATTCTGTTTTGAATACTATACATTTGTAGAAGAGTTTGGAATCAGGGATTGTGATACCTTCAGCTTCGTTTGTCTTTCTCACTGTATTTTTGGCTATTTGGAATCTTCTGTGCTTCCATACAAATTTTAGAATTATTTGCTGTACTTTGGTGGAAAATGCTATTGCTATCTTGATAGAGATTAAATTGAACCTGTAGATTGCCTTGGGTAGTATGGTCAGTTTAAAAATATCAATTCTTCCAATCCATGAAAAGGGTATATCTATCTGTCTGCATCATCTTCAATTTCTTTTATCAGTGTCTTACAGTTGTCCAAGTATATTTAGTATCAGGTATTTTATTCTTTTTGATGTGTATGCACATGAGATGGTTTTCTTAATTTCCATTTCTGATAGTTTAATGTTAGTGTAGAGTAATGCAACACATTTCTGTATATTAATTTTGTATCCTGCAATTCTACCAAATTCATTGTTGAGTTAGGGTTCTGGTGGTGTCCTTTGGATGTTCTCTGTATAATATTATGTCATTTGCAAAGAGTGACACATTTACTTTCTCCTTTTCAATTTGGATTTTTTTAAAATTTCTTTTTTTGTCTTATTTCTGTGGCTAGGACTTCCAATACTATGTTGAATAAAAGTGGGAAGACTGGGCCATCCTTGTTTTGTTCCTGATGTTAAAAGAAATGCTTTTGGTTTTCCACCACTGAAGATGATGTTACCTGTGGGCTGGTCATATGTGGACTTTATTACGTTAAGGTATGTTACTCCTGTATCCATTTTGTTGAGGGTTTTTTTTTTTTTATCATAAATGGATGTTGAATTTTGTCAAAAGGACTTTCTGCTTCTACTGAGACAACCATTTAAATTTTATTTTTCAATTTGTTAATGTGGTGTAGTACATTGATTGATTTGCAGATATTGAAGCATCTTTGCATCCCTGGGATATATCCCACTTGCTCATGTTGTTTGATCCTTTTAATGAATTCGGTTTGCTAATATTTTATTGAGGAATTTTGCATGTAGATTCATCAGTGATATTCATCTGTAAATTTTTTGTGATATCCTTTTCTGGTTTTGGTATCAGGGTGATGATGGCCTCCTAGAATGAGTTTAGTAGTGTTCCCTCCTGTGCAATTGCTTGTAATAGTTTGAGAAGGATAGGTGTTAACTCTTTTCTAATTGTTTGGTAACATTCACTTGTTAATACATCTGGTCCTGGACCTTTGTTTGTTGGGAGTTTTTTAAAATTATTGATTCAATTTCATTACTGATAATTGGTTTGTTTATATTTTCTATTTCTTCCTGATTCAGGCTTGGGAGATTGTACATTTCTAGGAATTTGTCCCTTTCTTCAAGGTGGTTCATTTTATTGAAGTATAATTGTTTGTAGTAATCTCTTGTAATTCTTTGTATTTCTGTGGAATCAGTGGTAACTTCTTTTTCATTTCTGATATTATTGATTTGAGACCTCTCATTTTTTTCTTGATGAGTCTGTCTGATTTTGTCGATTTTGTATACCTTTTTAAAGAACTACCTCAGTTTCACTGATCATATCTATTATTTTTTTTAGTCTCTATTTCATTTATTTCTGCTCTGGTCTTTATGATTCTTTCCTTGTACTAACTTTGGGTTTTGTTTGCTTCTCCTTTCTCTAGTTCCTTTAGGTGTAAATTTAGACTGTTTATTTGAGATTTTTCTGGTTTCCTAAGGGAGGCTTTTATCATTGTAAACTTTCCTCTTAGAACTCCTGTTGCTGCATTCCATAGATTTTGGATTGTTGTGTTTTGGTTTTAATTGGTTTCAAAGTATTTGTTTTGAATTTTTTAAAATTTCTTCAACAATCCATTGGTTGTTTAGTAGCATATTATTTAGCCTTCACATGTTTGTTTTTTTGCAGTTTTTTTTTCTCGTAGTGTATTTCTAGTCTCATAGCATTGTGGGCAGAAAAGATGCTTGATATATCAGTTTCCTCAAACTTACAAAGACTTGTGCGGCCTAGCATGTCACATATCCTGGAGAATGTTCCATGTGCACATGAAAAGAATGTGTATTATGCTGTTTTTAGATGGAATGTTTTATGTAGATCCATTAAGTCCATTTTGCCTTATATGTCATCTAATTCCAGGGTATTCATATTGATTTTCTGTTTGGATGATCTGTCCATTGATTTAAGTGAGGTGTTAAAGTCCCCTATTATTATTGTGTTACTGTCAATTTCTCCTTTTATATCTCTTAACATTTGCTTTATGTACTTAGGTGCTCCTATGTTGTATGTATATTTATTTACAATTATTTCTTCTTCTTGGATCAATCCCTTGATCATTATATAATGTCTTTCTCTGTCTCTTGTTACAGTCTTTGTTTTAAAGTCTAATTTGTCTGACATAATTACTGCTACCCTGGCTTTCTTTTCATTTCTATTTGCATGGAATACACTTTACCCTCTACCACTTTCAGTCTGTGTGTATCTTTAGATCTGAAGTGAGTTTCTTATAGGCAGCATATATATATATATATTTATATATATATATATATATATATATATATATATATGTCTTGGATTTGTGTCCTTTCAGCCACTCTATGTCTTTTGATTGGAATATTTATTCCATTTCAAATTAAAGTAGGGACTTCCCTGGTGCCACAGTGGTTAAGAATCTGCTTGCCAATGCAGGGCACATTGGTTTGAGCCCTCGCTGGGAAGATCTCGCATGCCGTGGAGCAACTAAGCCCGTGCGCCACAACTATTGAGCCTGTGCTCTAGAGCCTGCGAGCCACAGCTACTGAGCCTGCATGCCACAACTACTGAAGCCTGCACGCCTAGAGCCTGTGCTCTTCAACCAGAGAAGCCACCGCAGTGAGAAGCCCATGCACCTCAACCAAGAGTAGCCTCCACTTGCTGCAACTAGAGAAAGCCCGTGCACAGCAACGAAAACACAACACAGCCAAAAATAAATTAATTTTAAAAATTAAAGTAATTATTGATAGGTATCTACTTATTGCCATTTTGTTCACTGTTTTCTAGTTATTTTTGTAGTTCTTTTTTCTTCCTATCTTTTTCTTTTGCTCTCTCTCTGTTGTGATTTGATTATTATCTTTAGTGTTATGTTTGAATTCCTATCTCTTTTGTCTGTGTGTGTTTGTGTCTGTGTGTGTGTGTGTGTGTGTGTATCTATTATAGATTTTTGGTTTGCAGTTACCATGAGTTTATATATTTATATCTATAGCTATTTATCTAAATTATTGTTTTAATTTGCTGATCTCTTAAGTTCAAACACATTTTAACAACCTTGCTCTAGGTCTGCCTCCTATGTGGGCTTCATGGGTCCTTCTGTTCTGGCAGACTGACTACTGTGGATGCCCTGGTTAGTGTGACTATTCCCTAACCCAGCTGGTTGCCAGGCCATGCCTTGTGCAGAGGTTGCTAGCCACTGGTGGGTGGGGCTAGGTCACAAGGTGACTGGTTGAATAGCTTTGGGGGCTAATGCTGGCCCACTGGTGAGTACAGCCAGGTTCCAGTGTGGTTTGTTGCAGGGCTATGGCTCCCAAATCTTGTGTTGGCCTGGTGGGGGAGTGGGGCCAGTTCCTGACATGGTTGGATGCACGGTTCATGGTGTCCCAAAGTGGCATTGGGATGCTGGTGGGTGGTGTTGGATACTGTGGTGGCTGCCTGAGGGGGTCCAAGGTGTCAAGGAGCTGATGTCAGCCAGTTTATGGGCAGGGCCAGGGCCACGGGAGTTCTGGGGTTGGTGCCACCCAGTGGTGGTTGAGGCTGATCCTGGAGCTAGTGCCATCACACTGGTAGGGAAAGCCAGGTCCCAGGGTCTCTGGCGACATTGTCCTGGTGGTTTAGGGGCTAGCACTGGCAAACTACTGGGCAGCCAGGTCCTGGGACCTCTAGTGGACATGGCAGGGTCCTGGGATGGTTTGGGGCTCAGTGGGCATTAAGGCAGCCATTCTGACAGTAGGTGGGGCTGTGTCCCCACCTGGGTAGTTGCTTGGCCTATGGCATCCCAGTGATACTGCCAAAAGGCTGGTGGGCGAGGCTGGATCCTGGCACTAGTAAGCTAGAGGGAGGATTCCAAAATGGTGTTTGCCAGCACCAGCGTCCTCATGGTAGAACAAGCTCCCAAAATGGCTGCTGCCAGTGTCTATGTCCCCAGGGTGAGCTCCAGTTGCCTCCTGGCTCTCTGGGAGGCTTTCCAAGATCAGCAGGTAGGTCTGACCCAGGCTCCTTTCAACTAACTGCTTCTGTACTGGCTCCTGGAGCCATGTGAGATTTTGTGTTCACCTATTAAGTGTGAAGTCTCTGTTTCCCACAGCCCTCTGGCTCTCCTGAAAGTAAGCCCTGCTGGGCTTCAAAGCCAAACTTTCTGGGGGTTCATCTTCCCAGTGTAGGGCCCCTGGGCTGGGAGCCTAATGTGGGGCTTGGACCTTCTGCTCCTTGGGGAGAACCTCTGCAATTATAACTATCCCTCTCTTTGTGGGTTGCCCAGCCAGGGGTATGGGCCTTGACTATACTGCATCTCTTCCCCTCCTACCCATTTCCTTGTGGTTCCTTCTTCATATCTTTAGTTGTAGACCTTTCTTGCTAGTCTTCTGGACTTTCTCATCAATAGTTGCTCTGTAAATAGCTGTAATTTTGGTGTACCCATGGGAGGAGACGAGCTCAGTGTCTTTCTATTCTGCCATCTTGGTCACTCCCCATTAGCAAGTCTTAAAGAACAAAACTCCCGTCCATTTTGAACTTTCTTGGCCATACATTCTCTTTATGCATGTTTTCTCACAGGCAGTATTTTTACTTCTAGGCAGTAGATAGTTATAGATACTGATATAGAAATAGATATAGATAGATGTAGAAGTAGATATAGATGAAGAAATATATGTTATAGATATAGTTATACATACATACTGTGGTGAGATGACAGTGGTGACAGCCTAACCATTCAATCTTTTGGAAAGCACACATAAATAGTTTTACAACAAATAAGTAACAAAATCAAAATCCCATGGACGAAATTTTAAAGAAAATGAGGTCACGTGTTATCTCCACAAACTCTAAAATACAAGTTTGTAAAACAAGCCAACATCAGCGATGACACTTGCATGGATTCACCAAATGTATAGTACAAATCGGAGGAAAGAAGATGGCATCTAATGGATTGGGTTAGAGGAGAATCTCAAAAGTTCCACCAGATGTGCTGAGAAAATTATGGGTCTGAAAAGGAGAACAGCACCTGAACAGCACACTGAAAGCCAGTGAGGGAAAGGGTTTGTGGTAAGTTCTTAGACAGCTTGAACAATCCAGTCTCTATGAACTTTTGAAACTGAACTAATAGGTTTCCCTTTTTAAACAGATCCCCACATTGAGGAAAAATCCCTGGGGGTAAATTCAAAATTGAGGATGCCAGAGATAAGAAAAATGGAAGAGAGAGTCCAGATAAAAGTGGGTTGGATGGAATAAAATCAGTCAATCTCACTTTACTTGAGAATTATCAAGGACAAAGGAGGAAGGTTTGTCTCAAGATAAAAACCAAAAGTACTTTGATCTTTCTCCTTCTAAAAGTTCAAGAAATTAAATTTCACAAATATCTGAGCTACTAAAACTATCACAATCAAATCCCTAGAAAAGGTTGTTAGCAGAAACAAAAAGAGGAATCAGAATAAAATTCTTACAAGCAATAAAACATATCAAAAAGGCATGCCCAGGCTTCCCTGGTGGCGCAGTGGTTGCGAGTCCGCCTGCTGATGCAGGGGACACGGGTTTGTGCCCCGGTTCGGGAGGATCCCACATGCCGCGGAGCAGCTGGGCCTGTGAGCCATGGCTGCTCAGCCTGCGCGTCCGGAGCCTGTGTTCCGCAACGGGAGAGGCCACAACAGTGAGAGGTCCGTGTACGGCAAAAAAAAAAAAAAAAAAAAAAAAAGGCATGCCCACAGAAGAGACAGTCATTTTAACCATCAATTTAAAGATGACCTAAAACTCATTAGGGTAATGATATAAGACATGAAAGAAAAACATAACTTAGAAGTATAAAACCTGAGTTATGAGGTGATAAAAATCAAAAAGCCAATTATAAATAAATGAAAAAAACTATTTCCGAAGTGAAATCTATATGAGAAGGATCAAAAGCATTTTATTTGAAAATGTTTTAATGGAAAGGAAAGGCACAAGAGGAATATTTACAAAATTTTTAAAATAGCAAAAGATAAAAATAATTCAAGAGAAAGTAACAAATAATGATTATTGGTACAGAAGATCCAACATGTATAAGATTCCCTGAAGCAGGAGGTAGAACAAATTTTAAGACCCTAATTTAAAAAAAAAAAAAATCAGATTTGGAATTACATATTGAAAGAGAACACCTCAGAGAACACACACTTGAGAAAATTCAAATCAATAATGAACAACACCACAACATATTCTATTGAAATTACTGGACTCTAAGTAAAGAAAAATAAAATAATTGAGTTCCTAGGTAAAAAACAAGTTATTTATAATGAAAGAAAACTAGGTTGTCCTCAGACTTTTCAAAAGGATTTTTTATGGCAGTTGTAAATGGAGTAATATATTTAATATAATCAAAGGAAGAAAATATTAGTCAAGGATTTAAAATCTAGTAAAATTATTTTTCAAGTGTAAAGGAAACAAATAACATTCAACATGAGAGAATGCAGGCAATGTTAGTCCCTTAAGTAAAATATAAGAATAAGCTTTAGATAACCAAAATATCTAGAAATACTGACATAAGACATAGTGGTGAGCATTAAACATATAAATTACTTATAGAACTAAGACTAAATGAGGTTTAAAAGACAGAGAATGGTATGTAATGAATATATGTGCAGATGGTGTAGATATAAATACAAAAAAAGTTGTGGGTAGGGAGTATATATATAAAATATTTAAAATATTCTTAATATTATATTGATGGTTGTAGCATAATCATTTAAAGACTGTTGTTTATATAATATGGGATAGATATTTGAATGTGGGGGTTAGGGGTACTGACCCCCATGCAGTCCAAAATTCACCTATAACTTTACAGTTGGTCCTCCACGTCCACAGTTCCACCTCTGCAGATTCAGCCAACTGCAGAGCGTGAGATCGTGTAGTACTGCAGTATATATGCATTGAAAAAACCCATGTATAAGTGGACCCATGGAGTTCAAACCCATGTTGGTCAAGTGTCACTGTACCAACACTCTAAAAACAGTGATAATTGTAACTTTATCACTACAATTATTACCTTAGCACTATGAATATATTTTATTATAACTATAGCACAACATTGTAGCCTTAGTGCAATAAGAATAAAATAAGTATAGCTCTATAACTCTAATTCAATAAGAATCATTATAATACTATAACAATAACTAGCAGTGTAACTGTAATTATGAACTGTAACTGACACCATAACACTTTAACTCTAACATTTGTTCTGTAACTATAACTATGTCTCTATATCTATAGTTATAACAGTATTACTATGTGCAAAACATTAAAGCTACACCATTACTTCTATCAGTATAGCATAATACTGCTGCTAATATAATAACACTATCACTCTCACTATGTTGTTAATAACAAAACTATAACAGTGTAACTAGTATGCCTCCATTATAAGTACAACAATATAATAAATACTATAATACAATATTTATGACTATTAGTATGCCATAATTACAACTATAACACTGAACTTTATTATACTAGCACTGTATATCATTAGCACCATAACCATATCTATAGCTGTATGACTATTACCTTATCACTGTAACTAGCATTATAGAATTATCACTGCTAATATAAAATATACCTATAACTTTATAAATATAATTATTGCTCTGACCCAAAATATAACATTATCAGTATAACACTATCATTATTTGAACAATATTCTATGACTTTTAACATTAACACATAGTTTTAGTGTTATTGTTAGAATTATAGTTCTCTACTTATAGTGCTAAATTTACAGTATACTGCTATACTTAAAGCTAACATGATAACTATAACACTATCACTATAACTATAGTATAACCATAACAACAGCTCTATATCAATAACTATAAAGTAGCCCTATAACATGAACAGTTATACTTTTAACATGGCAAAAATAACCATAGTACTATAAATATAATGATATCACTATAACAATAATTATAGCATTATAAAATTATATAGCATTACAACTATAACAGCATATATTTATATCTATATCATGGCATCTATATGATAGCACTATAGCTATGATTTAGTACTCTAAATGTAACTATAGCCCTATAACTATTTATAACACAATAACTAACACCATAACTTTATAATTATAACTAAATTTTTATAACATTCTTACTACAACCCTATACTATAAGACTAAAACATAACACTAATAGTATAACTATAACAATATAAATATAACCATATCAAACCTATAACAAAACCACAATCACTACATTGTTAAGACTATAACTGAATACATATAATTATAACTGTAACAGTATTACTACATCATTATAATTATAATCATGTACCATTATAACTAAAACATTACAAATAAAACCATGACTGCATAATTAAATTTTATAATTATGAAACTATAACTACAGCCGTATGGCTATAATATTAAAGTATACAACACTAACAAAATGACTATAACCATATAACTATAGCCATAACATTGTAACTATAATCAAACTATCATTACAACAATCCAAATATCACTATAACCATAAATTATAATTATAACTATAGCATTATAATGACAACTATAACACTCTACCTATAATACTATCACTATAACACTAACACTATGACTATATGAATAACACTATAACTACATCTTTAGCATTATAACTATAACACTAGTACTACACTTAGAACTATATAATGCTAACTATGAATATAAGCATATGCTTATAACTGTAATATTAAACTTTGTAATTATAACAATAAATCTTAAATAATAACCACTATTCTAAAACTAAAACTACAAACTTTTACCAAAAACTGTGACTCTATAACTTTTACTATATAAGTGTAACTAGATTCTATAACTATATCACAAAAGTTATAAGTACAACAATAACTATAATAATTCTGACCATAACACCATATCTATAGCATAATAAGACTATAATTATAACTGTAACACTACCACTATAACAGGTCCATGAAAACTATAAGACTAACACTATATAATGCTAATACTATAGCTATAACCTTGACACAATATCTATATTATTACCACAATAACTATAATTATAAATTTATATCTATAACACTATCACTGTAATTACTAATAACATAACTATAAAACTAACATTGTAATCATAATTTTATCACTGTAAATATAATTTTAGCACTATACTGTAATCTTAGTGCCATAATAGTGCTATAACTTTTTACCTATAAAACTGAAATTATTATTATCAATATAATTAAAGGCAGTAATTACAAAATATAATAGTAAACTGGTAACTCTACAATTATAAAACTATGACTATAATTGTAACACTGTAACTAAAATATAACACTATAACTACAACAGTATAACTATTACTGTAACACTATAACAGTATTACCATAATACTGTAAATGTAACTCTATAATCCACCTATATTGTAACAATGTAACTCAGTGTTATAACTATACATTATCACTATAACTCTATAAGTATAACTTTATTACCGTATTATTCTAATGCTATATACATACATATTATAGTTATAGTGCACACATAACACATATTTATTATATATAGGTACACACACACATATATATACACACACGTACACACACATACATACATACACTCACACACTGAGCAACCTTGGCTCACAAATAATTATAACTTTAAAATATATTTTTCTACTAAAATAAACAACGGCCAGGGACTCTTAGAAAAATGGCTTATTCCAGTTTTAGAGCAAGTAATATTCAACATAAGCCTGGAAGGTATTTTCATACCAAATATGATAATACCAAATGCTATTTGAATCTAATCAAGCCTTAGCACATATACATAATTTATAGAAAACATGAAGCATAGGTCTACAAGTTAAATAACATGATAGAAAAGTAAACAGATATCCAAAATGTTGAGCAATCTACAGAATAACTGCTCTTTCTTTAACTAGGCAATGGTATTAAAGCAAAAATAAGTGGAGCTTGCTTTAGATTAAGTGAGACATAAAACACGCCATTATGGAGCGAATTTGAATATGAATTTAAACACAACAAATTCAAAGGTACTATTTTAAGAATATTGTGGAAATTTGATTGTAACCAAGGTGTTAGATAAAACCAAGGAAAAATTTTAAATTGTTAGCTGTTATGATGGACACAAAAGTCCATAAAAATAAAATTCTACATTTTTAGAGATGTTCAGCAAAATACATAGGGATGAAATGATGTCGGAAATTTTTCTTGAAATTCTTCATCAATGAAAAGAAAGAAAAGAAAAATAAGGTCAGTGAGTCGGCAAAAATCCTGTTAATCTTAGAACATGGGGAATGGCAGTATGGGGTTCATATTGTTTTACACATTTGTATAAGTTTGATATGCTTTATTTTTAATTTTTTGGAAGCAACATGAAGGTATTATGAATAACAATGAGAATATATCTGAAATTTTCATGGAATGAGTAATGT
The DNA here is from genome assembly GCF_002837175.3 of Physeter macrocephalus. Lineage (NCBI taxonomy): Eukaryota > Metazoa > Chordata > Mammalia > Artiodactyla > Physeteridae > Physeter > Physeter macrocephalus. The sequence continues at coordinate 100,291,768 of NC_041234.1, forward strand.
CTAAAAAATAAACTTAGAGCTGGGTAACAAGTCAAGGATGTCTGCTGTGACCAATTGTCTTCAACATTGTACATGAGGTCCTAAATAGTGACAGTGCACTAAGGCAAGGAAAGCAGAAAAAGTATAAGCATTAGAAAGGAAGAAATAAATCTATATTTAAAAGTAAATAAATTTTTTCATAGGAAAATCCAAAATGATATATATAATACTCTCAGAAATAACAAGAAAAATTAGAAAATTTGTTAGATATAAAATCAATGTAAAAAGAAACTACATATTAACGTATCATCAGTAAGCAATTAAAACATTCTCCAATAATACAATTTTAATATTATCATAATATAACAATACTAATTTTAAAGTTATCATTATTAGGACAAAGAGGTATTTTATCAGAGGTAAGCAATTTAACCAAAAAATTCTAAATAACATGAGGTAAAAATTTTCAGATTTGTATAATGTTTAGAAAGTATCTCAGATACAGTCAAAATTTTTAAAAATACATTTCTGTAAGAACAAATAGTTGTAAATGCAATTTTACACAGGTATGTTATAATAGCATTAAAAATATTAAATACTATTGCGGCCTGACTCTTTTAAATCCATTGATGCCCTAACCCCCAATGTAATGTTATTTAGATGTGGGAGTTTAGATGGTAATTAGAATTAAATTAGGCCATGAAGGTAGGACCCTCATTATGGGGATTAGTGGCTATATGAGAAGATCTTTCTCTCTCTGTACCATGTGAGGACACAGCAAGAAGACAGCCATCTGCAAGCCAGGAAGAGAGTTCTTACCAGAACCCAATTATGCTGGCACCTTGATCACAGGTTTTGAGCATCCAAAACTGTGAGAGAATAAATTTCTGTTGCTTAATACACCCAGAATATGGTACATTTGTATGGGAGACCAAACATACTAATACAAATAGCTAGGCTAAAATTACAAATTTTTAAAGACACTAGAGATAATCTAAATAAGTGGAGAAATGTACAATGTTCATAGAAGATTAGGTATCGTAAAGTTGTCAATATCCCCAAAATTAATCTTCAGACAACGCATTCCTAATTGAACTCCAACATGAGTTTTCATTCAATTTTTCATAGAAAAATTGAAAAATAAATTATAATGCCCGTATGAAAAGCAAGAGTCAGTGATAAACAAAAGGCACAAGAAAAAAAACACAAGGAGAATTTGCTTTCGATACGTTTTGTAACATTATACCAATTGAGACACTATGATACCATTTAAGGGATAGACACATTCATCATTAAAACGTAGTGGAGAGCCCAAACCAGACTTATTCATATAAAAGATTAATGTGTGACAATGCCAACATTGCAGATGATTTTTTGAAGCTTGACTGTATCAGTGGCAGACACAATTAGCTTATCAAGAAAGCCATTTATCCTTTTCAATTGGCACACAGTAGATTATATTTCTCAGGATCCTCTGAAGTTAGAGGTAGCGATATGATGGAATTATAACCAATAAAAAATAAATGTAACTCAGTTGTACCACTTCTAAGCCTAATCCACAAAACTTTCTTTGCCTCAATGGTGTTTTTCTCCTATCAAGCACATCAAATTGGAAGACACGTGTTAAAGATCATATTGATGAAACTGAGAACAACAATGCTGTTCTGCATATGAAAAATACATTTTATTGTATAAAGTCTGATAAATGGAATATTGCCTGCCATATCAGTAAACAAAGGATGTTAAAGTCATCAGTGATTTGAGCCCTCCAACGAGCCAGTGAGCCCTGAGGAAACTCAGGAAGGAATGGCTGACATTTGGCAGCCATCTGACTGCAGCCATTCCCTATGGTGAGCCCTGAGGAAACTAAGGATGTGAAAACACAGGATACTGGCCCCAGATAGCTGAGGTGCATAACAAAGGAATGATTTCAGTGAGCCCAGACTCTTGCATCTTCCCATATATAGGAAACCACTAAATTCCTTAACTTGGGATATCTGGTTTTCTTTAATTAACAATAATCTTTTCACATTCAGACTACCTTCCCTTTGTTGCTAAACTTCTGTATATACTGGCTCCCCACCCTTGCCTCCTCAGAGCAGTTCTCTCAGGGTTACTTAAGATGCTGCCTCCCGGGCCTGAAGTCCTAAAAATTCCTGCCAAATAAAATATAACTCTCAACTTTTAGGTTCTGAATATTTTTTTTAGTCGACAAGTCAATGATCATTTTGGTTGGTTTGTTAAAGCAATTTGTGTAAAAAATAAAAGCATATCCATACCTAATATCATTCATAAAATGTAATTTCAGATGGACTAAAGAAATAAAGGCATATAGTAAAATTATAAAATATTCATGAATAAATATGAGAACAACACTATGGAATCAAGAAAAGAATAAAAATTTTTTTCAACAGGATATTTAAAGTACAAATTGTAAATGAAAATAAATAAATAAAACAAAAATTTCTGTTCATCAAAAAACACCGTAGGTAATTCCACTCTAGACAAGATGGTCATAGACCCACTTTTACCTGTCCTTCCCTACAGAGCACAACTGTAAACCCTGGATGTGGTACAAGAGACAACCAAAATAAACTCTAAAAAATGTTAATTGAAAGGCAGTATTGCTTAGAATCCCATGACTAATGAAACAGCACAGAAGTGGGAGAATCAAAGAAAGGCACCAAGCCACAGCAACTGGCCAAGACTGAGAAGACTTTTTTCCTGAAGGAAATCAAGACTCTTCTCCCAGATGTTGGAAACCACAGTATACGGGTAAAAATGGAAAAATTATACATCGACAGAAAAATACCCAGTCTTGGAAGCCTCTTTGTTTCCACAGGTTTGAGACTCTTCTTTTCCTCTCAGATATATCTGGATGGCAGTCAGAACATGAATATGAGACCCAGCCACAGCAAGCAGCCCAGCTGAAGAAGCCTGTTTGTCCCAAAGGACCCAAGACTCTCCTCTCCCATCCAGAAGAACCAAGCCAACAGGAGGGCACTGATAGGGGGATTTCACCATACCCCATACCCAATGAGAGACACTGAGCAACAGGTCTAGGGAAACCCATCTCTAGTCCTTTCAGGCACACCAGGAGGCCTAGAAGAACCAGATAAACCAAGCAGACAAAAATAACACCGCAAAGGCTCTGAAAATTAAACTGCTATACAAGCCCATAACAGTAGAAAAAGACCTGTATGCTGTACCCAATCAGGGTGACTATCTACTGAAGTAAAAGATTTAAATAGGACTTAGAGTTTCCAAATATGATTGGCATAGGTCTATGATATAATTGAATTTATCATACTAAGAACCAGGAAAAATCACAATTTTAATGAGAATGGATAATCAACTGATGCTAATAGGAGGAAGAATCAGATGTTATAATTTTCTGACAAAAATTTAAAAGCAAACATCATAAAATTCTTCAACAATTACAAATTATCTTACAATAATGAAAAAGTAGAACATCTAAGCAAATAGATTATAACAAAAGATACAAAAGGAAATTACAGAACTGAAAAATGCAGTAACTGAAATAAAAGATCTGTCAGATGGGGTCAATAGTAGAGTCGAAATAGAATAGAATCACTGAAATTTGAAGACAGAAAAACAGAATTGACCCTCTCTAAAAAACAGAGAGAATATTGACTGGAAAAAAATAAACACAGCCCTAGACTTGAGGGACAATAACAAAAGATATAATATTCATTCCGTCAGAGTTCCGGATGTGTAGGAGAAAGAGAATGAAGCTTAAAGACTATGTAAAGAAAAAATGAACGAAAACTTCCCAAACATGGAGAATGAACTTACCTATTGATCCAAAAGAAGAGTAAATTCCGACTAGGATGAGCCCAAAAAAATCTACAATAAAAAAAATCACAACTAAACTTTAGAAAAGTAAAGACAAAGAAAAAAATCTTGAAAGCAGCTAGAGAGAAATAAGGCATTAATAATATGGAGACACCATTTTGAATGACTGCACATTTCTCCCCTGTAACCATGGAGGCCAGAGGAAGTGGCACAACAATTACCAACTGCTGAAAGTAAAGGATTGTCAACTGTGAGTTTGACATCTGGTTAAATCATCCTTTAGGAATGAGAGGAAATAAAGACATTCTGAAACTAAGTAAAACTAAAAATGTGTAGCTAGCCAGGCTATCCTTAAATATTGGCTGAAGGAAATTCTTCAAAACTAAAGGAAATTATAAAAGAAATCTGGGAGAATCAGGATGGAAGAAACAAGGGAAGGAGCTGAAATATGGGTACAAACATAAACTTTTAATTTCCTCCTTAATTTTCTAAATAATATTTGATGATTGAAGCACACATTACAAGACTAACCAATACTCATGACAATGATATTTAAAAGTGAGGACAGTACAGAGACTTAAATGGAAGTAAGGTTTCCAAATTTTATTCTAAGTGGTAAAACATTATTATGAATAGACTGTGATGAATAATATAAGTATATGGCAATACCTACAGCAACCACTAACAAAAATGTACAGAAAGCGCCAAAGATAATTCAAGTTAGAATCCTAAAAAAATATTCAAATGATCCCCAGGAAGGCAAGAATTAAGAAACAGAAGAATGAGAACCTAAGGAAACAAAGAATGGAAAACAATGAACAATAATAATTTTTTAAAAAGAAAGAAAAAAATTACTTCAAAATAAAATCTAGCCAGATTGAAAGTAAAATGATTGAAAAACATACAGCATGCAGAAATTAATCAAGCAAATATGAGTGGTCATACCAATATTAGATAAAGTAAACATCAGAACAAAGAAAATTAGTAGAGACAAAAAGGGACATTACATAATGATAAAAGAATCAATTGACCAGGAAGATATAATAATCCTAAATGTGTGCAAATCAAACAACAGAGCCTCAAATAATTGATACAAAAACAGATGGAGCTGAAAAAAGAAATAGACAAATTCACAGTTTATAGTTGGGGACTAAAAAACTCCGATCAGCAACTGATAGAACTGTCAGACAGAAAATGCACAATGTTATAGAAAATCTGAACTAAATCATCAATCAACAAGATCTAATTGACATATATAGAGCACACCAGAAAGCAACAATAGATGTGTATTTCTCTAAGCACCAAAGGAACATTCACCCAGATAGACCATATTCTGGTCCATGAAGTCAATTTCAACAGAATTTAAAATATTGAAACCACTCATAGTGTGTTAACAAATTATAATCAAGCTAGAAATCAATAACAGAAAAACAAGGAAATATCAAAGAAACTGTAAATAAAACAACACAAATCTAAATACTCCATGAGTCTAAGAGGAAGTCTCAAAGTAAATTTTAAAAATGCATACAACTAAATGAAAAGGAAAAAAACTAATATCTAAATATTTGGGAGGCATATAAAGTAGTGCTGAGTGGGAAATTTAGAGAACTAAATATATATATGACAAAACAGGAAAGGGACAAGAAAAGAAGGACCAATATCAAGACTCGAAAAAGGAATATGACTACAAAGCCTGCAGCCATTAAAAAAATAAGGGGATATTAAAAATTTATGCTCATATTGTGAAAAACTTAAAGGCAATGAACAAATTCCTTAAAAACCACAAACTATCAAAACTCAACCAAGATTTAATACATAATTTTAATAGCACTATAACCAATAAACAAACATATTTCTTAATTTAAAAGGTCATAATGGTATTAGTACCCTTATACTAGGAGATACCACAGAGCTTCCTCCCTCTGACACAATGCATGTACAAAGAAGAGGTCATGTGAACCGAGAGAGAGAAGGTGGCCATCTCCAAACCAGGAAGAGAGCTCTCACCAAAACCAGACTATTCTGGCATCCCGAATTTGGATTTCCAGCCACCAGAACTGTGAGAAAATAAGTTTATATTGTTTAAGCCACCGAGTCTATGGTATTTTATTATGACAGTCCAAGTTGAACATGACAGGAGGGAACACTTCCTAACTGCTTCCAAAAGGTCAGCAGTACTATCATACCAAAGCCAGATATAAACATCACAAGAAAATAAAACAACAGACAAATATACCTTATAACCTCAGATACAAAGATCCTCCACAAAATAGTAGCAGACTGAATCTAGCATCATATTAAGAGGATTATATGTCAAAATCAAAAGGGATTTATCCCAAGGATTTAAGGAAGTATCAACATATAAGAATCAATCAATGTAATAAATCACATCAATAGAAAGAAGAAAAAATATACATTTTCATCTCATTTCATGCATAAGAAACATTTGACAAAATCCAATACTATTTAATGATAAAATGATTTCATAAAAAAGGAATAAAAAGGAACTTATTCAACTTTATGTAGGGAGTTTATGTAAAGTCCACAGCTAACATTAACATCAATGGTGAAAGACTGATAGCCACCTTCTAAGATCAGGAAGAACACAAGGATGCCCACTATCAGCACTTATATTTAACTGTTGTACTGGAAGTTCTAGTCAGAGCAATTAGGCAAGAAAAATAAATAAAAGGAATTCAAATTGGAAAGGAAGCATGAAAACTATTTCTTTTGCTAATGGCATAATTTTATATATAGAAAATCCTGAAAAATCCATGAAAAAACTATTATAGCTAGTAAAAATAATTCAGCAAACTTGCATAGCAAAGGTCAACACACAAGCTATATTTCTATCACTAGTAATGAACAGTATAAAAATAAAATTAAGCAAAAATGTCATATACAGTAACAAAAATAAAATACTTAGGAACACATTTAACTAAGGAAGTACAGGACTTTTACACTGAAAACTAAAAACATTGCTAAAAGAAATTAAAGGAGCTGAATAAATGGAAAGCCATCCCATGTTCATGAACTAGATGATTTTAATATTGCTATCCAAAGCAATCCATAGATTTAATGCAATTCCCTACCAAAATGATAGTGGCCAATTTTGCAGAAGTGAAAAAGTTGATCCTAAATTTCATGTAAAATAGCCAAACAATCTAGCATTTTAAAAAAGTTGTAGGACTCATACTTTCTGATTTCAAAATGACTTACAAAGCTATAGTAATCAAAATAGTGTGCTACTGGAATAAGGACAGATATATAACTGGATGGAATATAATTGACAGTCCAGAAATAAACCCATACGTCTACCATCAATTGATTTTTGACAAAGGTACCTAGACCATTCAATGGAAAGAATAGTCTCGTGGTACAACTTGATATCCACATGTTGAATAATGAAGCTGGGCTGCCATCTCACACCGTAACAAAACAATTAACTGAAAATGGATCAAAGACCTAAATATAAGAGCTAAAAGTATAAAACTCTTCAAAGACACATAGGGGTAAATCTGCATGACCACAGATTTGCAATGGATTTCTAGATATGACATCAAAAGCAAAAAGAAAGAAAATATCAATACTAAAAAATTTTAAGCATCAAAGGAAACTATCAGTAAAATGAATATATCTCACAGAAGGGAGAAAATGTTTTCAAATCATACATCTGACAAAGGTCTAGTTTCCAAAATATATAAATCTCTCATGATTCAATAACAAACAGCCCAAGTAAACATGGGCAAAGGTTTTGAATAGTCATTTCTCCAAAGAAGATATACAAATAGTGAACATACGAAAAGATGCTCAACATTATTAGTCATTATGGAAATACAAATCAAAACCACAAAGAGGTATCACTTCACACCCTATAGGATGGCTCTAATTTAAAAAGAAAAAAGTATCAACTGTTGGTAAGAATATGAAGGAATTAAAAACCCTGTACTTTGTCCATGAGAATGTACAACTGTTGAGCTGCTATAGAAAACAGTTTGGTGATTCTTCAGAAAGTGAAACATAAATATATTACTCAACAACTCCACCTCTAAAGAGATAATAATGTTATAACATGGATGAACCTCAAAAATATCATGACAAGCAAAAGATGCCAAACACAAAAGATCAGATATTGTATGATTCCACTGGTATGAAGCTTTTGAAATATGCAAATCTATAGAGACAGAAAGTTGGTTAGTAGTTGTTAAGGGTTAGTGGGAGAGGGGAATTTGGAGTGACTGCTTAATGAATATGGGGTTTTATTTTTGGGAGATGAAAATGTTTTGGAACTAGGTAGAGGGAGTGGCTGCATTGTTAATGTACTAAATGGCACTATATTGTACACTTCAAAATAGTTAATTTTATGTTATGTGAATTTTAGCTCAATAAATTTTACCACCAAAACAGTTACAAAAATTAACAATCCAATTTGAAATGGGCAAAAGACATGGACAGACATTTTACTGAAGAGGATAAACAGATGGAAAATAAGCACATGACAAGACGTTCAACATCATTAACCATCAGGAGAATTAACAATAGAACAATTAGCAATCAATACACACTTATAATGCCTTAAAATATAATGACAGCATAAATGTTGGAGAGGATAAAGAAAAAGTGGATTGCTCATACGTTGTCGGTGGGAATGTAATGTGGTACAGCATAGACTGGAAAATAATTTTGTATTCAATAGTTTCTCATAAAAAGAAACATGTAATTGCCATCCAACCCAGCAACTGAACTCCTGAGAATTTATCCCAGAAAAATGAAGCCTTATATTCACAAAAGAATCTGTACAGAAATGTTCATAGGAATTCTATCTTTAATATCTAAAACCTGAAATCAGTCCAAATGTCCTTCAAAAAGTGAATGGTTAAACAAACTGTAGTACATTCATACCATAGACTACGGCTTACTAATGAAAAAGGAACACACTACCTAAACACACAACATCTTGGATTAATACCCCAGGCAATTACACTTAGAGAAATCAGTCAATCTCAAAATGTTATACATTATATGATTCCATCTATATTGCATCTTTTGAGTAAAATTACAAAAATACCCACCATTGTGGGAAAATCTTACTGACAGTGTTATGGTGTGTCTTTGTGTAGGAAAGATAGGCAATATGGCAAAACTCCCCTTGAAGGTAAGTACAGCTCTGAGAAACTATGACATTCCTTTCTGGGTACTGGTTTCTGAGGACCATTAGTAAATGAACTAGAAATTTGTAAGAAATGATTGAACTGATGGTTGGGATTGTGCTTGGAAAAATTATCACTTTTTTTCAGCTCTCTTCTCAAATGTCATGTTATTAGCAAGGGCTTCCCTGACTAATGTAAACTCAAAAACCAATCCTCAACTGTCACTTTCTGTCCTCCTTATTCTATGTTTTCTGCATAGCACATTTCACCATCTGGCATACTATATGTTTACTTTGCTTTGTTTTTGTCTCTCTCCATTGCACTTGGATATAAGCTCCATGAGAGAAGCTTTGTTCTTCCACTGTTATAATCCTATCATCTAGAAAGTTATCGGAACAGTGTACATGCTCAATAATTATTTGTTACATGAATATATGAATGAAACTTTTGATTATAAGAGAACTCTGTATCTTTTGGATGATTATAACTGCCTCTTGAGCTTTTATCCAAAGCGTTTGCTGACAAGAATGATTCAGATGCTAGAAATATTTAAATCATACTGGTTTTATAACCATGTATCTGAAATATGTTATTAGTTCCCTTTTTAACCCAAAGGTGATTATATTGCATTCAGCAATAAGTTGTCTGGTTAACACCTGTAATCAGTATTAGTGAAAGATCTCAACCCATTGAGGTATATATATTGATATAAGGTAGTTTCATTTTTTCCAAGAATTATCAACTGTTTTCAATTCTATTCTTGCTTTCTTCCTAGACATTAGTGTTCCTTAACATCTCAGTTAATATCCATAATTTCCATAATGTTTAGATGTTTAGATTCCATAATGTTTAGATTCCCATAATGTTTAGATGAAAGCAGTCTCATTTGTGTTAGTTGTTGTAAAATTCATATTAAATTTTAATCCCTTATTAATTTCCAAGCTCTCCTCCTTCTTGCCCACTACCACCCTCCTCTCACTCAAAGATAATTGATAATGCCAGACGACTTCTTATCTCTTGTGAACACACTTCTTTTCCTGAGAATGCACTTCTGTTATTGGGGTGGAGAATAGGGAGAGGATTTAAAAAATGTAGTCCCCTGAGGTGCCTGTTCTGAAAGGTTGCAGTCATATCCTTACTCAATCAAAATGCCACTCTGGCTTGTTGCCTAGAGTTCAGGGTTTGATGTGGCCAGGAATTGACATCTGGCACTGAGAATTATTCTCTTGTGAGATTTAGCTACATCTAGGAGCATTTGTAGTGTGTTTCTATGGTATATGTGCTTTTGCTTCATACTGCAATAGTTGCTCCAAGCCTACAGTCTCCAAACTCATCTTACCCTGTGTGACACTTAACACAGAGATAGCATCAAGTTTAAATTTCTCCTTCCATAGTTTTCAGGAACGAGGAATTTGAGGGTGGTGTCCCCCGATATTTTTCCACATGACTTCCCCCCGTGCCATATCTCTAATCAAGCCTAGAAGCTGTGGACACATTCAACTAGGGATTTAAATGCTGGTATTCACTTCTAATAAACACTTGCATTTTATAAGTGATTTTCTCTCCCCTAGCTTCTGGGGGGAAAAAAGACAAGGGCTGACTCTCTATTGGCTACTATGCATTCTTTTGTCTCAACAAGTGTTACTTTCTTTTATGTTTTATTTTTGCTTTTAATTAATTTTATTTTTTTAAACATCTTTATTGGAGTATAATTGCTTTACAATGGTGTGTTAGTTTCTGCTTTACAACAAAGTGAGACGCAAGAGGGAAGAGATATGGGAACATATGTATATGTATAACTGATTCACTTTGTTGTAAACAAGTGTTATTTTATGGATTTTCATGGTGGGTGTAACAGGTGGCTAAGTTGGAGTCAAACAAAACACTTTTCTATAAATTTAAACTTTAGTTCAGCAAAGCCAACAGTTAAAATGGTCTAGTCAGAAGGTAGGTACACAAACAAGGGGACCCCCGTCAAGTGCTTAGAAAGCTGTTACCAAATTTGACAGAACATAACAAACTTCTCTTAGAAAGACATTTTTTAAACATTTTAGAATTCAACATGTTTTAAAGGTCCTCTATCTCACTCCATTACATATCTTGCTTACTGTTTAGCAGTCTCTCTTCCCTGGCAAACTCTAAACTCCTTAAAGGAAAAGAATGTGATTTCTATTTCTGTATATTCAGCTACAAGCTCAGGGTTAAAATACATGTAGTTTTTAGGAAACAACTGTTAAATAAATATTTTTGAATTCCATACTAAAGCCTCAATAATAGGGGTAAACTTTATGATTTTCTTTTTCTCTTTAGTCATGATGTTCTATGTATATAGGGATTGACTCTTAGGCTAGGAGTTCGGATATTTAAAACATAAAATGCTTCTTCATATAAAAATGAAAGCATAATTTAATGTTATAATTAGTATTTATAGATAGTTATTAAGTAGTGAGCACTGTTAACCAGTGATTTCAGGAAGACCAGCAGATTAAAATTGCAGTCAGATAGTATTGGAACAGCCACCTTAGTTACAAAATTATTTTTATAAGTATGTTTTTCATCCTACAAAAATAAGCAATACAGAGCAAGTACTTAAACAAATTTTACTATTTTATTTAGTTAAGATTTTAGCATAATGTAGCATCTATTTTTGGATTTTAGTCTAATAAACCTTTCATTGTATTACCTCAGCAGTTTTTCCCTAAGCCCCTATACATTCACCTGGTTTATTTTTAAAAATGAATATTGATTTAAATTTTTTATCATGCATATTTATATATAAACAACTTGGTATATCAGTCTTTCAATTATCCTGATTTCCAGAGGACTATAGTTTCCAAAATGGCTGAGAAGGTAGATGTCTTAATGAGTAATGAACCATGGTTACATATGAAGTTAAGTAACTTTCCCTGAAGTGGTGTCATGAGATCCCTTCCAAACATACTGTAAGCAATATTAACAATACCTTAGGTTAACTCAAATAGAAGAGGTCAGATAAGATCACTAATGGAACCATTATGATGCTGGCTTCTAATTCTGTCATATGAGAGACATCGGTTCTTTCCAATTATCAATGGCCCAATATTAAAAAATATTAAGGCATCAAATTACATGAAGAGAAAATATAAAGAATAACATTTTCTTTTCTTTAACATTCTACCAGGAGTATTATTACTGTAATGATACTTGTCATTGAGTTGTACTTACACCTTTTACAAAGTGCTTTTATCTATTCCCAGTTTCCTTACAACAACCTCAAGCAGTCTAATGCAGACTTATCCCATAATCAATCAATAAGAACTTAACGAGTTTGTGCTGTGCACCCCACATTGTGTTAGGTGCTCTGGGTGTTATAAAGAAGTATAAATATAATACTAAAATCCATACTAATAGGAGACAGTTGTTTAAGTGATGTAATCCATACTAATAGGAGACAGTCATTTAAGTGATGTTTTGTAACCAACAGACCATTTTCTATTATACCTTGTTTTAATTATGACTCAATCAGGACCACTTTTTTTTTTCTAAAAACATTTTAATTGGAGTATAATTGCTTTACAATGGTGTGTTAGTTTCTGCTTTATAACAAAGTGAATTAGTTATACATATACATATATCCCCATATCTCTTCCCTCTTGCGTCTCCCTCCCTCCCACCCTCCCTATCACACCCTTCTAACTGGTCTCAAAGCACCAAGCTGATCTCCCTGTGCTATGCGACTGCTTCCCGCTAGCTATTTATTTTACATTTGGTAGTGTATATATGTACATATATACACTACCACTCTCTCACTTTGTCCCAGCTTACCCTTCCCCCTCCTCATGTCCTCCAGTCCATTCTCTAGTAGGTCTGCGTCTTTATTCCTGTCTTGCCCCTGGGCTCTTCATGACCTTTTTTTTTTTTTTTTTTTTTTTTCAGATTCCATATATACGTGTTAGCATACAGTACTTGTTTTTCTCTTTCTGACTTACTTCACTCTGTATGACAGACTCTAGTTCCATCCACCTCACTACAAATAACTCAATTTCGTTTCTTCTTCTGGCTGAGTAATATTCCGTTGTATATATGTGCCACATCTTCTTTTTTTTTTAACATCTTTATTGGAGTATAATTGCTTTACAATGGTGTGTTAGTTTCTGCTTTACAACAAAGTGAATCAGTTATGCATATACATATGTTCCCATGAAAGGACCACTTTTGCTTCTGGACTAACAAGAGAAAAACCAGCTTTCATGGAAGTTTATTACCTGTATATTTTTCAGGATAAAACTATAATTACACTTTTAGAGTAATTCAATATATTTCTACAAATATACACACACACACCTAGTAGACAGAAAAATAGCATATAAAAATAAGAGATTATAATGGTTCAATGCCACCTTATTATATTTTCATAATAAACATCTAGACAATAAAGTTATCTTTTTTCTGGAATTAAATATACTTACCTAAAAGGACATTAAAAGGTACATACTTAAAATACAAAATTTGTTAGATTCTGTAGTTAATATACTCAAGTTTCAATATTTTAGAAATTTACAATATATCATTTCTCAAAAACTACCACTAAAACTTAATGATTTCTGAAAGATCTTAATTTAAATTTTTAAAAAACCTTAGAGGAAAAAACAGATTCCTTTAACAACTAATGTTTCCTTCACAAACTCATTTAAAATGAGCATAGTTTTACCCAGTTAAATATTACTAATTACAGAAGAAGAGTATCTTTCAGGTCTGTCATGATAACGATGTGTCAGAGTAGACAATATTTTACGGTAGACTACAACAAATCATCCAAGAAATACAGAGTTAAAATACACACTGCAGCAGAGTTGTAACTACAGTCAAGAAAAAGACATAATTTTACCTTAAAATTTTGCAAACACTAATTTTTTTGTATTGTGATGACTGCTGACAAGATATGTATCTTCATTTGCTCCATAAATTCCCATTAGTGCTTCTACCATCTTCAAGAGTATGCATTAGTCAAAGAATTAATTGTTGCAATTCAATGTCAACATTCCTTTTTATGCAAATGGCAACTTAAGTAATTATGCAATAGGCTATAACTAACTGAAATATGAATATTGCCTGTTTGTACCACTGCTCTTCAGGTCTGCTACATGATTGTTAATGTTCATAACAGTGCAATAATTGAATTACAGAACATTAGCTATATGATTATTATGACCATAAACTGCCGTGTAATGGAAGTTCATGAAATAAAATCGCAAACTCAGAGTTTATCAAAATTATACCACTTATCTTGTTCTCTTCTCCATGTCCTGTACTTCAAAAAGCCTACAACAGTGATGTCCACATTGTACAAAAAAAATGCTCATAAAACTATTTTTTTAATTTCATGGAGGCTTTCAAATATTGCTGTTAATGAAATCATTCCTAGACCCATTTCCCTCTACCTCTTACCTATGTCACCTCTTCAAAACAAATCCTCTCGTGTGCATCTCTTACAACTCAAATCTTAGACTTAATCATATCATAACTTGAAGTAACTCTGACTTCCTACTCCCTCCTGTGGTGGCTTAGTTTAGAATACTGTGTGTCTATGTGTATGCTCTGCATCATTTTGCCATAGTATGGTTCATTGGTTCTCAAGTCACAAACTACCAATTCTTCAAAATGAGCCACCACATCTCAAATTACTATAGGGGAGACAGGCTTTTCAACAAATAGTGCAGAGACAAGTGAGACCATATGTTACAATACATACAAGAATAAATTCCAAATGTAGTAGGGATCGAAATGTAAAAATATTAAAACAAACAAGTGCTAGGAGAAAATATGGGTAAGCTGTCCTTTAACTTTTATGTGGGGAAAGACTTTCTAACTATGATGAAAACTCTATGAACTAATATGGAATGATTTCCAGGACATAATGTGAAGTGAAAAAATCCAAACTCAAAAGTGTATCTTACTCTTTGTATAAGAAATAGGAGATATAAAAATGAAAATATATCTGCTCATTTGTGTAAAAGATATACAAGAAATGTACTAGAAACTGAATAGATTGGTTACCTACACATGGCAGGTGAGGAATAAATGGCAAGAAGGGAGGGATTGGAATTGTGTAGCAGAGATTTGGAGAAATGGCACTTTTTAGAAAGTCTAAATCTTGGAACCATATTAATGCTTCAAATACACCTCATATGCTAAGCATATAAAAATAATTAAAACCAAACAGGATTGAGAGGAGGGACTCAAATGGAATACAAACACTCACAAATGAATCTAAATTATTATTTATAAATTATACAATCACACTTAAGGAACTGGGGTAGAAAGTAAGTGACGTAACTATAATACGCAAATAGGTAGAGAGTGTAGATAATGGAATCCCTGTAACAATGAGTATAACTAGCACCCAGACCTTGGTCTATAAACACCATTCTCCAATACATGAAATCAGATCCAGGTCTGAGGCAGGAAATGCAAAGTGGGCGTTAAATAACTTGTGCTTCCCCGAAAGTAAGAAAATGCCCAAAAGATGGGGCCTGTCAAATGAATACAAGACAGACTTCTGGTCTCGCTACATGGGATGGATTCATTTCTCTCTGTTCCTTCCACTAAGCACAACTATAAACCTTGTAAGTATCACTACCGTCAACCAAAGGATAATCCTGAAAAGTTGAAAGAAAAAGGTAGAATGTCTAAGGACGCAAGGACCGGAGAAAGAACACAGCAGCAGTGAGTCTTAGGATGTCTGGTCCAAGAGCAGAAGGTGATCTAGACACAGAGACTCCTGATAGCCAACATAGCAATAGAACATAGCAATGAGCTCGGGTACGATCATTCTTATCCAGGATGTAATGGAAGTTTTGCCAAGAACACCAGGGAAACCCAAGAACACTGGTAAGAGAGATCCATCACTAGTCAACTGAAAATAAGTGGCCAGGAGAACCACTCTCCTTCCCTTGAAGATATGAGATCCCACTTTCCCCGACCTAGAGGCACTGGCCAGGCAGTTGGCAGTAGCAGCACTTTCACGGGGGATCCTGCCACAACAAGTAACCAACTCCAGAAGCCTAATCATCTCCACAAGTCTGAGACTCCATTCCCCTATTTAAAGACACCAGGAGGCCAGATGGTTCAGGCAAGAGGGATACCACCATTACAAGTCCCCAGACCCAGACACATTCTGTGTCCTGACAGGTCTGAGAAGCCCTTTCATCAAATAGAGGCACCGACCAAGGATTTCCTGACAAAACACATGTCTGGGCCAAGAATTACACTTCACTAGAAAAACCAAATGGCCATGTAGCTGGGTGTTATTGGCAGAGGAATCCAGCCTAAGCAAGTTTCTGGCTTGGGAAAGCATTATTTATATCCATAGGGAAAGAGAATCCCTTAACCTACTTAGAGACAAAGCAGCAAAACAGCACTAAAAGAGGGTAGTTGCCGCACCAAACACCTAGCCCTGGAAGTATTCTTTGTTCCCATGAGCTGAAGACTCCCTTCACTCACCTGGAGGCACTAGGTGGCCATACCTGAAGACGCTCCTTCTACACTCTCAGGCTACACCAGCAGGGACCAGTGAGAGGCTCAAAAGAATCAGATAAACAAATCAAAACAAACCAGAACTACAAAGACTCCAAAGATTAAACTGTCACTAGAACCACAGCTCACAAAATAGATCATAACCTATGTGCTAAACCTAAACTGCCTGGTAAAATAAAGATTTAAATAAGACCCAGAAAGCCTCCTAATATAATCGTTGAAAAGTCCAGAATACAATACAAAGAAAATTACTAGAGGTTGAGACATTATGTAATGATAAAAGTTTTGATCCACCAGGAAGCTATAATTATCATGCTGTGTATGCACCAGGCAATAGAACCTCAAAATAAATGAAGCATTGAAAGAAGAAAGAAGAAATAGACAAATTGAAATTGAAAGAAGAAATTGAAAGAAGAAATAGACGAATACACAACTGTAGTTGGGAACTTCAAAATACACTCAAAGAAAGTGAAAGAACTACTAGTTAGAAAATCAGCAAAGTGTTATATAAATGGGCCTGAGTTGTCTTCTGTGTATTGGCTCAAAATGGACACCATGCTGCTTACCTCTATCCATCAGACTAAGAGAGTTAGCACAAAGCCCACCGATGCCAGACTCAAATTTGTACACACCCAATTGCTTTAAATATATCTAGATAAACATATTTTTAGTCATTTAGAGCTTACCTACTTTATAATCCTGTGGAATTACACACAACATCTGCTAACCATAGATAAGACAAACACTGTATCTGTAAAGGAACCCAAACCACTGCTGCCCTTTGGAGCTCTCTGGCCCAGAGATGCTCTGTCTTAACTGCTGAGTGACATCAACTAAAATAAGCCCCTTCTCTCCTGAGAAATCTTTTGCACTATCCCCCTTCTGTGTGGTGGCCTTGCACCACTGTCTTTGTAGGGTTTCTTGTTCAACCTTGTCCAAGTATTGCCTAATACAGCTTGTTATGTGTTACTGCTGCTCGTGGTTCTGTCTCCTCCTTGATCTACTCTGAAATTCTCTAACTTACCATACAAGACTATAGAAGATATGAACAGTGGCATCAACCAACAGGATGTAATTGAAATACAGAGGACTCCACCCAACAAGAACAGAATACTTAATTTTTTCAAGTGCCCATGGAACATTCACAAAGATAGACCATATTATATTGTATGTATGTATATATATAAATAAGTATATATATATATTACACAAAATATTCTGACATAATGAAATCCAATAGGAAATCAATACCAGAGAGGCAGTGGAAAATCACTAAACACCTGGAAATTAACAGATTTATAAATAATTTATGAGTCAAAGAGGAAGTATCAAATGAAATTAAAAATAAATATACAGAACTAAATGCATATGAAAATACAAATTCTTAAAATATGTGGGATACAGCTAAAGCAGTGGTGAGAGGGAATTTTTTTTTTTAGCACTGAAGGCTTACAATAAAAGAGGAAGGTCCTCAAATCAGTAATCTTCCTCAAAACACTAGAAGAAGGGCAAAAGAAACCCAATACAATCAAAAGGAAGAAAATAAAGGTTAGAGTAAAAATCAATGGCATTTAAATTAGGAAAATAATAGGGGAAATCAATAAAACAAAAAGAATGTTCTAAAAATTAATACAAGGAGTAAACTTGCAGCAAAACTGAACAGAATAATTTCACAAAAAACACAAAAATCATCAATATCAAGAATTAAATAGAAGATATCACAATAGACCTTGGAGCCATTAAAAGGATAATAAGTGAATATTGTGAACAACGATGTGCTAATAAATTCAACAACTTAGAAGAAATAAACCAATTATCCCAACATTACACACTGCCAAAATACAACCAAGATGAATTAGATAATATGAATAGTCCTATTATCACTTATAATTTTGAATTAATAACTAAAAACCTCATATAAATGAAATCTAGAGACCCAGACAGTTTCTATGGAGAATTCTACTAAACATTTGAAAAAAAATTAGCACCAATTTTACATAATCTCTCCCAGAATACAGAACAGAAGGACACTTACCAGCTCATTTTATGAAACCAGTATTACTCTAATACCAAAATGAGACACTACAAAAAATAAAACTACAGACCAATATCAATCATAATCCTGATTCCAAAACTCTTCAAAAAATATTAGTAAATTGATTCTTCAATGGGTAAAAGAATTATATATCATCAGGACTTCCCTGGTGGTGCAGTGGTTAAGAATCCACCTGCCAATGCAGGGGACATGGGTTCGAGCCCTGATCCGGGAAGATCCCACGTGCCTTGGAGCAACTAGACTCATGCACTACAACTACTGAGCCTGTACTGTAGAGCCTGAGAGCCACAAATACTGAGCCCTCGTGCCACAACTACTGAAGCCCGTGCGCCTAGAGCCTGTGCTCCACAACAAGAGAAACCACTGCAATGAGAAGCACACACACTGCAAAGAGTAGCCCCCACTTGCTGCAACTAGAGAAAGCCCACACACAGCAATGAAGACCCAATACAGCCAAAAATAAATAAAAATAAATAAATATATATATATTAAAAAGAAGAATAATATACCATGATCAAGTGGTATTTATTCCAGGTATGCAAGGGCTTCAACAGTGAAAATCAATCAGCATGATAAAACATATCCATTACGCTAAATACTTGAAATTCTAATGCTCATCTCAATAGATATAGAAAAAGCATTTGAAAAAAATCCAAGAAGCATTGATAATAAATCCTCAGAAATTTAAGAATAAACAGAACTACCTCAATTTGAAAAACTATATCTATAAAAAATCTGTGGCATTAATTTTGTATCCTGCTACTTTACCAAATTCATTGATTAGCTCTAGTAGTTTTCTGGTAGCATCTTTAGGATTCTCTATGTATAGTATCATGTCATCTGCAAACAGTGACAG